>NW_012118487.1:3605644-3619945 GCF_000951035.1 Colobus angolensis palliatus | reverse complement strand
TTAAATATATATTAGGTCTCAGGGACAGGGTAAGCACTCAACATCCATTATCTCATTTAATCCTCTCAGTGAGGCTACGAGGTAAACATCAGTATGTATACTTTACAAAAGAAGAAATTGAAACTCAAAAAATTAAATAATTTGCCCCAAATCACACAACCAGTGAGGAGCAGAACTGGGCTCTGAACCTAAAGTTTTGACTACAAAGCCCATGGCCTTTAACACCATCTTGTAATGCTGAATTGAAGAGAGAAAAGTTACTTAATTGTACAGGGACTTGGAAGTTTCCTCTGTGTATCTGATCTAATTCCGCATCCTTTCTTTCATGCCTCTGAATTCTTACATAGGCCTTTCATAATGACCTTCATCGCAGTTGGAAGGAGTAGGAGGGTGTTCAGTTTTAGGGGGGTTGGTAGCAGTCAATCAGTATAATTTTGTTGTAATTTGGGAACTGTCAACCTGTCCATATTTGTAGTTAGTTTAATTAGGCCTTCCTGTCCTATTACAATTATATTTTACAGAAATCAGTCCCACTACTGTTGTCATCCGTAAACTGATGAAGCAGAGAATACAAAGACTGGGAAACAGCTCTGGTGATTCTCACTTAAAAGGAGGGAAAGTGAATGTGTGACCTAGAGATGTTAGACTGATTTATAAGCTGAAGTTGGGAAATATCATCAGTGGAAATTGGAGCATCTAATGTCTAGTGTTAGGCCGGGTTATGCTGCAGAATGAACATGGAAGAGAAGTACAGTGCGGCTTAAAATAGGAATTTATGTTCTGTCCTATGTGATGCACTTAAGGAAAAGGAAGACGTCATATTACTCAGGTGCTCTTGTTGGTCAGGTGCTTTACAGAATTTCAGGGCATCTGGGAGATCTTGCTAATTGTTGTCATCTAGGACTAGTACTTCATCATGATTTTATCCCTGTTGCTAAATGGCTTTAACCTCATTCTGGTTGAAGGACTGGAGCACAAGTGGCAGCTGGTGTTGGAAAACATCTTGTACGGTAGCAGGGCCTTGCCTCTTCTTGTCTATGTATGTAGGACCTTTTGATTCTACACGCGTTTGAGGACCTGCCGTGTAAAAGCATCCGGCTAGGTTTTATTCCATGTGCCTAACACATACCACCCTGGACGCAGTTGATAGGTTATAGTGTGGAGCCTTAGCAAAGGCATTAATTACGGAAGCCTCTGATTGGTCCCAGGGCTCATATTTCTATCCTACCTTTTCTGCTACGCATCTCTTGCAAATAGCTAAATGGTCCAATAAAAGTTGTAGTCATTCCTATCAGAGATGTCAGGAATCACCTCTGGCGATGGGGAAGGTGGCTCTTGGCCAGGGCACTCTCACCCACCCCTGCCCATGGATGGCCCTTCTCTGCCTGACTCTCTACCCTTTCTTCCTTGTCTGTCTCTGCTTATTCTGTGATAACCTTTTTACCTCTAGTCCAAATCTGAGTAACAAGAGCAATCGCTAATATGACTCACAAAAGGTTGCGGACTGGGAAGATCATGAGTTTCTTCTGTAGACCAATGAGCCAATGAATTCGTCACTTCACCTAGTGGCATTAGACAGACTGATCAGCACAAAGGCTCGGGTGATGTGGGGGACGTTAACTCATTCTTTTTGGTGCCCTTAGCCACCATGGTTACTGTTGTTTAACTCTACTCCCATTAGAAGTTTCTTAGTAAGTAATAGCTAATGGACACCAGTATTTCAGTGTGATTGATGGGTGTCTTCTGTTTATGCTCTCTTTTGATTAAAATGATTTACTCAAATAATAGCTTAGGAATTGGACCTGCTTTAAGATACCCATTAGGTGTTGAAGTAAAGCATTAGGAAACGTTTAAAAAGTTGTTATAGAATCTCTAAATATTCTAAAATTCCTTTTATATGCTGTTTCCTTCAGTTGACTATTACCAACAGGCTCAGCCTTCAACTTTTGAAATCAGTGGCGCTTGAAACAAACCTACAGTAAACTAGTAAAAGTGCCTTTTCATTGCCAGTTTTCTTCTGAATGTCAGATACAAACATTGGAAAGTCAAGAATAGTAATCTGGTTTCAAAGGAAAGCTGCTTAAAACGCAGGAGCATGTGTGGTCACGGGAGCCGTCTACTCTGCCCCACCATTTGGGTGTTGTGGTCTTCCAGAGAGCACATAGAAAAGAAGTATGTGTGTGTGTGTGTGTGTTTTTTTAAGAAGAGCTTTTTTAAAAATATTGTAGTAGGCCTTCTGGTAAAAGAACCAAACGGCATTAATACATAAAATTGGAATTAATAAATAGAATTAAATTGTAAAACACAAGATTTGTCTGAGGTGCTGCATCTGAGAAGTTGTTCACTTAACTGTAACCTCAGAAAGCGGGCGATTTCCCCAAGCCCAAGAGCATTTAATGTAACACCTGGCAAATGAATCCGAAGAGTTTGTTGAGAGGAATAGAGTTGCCTTGTCGCCATGCCCATAGTGCATTTTACAGACATGTTTGACTATTTTTATGAGGAATCACAATATCCACTACTTGTGGTGATTTTATTGGCATCCATAATTTTAACTTGAGTGTTAATTTTGGCAGTACAGAGAACAAAAGGGGCACACATTAGTTCTGAGGAACAAAGCTGAGCAAGACTTTAAATTTAGAAAGAGAAAATGATGAAGCCTTTATTGTAAGGAAAAAAAATTACTAGCCAGTATATGGAGCCATTTCTTTGAAAATTAAAGCCTAACTTTTTCAGATCAGATGAGTGTTAAAATAGTTTCCCCAGCATGATGGAAACAGAGCTAGACGCTCGTACTATATGATGCTTTTATGCCAGAATTCTGCTGCATTGATATAGGATCATAGGATTTAGGAGCCTGAAGGAACCTTTGAAATCATTTCATCCAAACTCTCATTTTACAGATGAGGAAACAGGCACAGAGTGGATAATTGTATTTTGTTTTAAGAGACTGGATACTTACCAAAATATCTCTCAAATGCTTTTTGTATACTGGGAATTTCCAAATTATAAACTAGTACAGTTTCAGAACCGCATTTGTAAGTGAGTTGTTTTGGTACAAGAACTTCATTAATGTCAAAGATAACTCTTCAACCCAGAGGATAGATTACATTCACACTTCGAATGAAAAATAGTACCTTAAAAGGAAAACAAGATAATTCTTATGGAATGTTGGTGCCTGAAAAAAAAATTATTGAAAGAAAGCTAAGATGGAGGATGGAGGCTGGTATTTTTTTTTTTTTTTTTTTTTTTTTTGAGACGGAGTCTCGCTCTGTCGCCCGGGCTGGAGTGCAGTGGCCGGATCTCAGCTCACTGCAAGCTCCGCCTCCCGGGTTCACGCCATTCTCCTGCCTCAGCCTCCCAAGTAGCTGGGACTACAGGCGCCGCCACCACGCCTGGCTAGATTTTTGTGTTTTTTCAGTAGAGACGGGGTTTCACCGTGTTAGCCAGGATGGTCTCGATCTCCTGACCTCGTGATCCACCCGTCTCGGCCTCCCAAAGAGCGCAAATCACAAGCTTGAGCCCCCGCGCCCGGCCGGAGGCTGGTACGTTCCATGCTGTTTGCTGTGATGCAGTTCACCTGGGGAAATTCTGGCTTCCCTTTTCTTCCACAGTTGTATGAGGATGGGTGCTTTAAGATGGAATGACATAGTTTTATGTTGGCTTCTGTAGCAGGTATCTTTTGGAAAGCTACGGATGTCACCCAGGAAGGAGAGAGTATAAACTGTTGTGAAAGTCACATCCCAGGAGCGGTGCTGGCCTCCTGCGTGTGCACAGGCTGAGGAGTTCCTGGAACCTCATCAATTAATGACTGCAAAAAGTGAAAATGCCATTTATAAAGGACAGGGCTTTATTAGTCTTTTTTTTTTTTTTTTCCACAAATAGAACCAAGATAAGAACAGTTTTGGAACTTGAGTGCTTAAAGGTATTTGATGTGTAATAGGAATTCGGATATTTCTTGAAAGAATGAATTGTGTGAGAGAGAGTTTTTTTTGAAATAACTCCAACTAAAGTAACGGGCCAAAATTTGGACGGGGAAAGTAGACAGAGGGATTTAAATAGTGAAAATGGATGCGCTTGATAAAGCTATTTCCTGAGGTAGGGGTGACTAGCTGTAGACCCTCAAAGAGCAGGTTGGCATCTGCAGGACCTCTGCCTGTTGTCCGTTGCGCGAACGGTTTTAGGAGTCACCAGCTCTTTCTCCTCAGTTGCACAAGAGTGATTTTCTTATACAAGCATATCATGTGTTTTTGTCTGTATGAAAACATGGGCAGTGCCCCATCAGCATCAAGAATAAGATCTAAGCCTTCTTGTCAACCAGGATCTGGTTGGTCTATTTTTCTCTGTATCTCACCGCCAGCCTGCCCCAGGGGAGCCTGAACCTGCCGCAGCTCCCCAGGCTCAGCTCCGCAGGCTGCCTGGTCTCAGCATGCTGCCTCCCGCGCTGCCTGGGCTGTTCCGCCTCTCCTGGAGGGGGTCGTCTTCCACGACCCTCATCATCCACCCGGCTACTGTTTCTCTTCAGGCCAGTCAGCTGACAGTGACCTCACATGAAAGCAGTGTCCACATTTTCACTCATGCATTTTAAATGTTAAATGCTCTTAAAACAGAAGTTTACCTACAATTGTAATCTTTTCATGTCTTTTCACATTTTAAGTTCACTTAAAAATCTATGGAATTCTTCCTCTGTCCAGGACACCGAGTTTGGTTTTATCTGAAATAGCCTAGATTTGACAAAAGTCCTCTGAGGACTGTACTTAAATGGATATTCGTAAGAAAATAAAGCTGAACTAAAACCTATCAACTCCTCCTTTTTTAGAACAATAGGACAGAATTATAGCAGTTTGGAAAGAATTTTGTAGCTGACAAAGTGCCAATGTGCTTTAAGATGAGTTGTTGTTATGAATGTGTTCTGAACTAATTCTGACGATAGAAAAATCCATCCTATAAATTGTAGACAAGTAAATTATAATTCACACTTCATGCAAAATATGGTAGTTTCTGTAGATTATGTAGATTATCATGACCAACAATATTTTAGCAGTACTTACATTCTGTTTTTTCTTCTTTGAAGAAATAAATGTGGTCCAGTAGTTGCAAGAATTTTCTAGTAGCGTATCTTTTTTTTTTTTTTAATACTTTAAGTTCTAGGGTACATGTGCACAACGTGCAGGTTTGTTATATATGTATACATGTGCCATGTTGGTCTTAAATATGAATAGTTGGCTCATTAAGCAGGTTTATATAAGATCTACAGAAGATTATGGTAAACTTGAATAATGTTTATGTTGTGTTGAGAGACACCTGTGATTCCTTTAATACAGATCTTAAATGCATGTTCTAAGCTTCACTTAATATATAATTATTCTTTTAAAAAATCTACTTGTTTTTCTTAATTTTTAATTTCTTATTGCTATATAATAGTTGTATTATAAAGTTATTTTTCTATAGTAACTGCTGTGTTTGGAGGACTATTGCTCATGCAGTTAATTGGGGGAGTCTTAGAAATTGCATGGCTAAACTTATTCTCTTTTTGTTTGCTATTATTTAGCAAAAATATTAATAAAATTATAATCCTTTAAGATTACTAAGAAATTCCTTGGATTATAATGTTAAACATGGATATTCATTCATTCAACAGACATTTGTTGGCTAGGCACCGCATCATTCTAGGGGCTGGGAATGTGGCATTCACGTTGCCTTCTGTCACGGAGCTTACATTCGAGTGAGTGAGACAGACAGCAAACCAGTGAACCAAACCCACATGCACACATGCAGGGAGAGAAGACAATAAACGTGGCTGTGTTGGAACAGCAGTAGACCAGACAGTCAGGTTAGGGCTTTCTGATGAGGTGCCATTTGAATTCACACCTAAAGCATGAAAAGCCAGTCTTGAAAGGTTGACCCAAGGAGCATCCCAGGCCAAGGGCACAAAAAAATACAAAGACCCTGAGTTGAGGAAATGCCTGACATGCTCAAAGAATAGAGGAGGTTGTGAGTGGCACGTAAGGATGGAGGTGGGGAGAGGTCCTAGCGTTGGGTGGACAGGCTCAGACCATGTGGGCCCTTGTAGGCCTACCAAAGAATTCAGCTTTTCTTCTAAGTGCAGTAGGCAGTCCCTGGAGGATTTTATGCAGGAAGTGGTGTGCATTTTGTTTTCCTAAGAGGACCTTGGCTGCTCTGTGGAGAGGGGAGTGTTGGAGGCAGGAGGGAAAGCTGAACATCATCAAGTTATGATGGACCAGGTGAGAGATGATGGCAGTTTGAGGGAGCTCCAGGGATAGAATCCAGGGGACAGACCAGGCAGCATTAGGGTGTAGACAGCATTGCTGATGGGCTTGGGGATGGGAAAGGAGTTGAAAGTAATATATCTTAGTGCAACACAAAAATGAGATGAGGTGGAGACAGTTATTTAGAACATCCAAATTCCATTTTGTTCTACATTCTGAGTTAAAAGTTACTGCCCATATTCATTATTATAGTGAAACTGAACTTTTCCAAAGCAAATGCCATTCAGACGCACTTAAAGCATGCTGCCTCTTGGAGTTGGCTGCAATGAATGAAAAGAAATTAACCGAGAATATGGCAGTGAAACCAAACAAATTGTTTCAGCTAAATCCGTAAGGACAATCACGACCTAAACTTAAGCAGTTAATTTTGCTAATAGTCATTTTTTTTTTTTACAGAGGGTTCGAGTTTCTTCTTATGACCTATACAAAAATCTGGAAATAGTCCGACCTGCATTTTGGGGATCATAGTTAGTATTTTAGTATCTTTCATCTTCTGAGATGTTCTTAGTTATATAATAGGCACACATTAGAAGGTATTGACCTCTCAAGTGATACCCAAGTCCAGAGGTTCTGGAATCTGCATTGATCCTCTCCCTCTTTGCCCGTGATCCTATCTTCTTTTTCATCTGACTTTTAAAATCATCCCGGGTGACTTTCAGGGGCTAACTTATCACTCTGTAAGAAAGTCGGCCTCAGTGCCCTGTCCTATCCAGTGGAGGTGGAGTGAGAGAGAAGGAACCACAGGCCAGTGTCTCAGACTGTCTGTGCCTGAGCTGTAGGGCCTGCTGTGGAGAGGGCGGGGCCAAACAGGTGAACTTCGCAACTCCACCTCCGCTGCAGCTCGCACCAGCACTCAGCCAATCTTAACATATTTCTTATGTATTTATTGATTTGGAGACAGGGTCTTGCTCTGTCGGCCAGGCTGGAGTGCAGTGGCACAATCTCAGCTCACTGTAGCCTCGACCTCCTGAGCTCAAGCCATCTTCCCACCTTAGCCTCCCAAGCAGCTGGGACCACAGGCATGTGCCACCATGCCCAGCTAATTTTTGTAGTTTTTGTACAGATGGGGTCTCGTCATATTGCCCAGGCTGGTCTCAAACTCCTGGGCTCAAACAATCAGCCCGCCTTGACTGCTAGAAATGTTGGGATTATAGGTGTGAGCCATCACACCCAACCCACATTAGGTTTTAGAATAAGACTTTGTTTGGGCTGGGCATGGTGGCTCCCACCTGTAATCCTAGCTTTTTAAGAGGTGGCCAGACTGTAGTCCTAGCTATTTGGAAGGCTGAGGTGGGAGGATCTCTTGAGTTCAAGGTTGCAGTGAGCTATGATTGTGCCATTTCACTCCAGCCTGAGTCACAGAGCCAGACCCTGTCTCAAAACAAAACAAAACAAACAAACAAAAACAGCTTTTTTGGGGGGGGAAAAAAAGGATATGACAAGTCTTTTCTTTAAGATTTAAATACATTGTTCTAGACAGTTGCAAACTTGCCCACTGAGGTGGTCCTAGCCCACATCATTCGGTCACTTTTGAGTCACCATTATGAATTGAGGTTCACCAGCCAATGAGTGAAACTCACATCCCCCAAAATGGGCCCAAGTTCACGCTCACTCTCGCCTGCTCCTGCCCCACAAAATATTATAAGAATTTTTCCGAGGGCGTCTCTTTATGATGCCTATGACCCATAGGCCCCAGAAATGTGTGGCTTCTGAGCTAGGTCAGTTCCTGGCTTCTGCTGATTTTTCTCTCTTCCTCCTTTTCTGGATGTGGGTGCTCCTGTCTCCCTCTGGCCACTGGGACAATGTCTTATCCTTCTCATATCCATCTTGCAGAGAGTGGAGCTACAGTAGAGCTGATGGGAGCCGCATGTGGTCCAGGGAAAGGGGGGCATTGAACTGCGCTGGCTTTGGGAAGGGGGTGAGACCCGGGCCTTGAGCGCTGGAGTCCTGCTGCTTTGTCCGAGGCACCTGCTGGACTCTCCCCACACACCCTGATCTTCATCCCAGGCCCAGCTGCCCGATTTCGTCTAGCAAACCATTTCTTGTCTAGCCCATCAGAGCAGCAGGGACTCTACACTCCTCCTGCAAACTGGGAACTATAGCTGGGCACGGCTTTAAGTACGTGACAGTGAGGAGGCTGGTCCACGCCACAGCAGCCATACACCTTGTCGGGGAGGGTGTTACTTAATGCCACAGGCCCACCCGAGTCTCGGTTTTGGTCAGCTATGGTAGCTTATTACATGCTTCAGAAACAAAAACGGAGAGATTATGTGCGTACATTTAGGAAATCAGATTAGAAACTTAACAGACCCCGTGAGCCCTTCTGTGTTCCACTGTGTTGATAATTTGCATCCTCTTTGTGTAGGACATCTTTTCAAGTGCAACCTTGGAGAACCCCAGGTATAAAACAGGTGGCACTCAGGTGACAGAAGCTGGCTTTCCTGCTGTCCCAGCGTCTGCTTCTGCTGGGGGCACCTCTGTGCCAGAAATATTCCAGGAAATTCTAGGCATCCTTGGAGCATCACTGGAAAATCACTGCACTGTGGCATAAAGACGAGAAATGAAGACAGACATTTGCATTGTGGGTTGACATCTCAAGAGTCACCGTCCATCGCCCCTCCGATGCGGGGTCTTCAGCCTCTCCTGCCTCCATGGGCCCTTTTAGTGTGCAGCAGGCCACAATCTCTGAGGGAATTGTAATCTGCCTTCTCCCACCCCTCCCAGGCCATC
Organism: Colobus angolensis palliatus; assembly: GCF_000951035.1. Taxonomy (NCBI): domain Eukaryota; kingdom Metazoa; phylum Chordata; class Mammalia; order Primates; family Cercopithecidae; genus Colobus; species Colobus angolensis. The sequence goes on along the minus strand of NW_012118487.1, from coordinate 3,610,925 downwards.
ATCCCCACGACCACCACAGTCATCTTTCTGAAATCCACACCTGCCTTTGGCGTTCCACGGCTCACCACCCCTCATAGAATGCAGAGCTTGGACACTCAGCTCTTTATTCATGGTCGTCCCTACCTACCTGTACCCCTTCTCTTTTTTTTTTTTTCTTTTTTTTTTTTGAGACGGAGTCTTGCTCTGTCGCCCCGGCTGGAGTGCAGTGGCGGGATCTCAGCTCACTGCAAGCTCTGCCTTCCGGGTTTACGCCATTCTCCTGCCTCAGCCTCCCGAGTAGCTGGGACTATAGGCACCCGCCACCTCGCCCGGCTAGTTTTTTGCATTTTTTTTAGTAGAGACAGGGTTTCACTGTGTTAACCAGGATGGTCTCGATCTCCTGACCTCCTGATCCGCCTGTCTCGGCCTCCCAAAGTGCTGGGATTACAGGCTTGAGCCACCGCACCCGGCCCCACTTCTCTTCTGTGTGCCCCAGAGAACATCTGCTTCTAGGTCCCAGCCCTGCAGGGACACACCTACTCTTGAGCACTGGGTTCAGATTACACCTCCTTGGTGGAACCTTGGAACTTCCTGCTTCTGAGCCCCACCCTCACCTCCCCATGCCGTTATCCTCCCTCTCTCAGCACCCAGATGTTGTTCTGTTCTCTTGTGCGCCTGCCACACAACGTTGGGAACTTTGATCTATTTGTCTGTCTCCTCCACTTAAATAGAAGCTGAGGGCAGAGGTGTCTGGGGAGAGGCGCGCACTCACTCCCTGCAGCTCCTGTGCCCCCAGCAGACGCAAAGGCGTTCGGTGTTTGAAAGAATGAATCATCGAGTTACACTAATGCAATTTGTCGGGATATGAATGGCAGTTATTAAATAAATCAGCTCCAAGTTAATAAAAACGGAAATAAAATCCTGTTGTTGCGAGACTTTCAGAACTAGGACTATTGAAATGAGATCTCAGATGTTAAAGGGAGGTTTTATTTGTGTGTCGAGGCAGTAGGAGCTTCCACTGCGTGCGGAAGTCTTTCCACCTGAGTGGAACTGGCTGTGGCTTCCGTGTTCAGGGTGGAAGTGGCAAGCAGTTCTGTGTGCGGAGCTGACTGTGTTCATCGGACCGGGGCTGGGTGGGCGCGTGAAGGTGGGAGGGGTGTGGACGGGTGAAGGTGGGTGTCTGACGGACGACCGGCGCTTTTAATGAACCGCTCACTTGAAAACTGTCTTTCCGCAGGTGATGTGTCACCCATCAGTATGTCTCCGATCAGTCAGTCTCAGTTTATTCCACTCGGGGAAATCCTCTGCTTGGCCATCTCAGCAATGAACTCGGCAAGAAAACCTGTCACGCAAGAAGCACTGATGGAACACCTGACCACGTGCTTCCCAGGTAACCAGGCGGGAACGGAGCGCTTTCCAGGTGGCCTGTGCTCTGGTCACTCTGGGACTTCACATGGACTGTTCTGCCCATGTTTAAAGATAATAGGAAAAAACCCTTCCCCAAAACTGACCAGAAGCTTTCCTTACTTCTGTAATTAAAAATTCAGGCACCTGCATGACATCAAAAAATCACTTAACTGCTTCAGCTGGAATACTTTTTCAATTGGCACCGAGAGGAAGAAATTAATTCAGAATTCATGAAGAATCTGGCAAAAATGACCAGGACTCCAGTCAGTCATTCTTTGCAATCTAATCTTTAAATACACGAACGTGAGGGTTCAACAGCTGAAAACTTTAGTCCTGGGGAGTTAAACTGCAGAAAGGGTCATGTCAAAAATTAACATATCTGACCTATTTGTGTCATGGCTTGATGAGTTTTAAGAAAATAATATTTGATAAATTAGGATTTCATTTTTAAAAAATAAAATATTTACTTTTTTCTTAAATATTATAAAAAGAAGGCAACAGCCCAGCCGTTGTGTGAGTGGCATTTGATGCTTTCCGTGCTGGAGGGCGTTAGGAAGGGTGACAAGCTGCAGGATGCAGGACCGTCTCTCAAGAGAGCCAGTGTATTGTCACCCCACCCCCAAATGGAGATCCTGCCAGAGCTGCCAATCTTATGTTTCAAGAGAATCTGGAAATTTGGTCTTAACGTGAAATCTCTACGTTTCTTAAATATTGACAATTGTATGTGTGTATACATTTTAACATTTGTGTGCCAGCAACGTGCAAGTCAAATGAAATACATTAGCAGGCTACCAGTTTACCAACCTGGTGTGGACTCAGCCTGTTTCTAGATTGAAATAGAGATTATATTAAAAGGGAACGTTTGATATATTTTTCATTCAACTTAGAAGAGATCTTAGTAAATATAAGCTGTTAATATGAGTATCAGTTAGCTTTTGCTACAAAAATTCTGAGTAACAAACAACTACAGAACATCAAAGGCCTGTGGCAACAAGCATAGATTTCACTCCTGCCTCTGTGGGTTCCCCAGGAGTCAGCAGATCCAGGTGGGGCCCAGCAGGGTAGTTTTGCTCCATCTGTACCCATCCTATTTAGAAAAGGGGGCAAATGGAGAGCTCTTTCACTTGTGGAATGTCAGAGGCACCAGAGCACAAGCCCACTGCATGAAGGCTCTTCAAGCTTTGTTCATGCCAGCCCCATTAACATTGCAGTGACCAAAGCAAACCTGCTAAACTCAAAGTGAAGGTGTGGGGATGTGCACTCCACACATGGGATGAGAACGGGAGGACTAGTTCTAAGCTGAGCAGAGATCTTATCTACCATATTGGTTTCCCTGCTTTTCCTTGTGTCCCAGAGAAACGTTTTCTCCCTCTCCTTGTGATATTTCCTCCTTTTTCAATATTCTAATTACTATGTTTGATAATATGTATATGGTTCAAAATCTCTAACATGAACCCACCCTTGCAACGTACAAATTATTTTAAGCTTTCTAGCATTTTAGTATCTCTGAATCGTCTCCACTATCTGATTGCCTATCTCTTTTTGTTAAGTCCTAGGCAAACCCCTTTGCTTTCAGTACTGAGAGAAACAGAATCCCAGGTGAGAGCCACCTAAGTGGGGAGAAATAGAATCCCAGGTGAGAGCCACCTAAGTGGGGAGAAATAGAATCCCAGGTGAGAGCCACCTAAGTGGGGACAGATAGTGTTGGCAAACATGACGATCTTAGAGAAGGGACCTGCTTTCTGCCCTGCAAGTGCGTAGCCACTTCTGACATTGAACAACCCAGCAGCTTTTTAAATCCTTGTATTTTTATTTAGCTTCATGAGAAATCACACGGCGTTTCTAAAGTTGCTTACATACCACCCATTTTGGGGCTATAAAGAATGGAAAGAACATAGAGCCAGTGTGTAATAGTAAGATGCTCCTCACTGCCAAGCAGCTGATAACAATATCACTAACTTGGAATGCTTTGTGGAGTAATCCATAGGTCATTTGTACTTGAAAGAATAACTGTTGTGCTAGCTTTTATGGCAAGGGAACTTAAATCCCAAGGCCCTGGTTTTCAGACAGACAGAGAGCTTTTTCTTCTGTGTGACACTGATGACTCATTGGTCAGCCTCAGAAGTTTGCAGGGACACCATACAAACCCGAGTCTAGCACAGGAGTTTGCTAACCTGCAGGCCTAGTGTGGCCCACCGCCTGTTTTTGTAAATAAAGTTTTATTGGAACACAGCCGTGCCCATTTGCTCATGAATGATCTTTGGCTCTTTATGCAATAGTGGCAGAGTTGAGTAGTGGGAATGGAGGTCGTATGGCTAAAAGCCTAACATATTTTCTATGTGGTTCTTTACAGAAAAAGTATGCTGACCCCTGGGCTAGGGCATGGTGGTAACTATTTAAAGTTATGTTCTGTAATAGCTCCAGATTTTAAACTGTATTTCATAAAATATCAAAGTTTGTTTCCTGCCTGCCTGCCTTGTTTCCTTTCTTCTTAGCTCCCTTTCTCCTTTCCTTTCCTTCCTTCCTTTACTTTTTTTTTTTTGTCTGTCTTTTGCTATCACTTAAGCTATAGCAGAAGAAAATATTTTAGAAAACCTAACCCTTTAAATTCTACTTGAAAATCATATTTTCATGACAGTGCTAAAACTCTGGAGGGATTTAAAGATCATATTTATATTTTTTGTTTTTTAAAGACAAGAATAAAGTATTTAGTTCTTTTATATCTTACTACTGTAAAATAAAGTTTTTGAGCCAAAGTATTATTAAAATATTTGAATCTCATATTTAATATATATTTTATGAATCAAAAGTATAGTCTAGAATTTGGCTTCTTTTCTTGTTTTGGGTATCTATATTCTAAAGAAAGTTTAGTGAAAAGTCTTCTAGTAAAAATTTCTGATACATCAAAACTTAAACCTTTTTATCGCTTTTCTATAAAAGTGAAAAAAAGTTGGCTGAATTCTTGAAAACCAACTCAACAACTTTTATCTATCAGTTTCCATTACAGAATCAAGAATATTTTTAAAAGGTTTATAAAGAATAATACTTGCTTCTCATATTTCTAAATAACTACACATCCATTCATCCAGAATGATCATTTAAATTGGTCTGGTACCTGTTACAACTGAATCTTTCTGGGAGGAAGGCTGGTCTTCAGGGACATAGAGATAGACCTATAAGGCTAGGTATGGAGCTGAATTTGACTTGAGAGATTGCTGGAGAATATTAATATTACATACACTGTGTTCTGTCTGCCATTCCTCTCCTTATGTCAGCTCTTATCGAATTCTTCTTCAGCCAGCATTCTTCACAAACAAGAATAATCTAACGAGGCTCATTAAAGGGTTTCACTTAAAAGTGCTTATCATATAGAACAGGTCCACGTGCTCTCTGTTCTGACAGTTTGTCAGATTTGCAGTACTAAAGCAATACATAGAGGCTGATTGTGGTGGCTCACACCTGTAATCCCAGCACTTTGGGAGGCTGAGGTGGGCAGATCACTTGAGGTCAGGAGTTCCAGACCAACCTGGCCAACATGGTAAAACCCATCTCTACTGAAAATACAAAAATTAGCCATGTGTGGTGGCACGTGCCTATAATCCCAGCTACTCGGGTGGCTGAGGTACAATAATCACTTGAACCTGAGAGGCAGAGGTTGCAGTGAGCCGAGATTGTGCCACTTCTCTCCAGCTCCGGTGACAGAGTGAGATGTTATCTCAAAAAAAAAAAAAAAAAGCAAAAAAAAAAAAAAACAAAACGAAGGTCCAAGCAGATCACATTGTCTTTCTGTGTTTCTGTAAAGTTATTTTTGCTTTGAAAAATGTAAAGGTGTGGAAGAGGTCAGGTTCAGGCCTGTTAGGATGTAAAGTGTATTTTTGTTCTTTAAGCCCTCAAC
>NW_012118487.1:3585733-3605594 GCF_000951035.1 Colobus angolensis palliatus | reverse complement strand
AGAGTGAGATGTTATCTCAAAAAAAAAAAAAAAAAGCAATACGTAGGTCCAAGTAGATCACAGTGTCATGCAGTGTTTTTAAATAGTTATTTTTGCTTTGAAAAATGTAAAGGTGTGGAAGAGGTCAGGTTCAGGCCTGTTAGGATGTAAAGTGTATTTTTGTTCTTTAAGCCCTCAACATCTGAATTCATGCTAAACTTGCAGAGTCGAATCTGGAAGTAGTGGAGTATGCAAATGTTAAATATCCATCACAACCATCACTTTCTCAGGTCAACCCTACAGATTTCTGGTAGAACCTGAATTTCATAGATGAGCAGTCAGTGTACTAGGGCTTAATAATAAAACGATAATCATAAACATAAGCAACTTTCAGTTAAGTCTGAAAACCCTCAGGTCATAGCCTGGAAAATGGATTGGATGGGGGCAAAGAATGTTTCCAGTGTGCATTATCAAATTAAACATGATTTGATTGATATACCTGGAAACCCAAGACATAAGAAAATTTAAGCACGAATACTCTATGGAAATAGAAAATTGTTTCTCTATTTTTTTCTCTATTTTTCTTTTTATTCTTTCATTTGAGAACCACCGGAGAACCTGTTTTAATTGTAAGTCAAGATGATTGCATTGTAGTCATGATTCTATATATTAATAGCTTTATGAGTTTCCTAAGATCATCATTTGGAAGACCTACAGTCAGCAAATTCTATAATAAAATTAAACTTTTGCTTTATAGTAATAGCTATTTTTACCACGCATACCTCAGCTTTCCCTTATTAGGAGCCATGGTAAACTGGTCAATCATGAATACTTATAAATGAACTTTACGAGTTTTTGAGGAAGTTTGTCACATTGTTGACTGAAAGTATGCTACCATTTAAGATGTGGTCGGTTTTAAACATGGGCTTGCTATCTTGATTACTGTGCCAGACAATGACAGTGGGCATCATTTGTGAGACTGCGGTGCAGAGGTGTGCCTCATCTCAGAAGGTATATACCGTGTCAGTGGTGTCCCCTGAAGTTATTCAGTGGAAGGCACTTTGGAAGGCAGAGGCGGGAAGATCGCTTGAGCCCAGGAGTTCGAGACCAGCCTGGGCAACATGGAGAAACCCCATCTCTACAAAAAATATAAAAATTACTTGGGTGTGGTGGTGTGTGTCTGTCGTCCCAGCTACTCGAGAGGCTGAGGTGGGAGGATCACCTGAGCCTGGGGAAGTTGAGACTGCAGTGAGCTGAGATCTTGTCACTACACTTCAGCCTGTGCAAGGGTGAGACTCTGTCTCAAAGAAAAAAGAAAAAAAAGAAAGAAAAAAATTCATTTCTATTTTGTACAGAAAGTATTATAAAATTAAAAAACAAATTTTGTTATTATTGGTCTTAAAATTGTTTGTGTAAAAACTAATGTTAGCTTACCAGAAGGAAAGTATTAGACTAAAAGGAAACCATGCGACTCAAAAATTAAATAATGATATTAACACATTATCTATGAACAATGCTACCTTTTCTGCCTTGGTCACTAAGGATGCCTTCTGAAGATGGTAATGCAAATGGGTGTGTATGTTACCTCGCATTCATGGATTTTCTCCCCTTGAGAATTCCAGGCCATTTCTAATACCTTGATTTCCTACTGTGGAAGGACTTGGGGAGTTGAAGCAGCTCAGCTCACCCAGGTGTTCTAGGTTGGTGCACATCGTTGTTTGAAGGCAATCTGGTTTTCTGTGAGTCCCGACCCGAAGTGGAGGCTAACTCCCAGCTGATATTTATTGAGCACTCTCTGTGTGCCGTGCCCTGCTCCACACACACTAAACTCCTTTCACCTCAGCCCTGTGGCTACAGGTACTATTGCCCTCCACCTTTTGATGACAGTAAATGAAGGCTCAGAGAGGCTGAGCTGCCTCAGGTGGTGCCAGCTGTCTTCATTTGCTGGGACTGCTGTCACAAAGTGCAGGTGGCTCAAACAACCACCATTTATTGTCCTACGGTTCTGGAGGCCGGAAGTCCAGAATCACGATCTCAGCAGGCTTGGTTGTCCTTCTGAGAGCTGTGAGCCCCCGTCCTCCGCTTATGGATGGCCACCTTCTCTGTGTCTCCGCGGTGTCTTCCCTCTGTGCCTTTCTGTCTCCAGCTTTCCCCTTTTCAGAAGAAGGACATCAGCCGTATTAGATTAGAGACTGCTCTGATGACCTCATTTTAACTTGACTCTAAAGACCCTTTCTCCAAATAAGGTCATATTTAAAAGGGTATTAGGGGTTAGGATTTCAACATACAAATTGGGATGGGGAGTGCGTAATTCAACCGGTGACGCCAGCTAGCAATGACAGGGCAGGAGTTTCAATCCAGCAGCCTGGCCCCAGCCTTTTGGTCTCCACCTTCCACTGCCTTATTCGTGTTAGGCTGAACCACATGAAGCTGCTATTTTTGTGAGTCAGATGGTTACATATTGGCAGTTTCATACGATTCAACCTGACCGATTTCAGATCAATCTTCTAAGTATTATCACCTTGTATGTGCCTGGCACTGAGAAATGAAGAACACCCAAGAAATGAAGTAAGTAGGCTGGAGCCTGGAGAAGTTAAACTCTCTTAAGAATTTATACTCTTAATTCTGTCTCTTAAGGTAGACGAGGCATAAACATGCACAAAAACCCTTTGAAAGCAATGATCAGTCATACAAAGAAACTTTCATCATTTTTATCTGGTGTTTCTATTCTAGCCAGTATGGCAATTTTGGACAAACAGATATAGAGTGTCAAAGCCTTCACTCGTGTATTTATTAGGGCGCTTTGGTTAGAAATTAGAAAAACCACCTTCATCTTACTGACGGACGCCCAAAAGGAGAACATTCTTACATGAATTTTACCCGTGCTGCAGTCAGTTTCCAAATGGAAGGCGATGACTCCAAAATTAGAGGGTACATCATAAACAGTAGTCAAGTCTAGCTGCCCTTTTATATAATTCACAAAATTAAGTTTATTAAGTAAAATCTTTAACAATGAGCACATACAGCAACTCCTCTCTGGTAGCCTCCATATATGTTAGATGTGTTTTTTAATATCAAGGTAGATACTTTCACTCTGCTTCTCTAGTTGCTTTCATATCATATTATGGAAAACATTTTTCATTTTTCTCTCATTTAAAAATATTCTGTCTTTCAAACAACAGATAACAACAGTAGCAATCTGTCTCCACCTAACTTCCATCTCTGTCTTCACAGCTTTTATATCTGCTCATTCTGTGGGTAGTAATTTAGGAGTTATCCAAGAAGGCGAGGATTTGCACTGAACTTAATGAACACCTTTGTCTGAATAGTGCATCCCAGCCATGTCATGGTACTCGGCATCTTGGCAAATGAATAGGATCCTGGAAATCGGGAATCAACATGTTCTGTCTTCATTCTCACAAGTGGATTTTTTTGTTGTTGTTTTGTTTTCTTTTGTTTTTTTTTCAGGTGTTCCAACCCCAAGCCAAGAAATTCTGCGGCACACGCTGAACACGCTGGTACGGGAGCGGAAAATCTACCCAACTCCAGATGGCTACTTCATCGTGACCCCGCAGACTTATTTCATAACTCCTTCCCTCATAAGAACTAACAGTAAATGGTACCATTTGGACGAGAGGATACCTGACCGGTCTCAGTGCACCTCTCCGCAACCCGGGACCATCACGCCCTCTGCCTCAGGCTGTGTCAGGGAAAGGACATTGCCCCGAAACCACTGCGACTCCTGCCACTGCTGCAGAGAAGACGTGCACAGCACGCATGCACCCACCCTGCAGAGGAAGTCTGCCAAGGACTGCAAAGACCCTTACTGCCCCCCTTCTCTGTGCCAGGTGCCACCCACTGAAAAGAGCAAAAGTACTGTAAATTTTTCCTATAAGACAGAAACTCTCTCAAAACCTAGAGATAGTGAAAAGCAGTCAAAAAAATTCGGGCTCAAGTTATTCCGGCTAAGTTTTAAAAAAGACAAGACCAAACAGCTGGCCAATTTTTCTGCCCAGTTTCCTCCTGAAGAGTGGCCCCTGCGAGACGAGGACATGCCAGCCACGATCCCCCGAGAGGTAGAGATGGAGATCATTAGGCGCATTAACCCAGACCTGACCGTGGAAAATGTCATGCGGCACACGGCACTCATGAAGAAACTGGAAGAGGAAAAGGCCCAGAGGAGTAAAGCCGGGTCCTCTGCCCATCACAGCGGAAGGAGTAAAAAGAGTAGGACTCATCGGAAGTCCCATGGAAAGTCTCGGTCTCACAGCAAGACACGAGTGTCTAAAGGAGACCCCTCCGACGGTTCACGCCTGGATATCCCAGGTGAAAGAGAGTATGACTTCTGTGATCCTCTTGCCAGGGTGCCCAGGGAGGGCTGCTTCATCATTGAACACAAAGGAGATAACTTCATCATGCACAGCAACACCAACGTGCTGGAGTCCCACTTCCCCATGACACCAGAATGGGATGTGTCCGGTGAACTGGCCAAAAGGAGAACTGAGATGCCTTTTCCTGAACCTTCTAGGGGAAGCTCCCACTCAAAAGTGCACCGAAGCCACAGCCATACCCAGGACCGGAGGTCCAGGAATGAGAGATCCAACAAAGCCAAGGAGAGATCCAGGTCCATGGATAACTCCAAAGGCCCTCTGGGTGCTTCCTCTCTAGGGACGCCAGAAGACCTGGCTGAAGGCTGCAGCCAAGATGACCAGACCCCCAGTCAATCCTACATTGACGACAGTACTTTAAGGCCTGCACAGACTGTTGGTCACCAAAGGGCTCACATTTCGTCCACAAGCTATAAAGAGGTGTGTATTCCAGAGATAGTCAGTGGGAGCAAGGAACCATCCAGCGCTTGTAGCCTTTTGGAGCCAGGCAAACCACCTGAGAGTTTGCCGTCCTATGGCGAACTCAACTCTTGTCCAACAAAAACAGCCACAGATGACTATTTCCAGTGCAACACCTCTAGTGAGACAGTGCTCACGGCACCATCACCTCTGGGAAAGAACAAGGAGGACCATGACACCCTGACTTTGGTAGAAGGGGTGAAAAAGCTCTCCCCATCTGATAGGCAGGTCCCCCACTCCTCCAGGGAGCCTGTAGGACACAAGGAGGAGTCACCAAAAGGGCCGGGTGGGGGCCCAGCTGCTTCGGGAGGAGTGGCTGAAGGGATCGCCAACGGACGCCTCGTCCAGCACCATGGTGCCGAGCCCAGCAGCTTGGACAAGAGGAAAGAGATATTTAGCAAAGACACCCTGTTCAAACCTCTTCACAGCACCTTGTCTGTAAACAGCTATCACAAATCCAGCCTGTCCCTCCTCAAATCTCACCCGAAGACACCTACTGACACATTGCCAGGCCGATGTGAGAAACTGGAACCGTCCTTGGGGACCTCGGCAGCGCAAGCCACGCCTGCTTCCCAACGTCAGCAGGAGTCAGGAGGGAACCAGGAAACCTCTTTTGACTATTACAACGTCTCTGATGATGATGACTCGGAGGAAGGGGCAAACAAGAACACGGAGGAGGAGAAAAATAGAGAGGACGTAGGCACCATGCAGTGGCTCCTCGAGAGGGAGAAGGAAAGAGACCTGCAGAGGAAATTTGAAAAGAACCTCACCCTTCTCGCCCCAAAAGAAACCGACAGCAGCAGCAACCAGAGAGCCACCCATTCAGCCAGGCTCGACAGCATGGACAGCAGCAGCATCACAGTGGACAGTGGATTCAACTCCCCACGGTAGGGAGAGGTGTCTCTGTGCACATATGCACCTAGCGGGGCCTGGGGCTTTATGCACGTAACTTGACACGTTTCTGATTTCATAGTCTCAGTTCTATGGATGAGGGTTAAGAGTTGTATGGTTTGTATTGTTAACAATCTGTTTCTGACTTCTTTTTCAGGAATTGAAAAAAATGTTTCTGCACCTGCAGAGATCACCAATCTGGACTGGTGGGTTGGCTCCTCCCTTCAAACTTGCATCAGTCTGATCTAACTAAAACCAACATTTCCAGTATTTTTTCTGCTACGTTCATACTGCCACCCATGCTAAGAGAAGGATGTTTTTTAAGTCCTTCAAAAATAGTCACTTTTTGAGTCGAATAAATAGTCTGGGGGCAGGGGAGGAAGATAGGGGTTGGGAGTAAATTGATTGATGCTAGGATAGGAATCCCTCTAGTGAAAATATAATAGCAGATCTCAAAACCTCTCCAATGGATCTAGAAGCTTGTTACCATTTGGATCCCAGTGTTCTGTGCAGCCTGTCCCTCTGGCTCACACATCTTCCTTTCGCCGCCAAGAAATGGAATATTTCTTCCCTCACAGCGAGGGCAGGGGCCTGTGCTCTGTTAGATCAAAGCACGTGCCATGTTTATTTCTCCTCCGCAGAACTGACGGAGCCCCTTTGGGCAGTCTAATTGCAGTCTAATTGTAGTTCCTTCTTGGTAGTAGGTGTTAGTTCAGCCAAGGGTTGACAGTTGAGAGTTAGTGGTGCCCAGTGGTCATGGCCAAAGCTCTAGAGTTGTGCAGGCATTCAGAAAGCAAACAAGAGTCTGTGCAACTTCCTTTTTTCTCCTTAACTCTTTCTTCTCCTCAACGAGTAACATGGGACCTAATTCTCCTTCTAACTTCTACTCCAGATTGGTGACTCTGAGATGCAGAAATACTACTGAGAGATTGACATTTCTCATCAGCTGTGATTCCCAAGATTTTGCAATACTTATAATTTTAACACGGATTCAGATAGGATTATGTACTTCATATATTTATTTTAATTATTAAGAATTAAAATTAATTCTGTTGTGATCATTTCACTATATCCCTGGATAATTTTGGAAGTATCACACAGCTGGAACTGGGAATCATTAATTGCTTCATCCCATACTAGGCCTTTGCGATTTATTAAAGGGCTGGTTTATTATTATTATTATTATTATTATTATTATTATTTTGGTCATGGAGCCTTTCTTCCAAGTTAACACGTGTGTGGAAGTCTAATGTCTGCACAGAGCTGAGAGATGGCCTTGGTGATAGTGGAGACTATGGGCCCCAGTCCCTCTCCCCATCCCTCGAGGAGCCTCTGAGACCTCAGGGAGCCATGGGCCTCAGCCTGAAAACCACTAGTCTACTAAGTGGCTTTGCTGAGAAATCATTTTTGCTAAATAATTTTTTATCTCAAATCAGATATTAATTTTCCGATTTATTTTAACTATCCTTTTTTCCTTCATTTTCCTGTTCTATTCTTTTTTCCTCTTGAGTTCCTAGTAGTGGATACCGGATTAGCAAAACAGAAGGTCTGTAATCGTGGTAGAAGTTCAGAACAGTTGCTGGTGGAAGGTGTGGTGTCTTTGCTTGTGTCTTTCTGTTCTACTGTTTCTCATTATGTAGTCTCTGCCTCCTACCTGCTTTTCACACGCTGGTTTTAAACCTTTCTCCTTTCCCTCTGGGCCCCTGGGCTTCCACAGACAGGAAGCTGCCATACTAAGGAGATAGTTGCTTAGGCGACATTGGGAGTAGTTTAATGGGTTCTAGCTAGAAAACCTTCCGGTGCATAACACTGAAAGTTTTTTGTTTGTTTGAAGGTAAACAGAGATATTCATGAAATGGTTGAACCAGTATCTCTACAGAAAATATTTTACTCTCTCTAAACTTGGGGTGCAGAATATAGAATTTATGACTGGGATTATTTCTTGAAGTAAGTTGAATTTCAGTTGTTTCATTATGTACTTAAAGTTAAATGCTTTGTCATGGCAGAAGGTAAAGCTTGTTCTAAAGAGACAACCTTTGCACAATAGCCACGTCTGCCCACTAATATTAAGTAGAATTTGCTCTACAGGAAAACATGTATCACCTATACATTTTATGTAGTTAGTAGAGAATCTACAGACAATTACTAAATTTACCCCTTTCGTATTTACTACCCTTCGATTAAAAGCTAGGTGACAAACTATTTTCTACACACCATAATAAAGTCACACAGTTGTCTCGCTGATCCAGGAGTATGTTCTGCAAAGGAAAGTGTTTGACTTCTAGAGACTTTACCTTCCAGTCTGGGGACTATTTTAGACAGATAGCATTATCATGCTCATACCTTACCCTTGCTGTGAGCCATGGGAATCTTTATTAATTTTTTTTAGAGACACGGTCTCACTCTGTTGCCCAGGCTGGAGTGCCGTGGTGATTGTAGCTCACTGCCTCCTGGAACTCCTGGGCTCAAGCAGTCCTCCCAGTTCAGCCTTCTGAGTAGCTGGGACTATAGGTGTGTGACACCATGCCTGGTCATTTAAAAAAAAATTTTTGTAGATCCTTCTGCCTTGGCCTCCCAAAGTGCTAGGATTATAGGCATGAGCCACCATGCCCAGCCCTGACATGAAAAGCTTAAGCAAGCCATTTATTAAAATCTTTCAGTAAATAAGCTGCAACCAACCAACCAAACAAACAAACAAAAAGACCCCAAAAGGTGATTTTTCTCCACGCCCCAGGGTATCAGTGCTGGCTCAGAAGTCATGTTCAGCCACATTTCCAAAATTCTTTAGTCCCTTTTGTTGGGAATTAAAGGGGATGTAGATGGAAAAAGGGTAGAAACTTGAACTGTGCTATGAGATCTAATATTGAAAATGAGAAGTCTTGACGTGAAAAGCCTGCGATTCCAAATGTGAGGCCTAAAGCTGGTTGATGAACACAATATGAAAATCAAGAGACCAAAGGCTGCCAGGGCTATATCTGCTTAATGTATTGCACGAACGTGTGCTGTAGACGCCTGGGGCCAGGGGAACACATGCGCACAGAAGGACGAACAACACAGCCACTTGGTCCATTTCTCCTCCCTATAAAATCCTGAAATCCTATTTTTAAGGTTGCACTCCATTAGCTCTCTTTTAAAAAAAAAACCCAACTTTTGGAATTTGAGGAATATTTTTACTGCTAACATTCCATCTCCTTTAACTTTTTCGTCAGCATATCTGGAGCCCTCGGTGTGAATGTCACAGACTGTAATCATTATTGCAACAATAATGAAGTCCATTCTTTGGAGAAGATGAAGTACTCTACATATTCACCACTATTAACATGTTGGCCATGATTGAAGGTGGGCGAAGGGATCTTATCGTAGAGATAGACCCCGGCTCAGATGATCTATTGTAATATGTGTTTATGGTGTCTGGTATACAGCAGGCACTCAATAAATGTTGAGCCCACCCCTCGAAAGCTGGTTTAAGAGTGAATCCTTTGAACCTTAAAATGTATTTTCCCATAGAAAATACGTCATTTGTAATACATGGATTCTGAAGCGAACCCACAGTCACTATTTATTTCATTATATGCTAGGTGTGTAACAGAAATAATCCACATTTTCTACCTTATTAGCGTACAGATTCTTCCTTGATGCTTATTTCTTCTTCACAGTCACCCTCGGAGTCGGTAAATCCCATCGTAACTCTCTATTTTAGAGAGGAGGAAGTCAGATACTGTAAAAAGTTACTTTAGTGGTTAAGAATGAAACCAAAGGAATGTGTCTTGAAATCTTCGGGGTTTTGCATCTTTCCTGCCCCTCCTCCTTCCTCCGCCTGCTGCATGCCTCAGTGGTAGCTCTGGCAAAGCCACTGGTGAATTTTCCTGGAGGACATGTCATGTAGACAAGTCTAACACTTTCCCTTTTAGTGATGACATTTTGGAGTGTCCTTTAGGTTTGCTCAGATTTACTAACATAAGCGTTATGAAAAACTTGAGTTCTCTCTATAAGTGGATTACCTTTCTGGAGGCACCCTTGACATTCAAGAAAATTCCAGGGTTTTTTTTGTTTGTTTGTTTTTGGTTGTCAGTGAACAAACTGCCTTTTAAACAATGAACTCTTGGCTTCTTGGTGAGAAGCACACTCAAAGCCACAAGGAGTCAGGCTTGAATAACCTCTTGGAAAGCGCTCTCAGAGCACAGGATTCAGACAGAGTTGCTATCGGCCTAGGATGGGAATGAAGGAGAGGAGAGGACGTCTCCGCTGCAGTGGTTTGACCTGTTAACTAGCTCTAGCAGGCTTAAGTCAGATGTGGGGACCAGCTCTCAGAGAATATTTCCTAAGCGTCGACTCTGCCTCATGCAGTGGATGTTTTGAGAATGCTTCTGGCTTCCTCAGTCTCTGTAGCTGATAGAGTTCTTGTAGCCACATTGAGGTTCTGGAACAGGAAACCTACTCAGTTCTTCTCAATCTGGGCCAGTCATCTGATTTCTGCCATTGCCCTATGCATTTGAAATCTTAAATGTTCTAAATATCTTAAAGCAATGAAATAGATTCAAATGTTTCTAACTTAGAAAAAGTAAAAGAGAGAGCAAAATAATACAACTTTTAAATCACATCTATTCTATACGAATTATTTTAAAAGACAATATTTCACCTATAATCCCAGCATTTTGGGAGGCCAAGGCAGGCGGATTGCTTGCACTCCGGAGTTGGAGACCAGCCTGGGCAGCATGGCAAAACCCAGTCTCTACTAAAAACACAAAAATTGGCTGGGTATGGTGGCACATGTCTGTGGTCCCAGCTACTCGGGCGACTGAGGTAGAAGGATTGCTTGAGCCAGGGAGGCGGAGGTTGCAGTGAGCTGAGATCACACCTCTGCACTCCAGCCTGGGGGACAGAGCAAGACCTTGTCTCCAAAAAAAAACCAAAAAAACCCAAAAATCCAAACAAAAACAATCCTGCCGAAGTGGAGCAGAAATGACTGGAAACTTAACAAATCAATGGGAAAAAAAATCTACAGTCCTTTATCGAAAATATAATGTATTTTAACTAACGTGTTAAATTTTGAAACAGTAGAATAAAACATTTAAAATGAATTTTATTCTCATCTGTGCAGCAAATGCTCAGGGTCCCCCGAAAAAGGGCATGCTTAGAGTCCCCCAAAGTCAAAATCTAGTCCAGAACGAAAATGGAATCTTTAGGATAAAATTATCGAGTGTGTTCAGGAGCGGCTATGCCAGTGAATTTCCAGCCTGAAATGAAATCATGACTTAGGTGTATTTATGAGTATCCATTTTAAAAACCACTGCGAGAGCTAGCTATCACCTCCAATTTTGAAGTCGTTTGTTTCCTTGAGACATTTCAAAGTACATTTAGCTGTTTAAAAACCCTTTATTCACTGAGTGTGCTGCTGATTATTACATGTCTGTGGAAGCTTCTGGAGCCCGTGGTGGAGAGGCAGATGTGAATAATCAGTCGAGATGTATATTGATATGACATTATGAACCAACAGAGGAAATCCATTAACGACATCATTTGCTCTTCCTCTGGGGCTCAATTTATAATTATTTATGTTCCAAACAAAACAAAACAAAACAAACCCTTTTTACTCTTTTAGTACTCGGGAGAGCCTGGCTTCCAACACATCAAGCATTGTTGAAAGTAACCGTCGTCAGAACCCTGCATTGAGCCCGGCCCATGGTGGAGCTGGTCCAGCCTTCAACTTCCGAGCGAGCACGGACCCGCCGACAAATGAAGCTGAGAAGCTGCAGAAACCTTCCAACTGCTTGCAAGCTTCTGTTACTAGTGTGTGATAGTCCTTCTGCCTCAGATCTTCTGTCTCATTCGATACAGCAAAGTTTACGACACTGGGACTGATGTTTACATCTTTGGAAAGACAAGCATCTCAACCACAGTTTTTGTGTTTACTTAAACTGTGCTGCTAAGTAGGGCTAGGGCAAAAAAACACAAAAAATCTTTATTTCAGAGTATTGCTTTTCACATTTATGGCTCTGTAGCAACTGAATAACAGTAGGGGTGATATGTATACTTTTGCTTCACTAATTGTATCTGAGCACACATAGGAAAGTCTAGACACTGTAAGTGTAATATGCATTTTCAATGTCATGCAGTTGCCAATTCCATTTTAAAATGCCACAGATGCGTGTTGCTCCCAGTCTGTGGTTAGACGGTGCCACAGAACTGATCCTTGACACTTCCAAAAACAAAAACAAAAAAAAACAAAAAACAAACAAACAAACAAAACTAAGCCACCGCGAAATGTCAAATGCAAGGGTCCACCTTGAGGGAAATAGATGCCAAACTAACTAGAAGGGTCCCTGGCCCTTTGTGTGTGAATTGTTTATGCACCAGTCATTTTTCACTGTGAGTTTTCGTGACACTATTTTGCAGGAGCCCATGGAAGTGTGTGAGAAGGAGTCGCAATGGAAATCGCTGGGAGTGAATGTTTTCAGGATTTTGTTTTCAAGTGTAACAGATGCTTGTCTGATTTTTTAACCTTCCATGATCACAAACAGGAATATAGGCCTTTGAATCTGAAGTGGACAAAGGAAAGGAATTTCCAATCTGGCTGGGGCACAGCACTAGGTGATGGGAGAGGCGATGTGGACTTGTAAAAGGTATTACTCAAATATCGAAGGAAGAGAATTTCCTCCTTGTGATACTTAGGATGACCCTATCTTACTCAAATAGATACAATAATTAGTTTGTTTAAAAGCAAAACGTTCTTCGTGATACAAATGAAGAGTATGGCCTGAGGATGTTATTCTTTCTAATGGAAGGACATAAATCTATTTTATGTAGTTTTAGATAGAATGCCTAAATTAGGCTGTGGGAGATAATTTTTAGTGGTTATAGGAAAGAGCAAATTTAGGGAGAGTTGAACTTCAGGCCTTTTATTCCTGGGAAGATATCTATAGAGAAAACTTTTAAAATAATTTTTGATTAGAAATATACATGTGCCCATGTAATAAACAACAGAATGTGCTCATTCTGCTAGTGTGGTATAATCCTAATTTGTACTCCCCTAAAATTTATCAGAATAACAATTATGCATACATGAACTATGCCAGAGTAATGTTTACAGATACTTTGTAACCAATTTCAGGAGGCGTTTTTAGGTGGATGTGTAGTTAATTAGCCCAACTCATTTCAAAATGGTTTGTGAACATTTTGCTTTGGTTTCCAGTGTCATGTTGAACACAAAGAAGACCCAGCAGCAAAGAGATGACCAATAATTTCATCTTATAGCAAAGAGACATTCCAACATTCCCACGTTTTATTTTCTGAGAACAGTGGAACAGATCTGTAGCAATGGAATGTTATTTGCAAAAGGGTTACATAGGACACAAGTAAGTGTTCTGACATAAAGTTTTATTTAGTTCAGTGGCATGTGCTGCTGGGAGCCATACACCATAAAATATATATATATCCCAAAATAAATCTAGAATATTTTCACCTCCGATTTCAGTAATTGGCATATGATTTGTGAGACACATCTATTTTTGTATCAGGTTTAATCACTAGCAATCTGTTGAAAGAATCCAGTCCTATACACAGTTGGACTCATTCTTGAAACCTTTAAATGCTCCCTCATAGTTTTTCAGTTATTTGGAAGTTGCATTGGTTCAAACTGAACTCCTTGAGTTTGGTATAAATTCCTTTTTTGTACTTACTATAGTGAAACTTCAGCATGTTTCTTAGTAAACTTCCATACCAGTGAAATGCTTAAGCCAGTTGGCTTTCAGTCTCATGCCTTATTTCCTCCAAGGCATGCCTCGACGCATTGTTTGTCTTATTGCTTAAGTATGTCCAGAAGGAATGATCATGTATCTAATAGACTACATAGTCAGTTCCCTTGGGGAGTTATATATCATACGGTTACGAAATTTTTGTCTAAATTCATTTTTTCCAAAAACCTGCTCTCAAATTTTTCTTCTACTCTCAGTTCATAAATAATATAACCATTGAAACAACACATCAGCCTCTAGCTGATCCTCTGAA
The DNA here is from genome assembly GCF_000951035.1 of Colobus angolensis palliatus. Taxonomy (NCBI): domain Eukaryota; kingdom Metazoa; phylum Chordata; class Mammalia; order Primates; family Cercopithecidae; genus Colobus; species Colobus angolensis. The sequence continues at coordinate 3,591,870 of NW_012118487.1, read as the reverse complement.
AGTAGCCATTGAAATAATCGAATGCTGTGTGAACAGGAAAGGAAAGCATTACCTTTAAGAGAAGCTTTAAAATAGGAATTTATTGATATTTCACGAGATATAGGTTTACAGAAGACATTATTCAAATAAATATGTACACTATTTGCCTGATGCTATGGGGTACATAGTTTTTTAAAAACTCCCTTAGACCAGCAGCCATTAGTGTAGAAATGATGGACTTTAAAGGTGATACCATGTAAGCAGATGTTGCATGTAAAAGTATTCCTGCCTGAATCTGGTTGAGATTCTTGAACAGGGGAGGAGTGGCTGCTGGCAGCACATTACAAATGTCATCTGAGGTCACGGTGAGGCTCTCGGTCCCGGAACAGTGGGGTCCTCGCCAGGCGTTGCCAGTATCCTTTTCCTCCTGTGAAATCATAGCTTTGTGTTACGCGACTGCTTATCCAGTCTTAGGGTTTAGCAACTGAAAGGTTTACAAAACCGAATCTGGTTGAATCTCTGTGAAAGGGTCAACACATCTGTCGGCATTTTGCACACTTATGTATTATTATGATACAACATATTACTTTATGGTAATTTTTATTTTTACATATAACTACCTCCATAAATTTGATGAAATGGCAGCCGTGTGTTAAAATGTATCGTTCAGAAGCGCAAAGTTGAACACTTCCTTCAACATTAGGGCATGGCGTGCTGTGTGTGTCAGTGATTGCCTCTGTGGACTCATGACTTTCCATCGCCATGGCTTTCTCTTACGCCCTTGTTTGGCTTTCAGATGTAATCCTGTCTTCTCCTCTCTTCCCCACGAAAGCGCACTCGATTTTGTTAGGAATGGACGGAAGTTTAAAAATTCTTGTGCCCAACCCCGCCCCCCACCCATTCCTGTTAAAAGTTCTCTGGAGAAGAGCCAATGGGTGAACGTAATTGAGAGAGCTGTTTACCCCTTTGGAAATCTGATTTGAAGTCTAAGTTTTCAGTAACAGAAGACACACAAGCAATGTGGACTGCCAAGCTTGAAGCACTTTGGGCTCTGCCTTCACTCGCATGCTACCATGTTGAGCCCAAACTCCACTTTAATTAAAAGAGCTGTGCTGTGAATTCCACAACTTCTGTTAAATAATTTGTATTCCATTTTATATATTTTGCACATCTCAGGGGACCAGAATAAACATATGAACGGGGGGGTACCATCAAATAGAGAAAACAAATAGAAGAGGTGAATGGAGACTAGCTGGATAAAAATAACAAATTACTGCTTCTCTGATGTTGTGAAGGTCGGGTTCAGGAAGCGTCAATTCACAGTTAATCTGGAATAACAGTGATCTGAACACCAGCTGTTCCCAGGTCCCTCTTTTTCATAGCCCAACCAGCATTTCTAAAATGTAAATTTAAATTACATTGCAGTCACCATGGGGAGAAGAAACCTGTTCAGTGGAAGCAGAAGCATTGTTCCTTTTTTAGGTTGGCGCAGCTTTGCAAAATTCTACCCAGGATAAACCACTTATCACCACCAAGTGTACTTGAAAATAAAGTTTTTAACTTAAATTACAAGCATATTGCTCACAATACAATAGTGATCATTTTTTGAAAGTCTCGCCATTTATAACATGGGCAGTATTTGGAGCTTGATTTAAAAACCAACAACATAATGACTTTGCACGATTCACTTTGGGATCTCAAAGTGCTTCCAAAGCATTCAGATTCGCAAACAATTCACAAGACAGGTCCTCTTCGTAATACCCATACTTGAAATGAACAAAACAAAAGGAGTGACTTAAGATTCCCCAGAAACACAGTGGCAGCTATCAATGATCTGTTTTCTATCTGTTTGATAGACCATCATGAGAAATCACTAAATACAATGCTATTTTTCTGATGTGTGCTAATAAAGTCAAAGAAAACAAATACAACTTGACACTTTTGTCCATTTTCATTCAAAAAAAAAGTTCAGGGTGTTTGGAATTTTACACCTCAGCACACCTTACTGGTATCGATGGATGAAGCTGGTGATTGACAGATCCACCCAAATGCTGTTGCAGTCAGAAGCCGACCTGGACACACACCCTTGTTTACAGTTTCATACTGGGTTTCGATAGTTCCCGTGCTAAATCATTCAGGAACACGACTGCTCCTGGCAGTGGAAGGTGCTGAAACAGAAATTTTAATTAAAAACTTTATCAAGTACTCTTCACAGTGCTCCTTAGCACCATAGAAATTCAGTACAGTATATCGAGCCCTACTTTGGAGGAGCTGGATTTCTGAGGGAGCTGATCCAGTTCTAAGTGTTTTCTCAAATTAGGAGATAGATGATCTTTGACAGGGATCTCCTCCGTCACCACAGGCCAGTCACAACTAGCCACGCGCTGCCAGACCTCAGTGGCCCAAGCAGGAGCGATCTCTTCTTTCCCCGGTCTCCCCCAGGACCGTCCTGCCCATTGTCAACATCATCCAGGGCTCCTCTGGTAGTGATTGACTTTTCTACACATGTTCAGGGCTTGGGGGAGCTAGAATACAGGAAACATGAATGCAAAAGGCATGGAAAACACTTTTGCTTTGGGTTAGTAAAATCTGGGCAGGAAAGAGATTACTATCAGTCTGAGCTTTGCCAAGTGAGATAAAAGAATCAGCTGTCGCCCCATTCCTCTCCCAGAAGGTCTTATGGTATTAAGGATCCATCCAATATTCTCCCACAGATTTTTATTCAGGAGATGTTTCATAAATTACATATATGAAAACATTCATTATTACATTTCATTGTGTGTTTCACACAGACATTGGCACCTTCTTATTGAGTTAATACTCTGCATCTTTTGCAGCAGCAGCCCACAAGGAGATTCCCAGTGATGGCTCCCCTAACACACAATCCTGTGATTTTACAGTTCTATGACTTAAAGTTGATGATTCACAAGATTCAGAATTCTACAAGACTCAAACGGCACTAAACTTTCTTCTTACGATTGTACATGATCGGTTATAGGGCTGTAATCATTAATTGTTGGCTTCAAATGTGGACACACACAAACACACACACACACACACACCATGCCAAGGAGGAAAGGGGGTGTTTCAAGTCAGGCAGCGATGATTCTGGAAGGCTGGAAATGTAAGGTTAGAAGCTTGACTGGTCCATGTACAGTTGCCTGCCTCCCTGTCCCAAGGCTGATCTTAGTGAACCTGTTCCCTTGCTCCCACCAAGAAGAGGTACCAAATGTGAGACCTGAGATCTCCAATATCTGTCCTCTGAAGTTTCAGGAAACTAATCATGAAGTACACACGCAGCAGCTCCTCCGCTTCCTTTCCTCCGAGGTCCTCCTTTGCATTCTCCCACCTAGATACTGACACGCCGTCACGGTGTCCACACTGGAAGGGCAGAACACGGTGCAGTATCACGCACACTCGCTGGGTTAGGAATAGAATGCCCTAGGGTCACCTTCATGCAAGTATTGACAGCTACAAATTAAAGTCCTTAGAGCAGTTGACACAGATACTACGTTCTAGAAGAGAATTAAATTTGAACGTCAAGTTTAAAGGGATCATAATTCTGCAGGTATCTTTCTCTGAGTGACTGAATGTGACTATTGCATTAGGGTAAATGAATTAAGACGTGCAAGTGGGATTTACTGTATGTTAGAAAGGAGTTTTGCAGCCAAGACTGCCTTGAATAAAATGTGTTTGCACTGAAAAAAAATTTTAAATTACTTGGTCTCTGGTTGCTGTAAAGGTCATCCAAGATGGATGTTCTGTTTATATTGTATAGTATTTCATATGAAATAATTACAGTTCATGAAATGTCTTCCCTAATGTTACTGATTTATAACAGCACATTTGTAACATGGTTTTTATCGTGTCCGTGTACCATACTGTAAATGATGATTACTTGTCATGCTTAGTATAATAACTTAAAAGAAAAAAAAGGACAGGGATTTTTGTAAGTCTATATTTGAAAGGCCCTCCCTGTGGTGATACTGTGTTCATGTTGTTTATGTAGTGTTGTGTGAAATATCCATTTTGGATTGTGTTACTTTTTAAGATATTAAATAACATTTGGTTATATGTCTTAAGTGGATTTTTTTTTTTGGTGCTTGAGAGAAAATATTTTAGGTGAGGTTCATTCATCTTCGATTAATAGGATTTTGTAACATTTTTGATTACACAATATTATTAGAGCTTCTGAGTTAAAACAACTAAAAATGAAAATTTCTGATCAAAATTCTTTTTCCATGAAAGTTGGGGGGAAAAAATCACATTTTTAGGTAACTGAATTTAAAACAGAGCGAGAGAGATGCGTATAACTACATTTTCTGTATGAAATGATAAAGTGATGTGATTCGGTCTGGGGTTTCTTTTTCATTAGCACTCATATCTCAGCTTTTGTTCCCAAGCGGATGGGATCCTCTTCCTGGTGAACACGAGGAGGCTGCTCACATGTACCAGTGAGTCACTTGCACAGGTTTGGAGTCCCCCGTGTTTAATTGCCTTCAGCTGTCATACATTCTTCTGCGTCTCTTCACTGTAGCAAATCTTTGCCCGTAGAGAATGGGCTTTTTCAAACCGAAGGGATTTGCTGCCCCATTAATGATGAAGCTAGGAAATAGCATTCTCAGTCAAAAACAACGAGCCATAAAGTCGAGCCTGATTTTCTTATAAAGGCAGTATCCAAAGTAGACTTCCAAAAATTGTTGTGAACAGTGACAGTGTCTTTGGCTAAGTGTCTGGAGACCGCGAGGTGACTGCTTTGAAGAACAAGTTGTATTTTGTTGCATAAGTTTGTCTATATATTTTAAACTGTCTCAATACAGACATTTCCTTTTTCAGGCGTGAAGTTAGGAAGAGCAGGAATACTGGGAGTATGTTGTGAGTTTTACTCTAGGACCAAAAGCAGCTGTGGTCAAGGAAAGGTAACTGTGTGTTCCTTTCAGAACTATCTAGTGAACCGAGGAAACGTGGGGACTTAAGGAGAAGGGGGAAGGCAGGATTCTGATTCCTTGGAGAGAATGGTCACAGTTCATAAACATGTTGTCTTTCCAAAGGAAATGGTATGGTTTTGACTTATTTTTAGCATTTAGAGTGGTGGGTTTTCTCCCCCTCCTTAGAGAAAATTCAAGCAGAGTACTCAATACTTGCCTCCTTCCCTGGTGTTGGCCATGAAGTCGAGAACCACTGAGTAATCAAAAGAAGTTATTCACCTGACCTTAATACTTCATTTAACTGTAAAATCTTATCCCTACTGTGGGAGTTCTTGGATTTAGAACTTGGATCTTGATCCCCCACCCCACCCCCGACCTTCACACTCAGTGGCTCCAGACCTTTCCTGTCAAGCAAATAGTTAATCATATGTGATTAATATATTTGCACAGTACATTGCTCCGTACAGGAATTTCAAGAAAAACCAAGGCACCTGTGCTCTCAAGAGAGGCCGAATAGGCTGCTTAACTGCAGCTCCTGAATTCCATCAAATAAATTCCTCCCAGGTCACTTTCCTTCGTGTTTTCCTTGCTTCTCATCCTTTATTGTAAAGTTCCATGCATTATTTTTATTTTCCATCACCTTGAGTTTATTTTACTTTACTACACTTCACTTTGCATAATAGCAATGATTTTCATTTGTTTGTTGTTATGCTATTAATATTTGGACTCACTCTTGCTCTCTGTTATTGATAACCACAATTGATCACCAGTATTTTAAATTTTACATTTATATTGTCTTTCCCTCCTTGTATCCACAGACCACTGCTATCCCTCAATCTCATTTCCACTCTCACCTTTGCACTAAGAGTCTTTGGTTCTCCAACACTTCTGTAGATATCTGCCACCAGCTGAGTCATCAGAGGCCTGATAAATGGTAACTTGCAGATATGCATGGATGGATGGATGGATGGGTGGATGGATATCGAATTAGACCAAAGGTGCCTGTATTCTTATAGTCTGAAAATGACAATGAAACAAAAGGACATATCATGCAAAAGGATATTTTGTGATGTCCATGTGACTCCCTTTTAAGAATTTATCTTGGGAAATTATTTTGTAACCTTCTTCTATCTATGCTTCAAGCCAGTGCCTACCATTCTTTACTATACAATATATGATTTATTGTGGGAAAAGTTTTTTTCCCCTGAAAGACACCTCCTTTTTTTTTTT
>NW_012118487.1:3578818-3585678 GCF_000951035.1 Colobus angolensis palliatus | reverse complement strand
TTTGAGACAGAGTCTCGCTCTGTTGCCCAGGCTGGAGTGCAGTGGCATGATCTTGGCTCACTGCAGCCTCTGCCTCCCAGGTTCAAAAACTTTCATTGAGAGCTGGGATTAGAGGCACCTGCCACCACGCCCAGCTGATTATTTTTAGTAGGGCCAGGGTTTCACCATGTTGGCCAGGCTGGTCTTGAACTCCTGACCTCAGATGATCCACCCGCCTCAGCCTCTGTCCGAAATGCTGGGACTACAGACGTGAGCCACCACGCCCGGCCAAACACCCCCTTTAAAGTTAGTAACAGCTCAGTGGTGTAGTAATCAGCAGACCCATCGACACAGTGCAGCTTCACATTATTTGTCACTGTTGCTAAAACAAGTGAGACAGATAACTAACAAAGCTTAAGTGCATTGGAGAAGACAGTTTTTGCCCCTCTTGTTTCCTTCATGTGTTATTTCAAGGCAGTTCATGAGAGGACATCTGTGTTGAATGTCAAAGGACCAATATTCAGTCTGGGAAAGTGTTAAGATTCTCTGGAAAAGAACAGTGAGCTTGGAAACAGAAATGGTCATTTCTACACTTCTCTCCCTTCCGTGTCTCGTCTCTTAATTTGAAGGGGACTTAATTAGGTGGACTGGGGCTCCAGATGGCCCCTAAGAAGCCAGACAAATAAGCATAATAGAAGGTATCTTTTACAATTGACTTTTGCTCTAGCCCAACTGGTGAAAGGGCCAGCACTTTAGAAAGACTTGCCTCGGGACTTCAGCAGTCAGCATTTTTGTAGAGAGTTTTTTAGAGTAAAACACTTCCAGTGCATTTTAAAAATAAACCTTTTATAACATTTTTAGATTTCTGGAATTATTACAAAGATAGTACAGAGAGTTCTTGGATACCCTATATCCAATTTCCCTTGTTATTATCATTTCACGTTAATACAGTACCTTAGTCACAATTAATGAAGCAATATTGTTACATTATTGTTAAGTAAAGTTCACCTTGTATTCAAATTTTCTGTTTGTCCCACTGTCATTTTTTGTTGTTCTTGTCCCAGGAGCCCAACCAGGATACTATACTGCAATCAGTTGTCCTGCCTCCTTGGTCTTCCTTGGTCTGTGACAATTTCTGAAACTCTCTTTATATTTGATATCCTCGACAGTTTTGAGGAGTACGTGTCTGGTGTTTTGTACGATGTCCTCAGTTTGAGCATGACTTATACTTTTGCCATGAGTAGGCCAGAGTTATGTGTTTTGGGGAGGAGGACCACAGAGATAAAGTTCGATTCTCATCATATCATATCAAGGGTCCATCCTATTCATTATGACTTATTACCACTGTTGATGTTAACCTTGATCATCTGGCTAGAGGTAGTGGTTGTCAGCTTCCTTCACTGTGAAGTTACTGTTTTTCCTCCATTTCCATACTGTTCCCTTTGGAAGAAAGTCATCACGTGCCGCTTAAGGAGTGGAAAGTTAAGCTCTACTTCCTTAGGGGCAGAGTATCTAAATAAGTTGTAATTCTTTTGTATAGAAGATTTGTCTCTTCTTTGCCACTTATTTATTTATTCAATCATTCTTAGCAGTATAGGTTCAGATATTTATGTTATACTTTGGGTGAGAGTCGATTACCACTTGATTTTATTGCTCAAACTTTTCCAGCTTTTGCACCGAGAACTCTTTAAGTTGGCTCTTGTACCTGTTTGATGTGCCCCCATCATTGTGGTTTGTTCACATGTTTTTGAGCACCTTCTTAACTCTCTGGCAGTATAAGAAGCTGTAGGCTCATTGTGTATATTTCCTGTCCCAGTCTTGGAATGAGTCATTTCTCTAAAGAACACTGGTGTCTTTTATTGGAGAATGGTATTAGAAACCACCATCTGGGTGCTGGCGGTGTGCATTACTACTGGGGAGACATTACTTCTAGGTCTTCTCAGCTGACAGAGCAAGGAGGTATATGTGTGTATGCTCACCTGTCCACATACACATATCAATAGATGCTGCTAAATGTAACCACCTCTACTTCTATTAAGCTAAGTGTCATGCTGATGTCCCCAACTCTAATGCATTGACATGGATCATTCTAGCCTCCTTTCTTGCTCATCTGTAAGTTCCCACTCCGACAGTGAGAAACCCGGCTCTCACACCTGCCATCCCTTTGCCGGATTTCTCAATTGCAGTATACACATCTAGTAGGCCATCCACTGCATTTTCTAAAACTGATTTGATACATACGGAAATAGAGAAACAAGTGAAAGTGTTTCTCAGCTTACTCTAGTAGGTGGCTTACCTCATGTGACAGTGCGGTGAAGATTATAAACGTGTTAGTGAGCTTATTTGGCCCGAGTAGGATTGTTCTAAAGAATGTAAGGTTCAGAGGGAAGAGGGGCACTATTAATTTTATTTAAGATGTGTACTTCCTTATGCTGCACTGTTAGAACTTGGAAAGAAGCAATGTTGACTTAGTATACAGACTAAATGTCTGGTGAACTGCTACTTCCTTCTCCCGACTTCTAATCTCTGAATATTTAAATTTTATCGTATTTCCAGGTCCAGATCAAATGCTGTCTCTTTCACAAGGCCTTCTCTGAGTACCCTTCTCTGCTTCCATGCCCTGAGAAGATAGCTTCTTTTCCCCTCTTACAGTGGAGCATTCATCACTTCCAATCCTGTGTTCTTCTGTTTTGCCTTATAGACAGACTCTGCCCAAGACCATGCCCCCGGCTAAACAATTGATACCACTTTAGTATTATTTCCTTGATTTCCTGGCTGGGGGAGCCTCTGCTTGTCATTGTTTCTAGGTAGCCCTTATGAGCTTTGAAATCTTTGGCAAGAAATGGGCTGGGTGTGATGGCTTCAAGCAGGATTTCAAAAATGCTGTGTGCTGTGGTCAGGGCTGCTTCTCACTCAGAAACCTCTTGGGAATGTGCTCCCCGCTACTGCATCCTTTTTGCTTCCATACACCTACCTTATCACCAAAAAACCTCAACACAAACCGAAACCAAAGAACACCAGGAACAGGAACTGAGCTTTGACTTTTGAAATGTCAAGAAGTTGTTGTAAGATGAGAAGCTGAGCGGGAAGCTTCCAGCCCTTCCTGTTGCAAGCACCTGTGCTGCAGAACCCTGGCCCTTCGCTCTCGGGTTGTGACGGAGCCGCTGTGTTTCTCCATGGCACCCCTCTATCTGTGTGTGCAGCACCAAGTGGGCGGGAAGTTAAAAGAGGTGGGAAAAGCCACCGAGCTCAGGAGAAGCCAAACCTTGCACAGTGGAACGGAACGGGCAGTCCGTTTGTGGGGAAAATACGAGACTGAGGTCGGGTGCTTTGTGGGGCAGCAGACAAGGGAGAGGCTCTTCCCTGAAGTGGCTGGAGTAGGTATGGCCACGCTCACAATGTGTTTCCTTTTAACCATATCTTAAATCTAAAGACAGCTGACTATTATTTGTGCAAACTTTCCATAAAAATGTAACAAAAAATTTATTTTCTCTGTCCTGATTTAAGTTTTCTTCCCCCCAACCGCCATCCCAGCCCAGCCACATGGTTTCGTTGGGGTTGCTTGTCATTTCTTCCCCCACCTCCTGCGCCTTCTCTTTGCCTCTGTGGGATTTTGCTTGCAGCTAATTTTTCATTTTAATGTTCTCGTTTCTCTCCCCCTGTCCCTCACACTTTGAGAACAAGTCCGTGAGTTTGATTTCTTGATAACTTTTTCATATCTTCCTAGAGCAGTTTCCCCAACTGTTACTAACTCATTTTGTAGTCATAATGTGGCTATTTGTAAAGCCTCACTAGGGATGTCTACTATAATATAATACTAACAAACTACTTGCTATTACTCCCAAATATTCAAGCTAGTTAAAAAAAAAAAAAAAAAAAAAAAAAAAAAGCCAGCAACTCTGCTTGTCTTGTTCTGGTTGACTGATGTAATACCAGAAATCTCCCAGGCCTCTGGTTTACCTGAGGTGTCTGGAGTTGGTGTATTTGAGGGGAATTGCTAAAATGAAGTTGCACCAAGGTTCAGACAACTTGGGCTGGGTTGCAGCCCAGGGTGAATTGAATGACTACAAAGTCAAGTTCCCACTGGGAGATGTAACCTTACAGGTAAATTGAACAGGGCCTTCCAAATCCATACTTCTTGAAAGTCTTGCCTCTATGAAAATACTCATCTTAATTTTAGTCATCTGTATGTCCCAATTTTTCTACAGTAAGCACATATTATTCTAAACTCAGAAAACTATTTATGGAAAACTAAAATGTTTAAGAATACAATAAACAGAAGGAGCTGGGATGTGGTGGCTCGTGCCTGTAATCCCAGTACTTTGGGAGGCCAAGGTGGGCAGATCACTTGAGGTCAGGAGTTCGAGACCAACCTGTCCAACATGGCAAAAACCCTGTCTCCACTACAAATACAAAATTTAGCCAGGTGTGGTGGCACATGCCTGTAATCCCAGCCACTTGGGAGGCTGAGGCAGGAGAATCACTTTAACCTGGGAGGCGGAGGTTGCAGTGAACCAAGATCACACCACTGCACTCCAGTCTGGGCAACAGAGCAAGACTCCATCTTTCAAACATAAAATAAAATAGAATAAAATAAAATTAAATTAAAATTAAAAAGTCACAAATTGTGACTACCATGTCTCCCCTCTTTCGACACTCTCGAGCTCATCTGTCTTCTGGTTGGCGAGTGCTTCCTTTCTCCACAGCATCTTCTGGCCACTTCACTCTGACTGAGGCTGAATTTTGAAGCTTACAGATTTCTCGTGAGTATAAAAAGCCTTATTAATTTTTTCGAGCTGTAAATCAATGTTCTTCCTGCTAGCCAGAGCAAAAATATTGTTCTGTTCTCAATAAAGTGCGATCCAGAATTTTTTTTTATTTCTTTTTAAATTTCTTTTTAATTTTTATTTTTTTGAGACAGAGTCTTACTCTGTCGCCCAGGCTGGAGTGCAGTGGCACGATCTCAGCTCACTGCAACCTCCACCTTCCAGGTTCAAGTGATTCTCCCACCTCAGGCTCCTGAGTAGCTGGGATTACAGGCATGCACCGCCATGCTCGACTAATTTTGTATTTTTAATAGAGATGTTGGTCAGGCTGGTCTTGAACTCTTGACCTCAGGTGATCCCCCTGCCTCAGCCTCCCAAAGTGCTGGGATTACAGGTGTGAGTCACTGTGCCCAGCCCAGAATTTCTTACTATGAAGCAGGATTAAGAGGGGAAAACTTTCAGGAGTAAAGATTAAATGTCATTTCTTCCTTGAGGCACAGAGTAAAAGCCATCATGTAGCAAAGACAAATGAATTATTTGTAGTCAGTGTAAGCTGGTGCTTGATTTTTTTTTTTTTTTTTTTAAATAGAGATGACATCTTGCTATGTTGCCCAGGCTGGGCTCGAACTCCCAGGCTCAAGCAATCCTCCTGATTTGACCTGCCAAGTAGCTGAGACTACAGGCACGTGCCACTGTGCCTGGCTTATTCTCCTTAATCCTTACTGGAGTATTTAGACATTCTTCCTAAATGGTTTGTCACAACTAACTCATTTCCCTTCAATATCCAAGTGAGAATCTTCAGATACTTCCTATAGGTCCAGATATCTAGGGCTTGTTAATTAATGTTGTACTTAATTAATCTTGATCATAATTTGTAAAAAAAAAAAAAAAGTGTCCAAATCACAGACTTAAAAAATGATACCCCCAAAAGGTAGTTGATTTTGGAGAATGCTTTTTTAAAAATTTGGGATCTTCTTGTTATCAACTAGGTTTTTGCAAAGGTATATGAATAAGTGAGGTTTAAATTTGATAGTGCCTTGAATGCTGCTTTTCCAGATTCAGAAATTAATAATACACTGTTTGAGGAAGGAACCCAAATCAATAGAAAGATGACATACAAGTGCAGCTGCATGTATTCTGATGTTTGGATATGAATGTTGCTACAGTAGATAGTTTACGCAGCAAGTATTCAGCACTTTCCTCTTTGCTTCTGAGCATCCCGGAAGTTCTAGCGACACAAAGTAAAAGACGTGATCATTGCCTTCCAGGGGATTCAGAAGGGAAGGTCACCCCTGCACACGGAAGCGCAGTGATGCGTCCATGCTGCAACGTGCTCGGGATACTGTGGGGAAGGGTTCCAGAGCCATTCCGCCTACTCACCAGGTCTAGGATTTGGCAGCCAACACCCTCCTCTGACCTCCGGAGCTCGGTGTTATTGACTTACCCTAATAGGGATGGATCCTGCCTTCCCTGCCTCATGGTGATTTCTGTGCGGGTTAAACAAGAGCCATGAAAATCATGCATGTCAGGTAAGGTACAAAACCACAATTGTGCTGTTGTGTAGGTTCGGGGGAGACAGAGCTCACTTCGCAATATTTTATTACTAGAGTTTAAGCTGGACCATTAAAGTAGGGTGGGATGTTGGTAAGGGCAAAGGGATTTGGAGAATATTCCAGGCATGGATAACAAGGGCTTAAACTCAGGAGCAACAAAGATAACAGTTGCAAGACAGAGTACATATAATGGATCTTCCTCTCAAAGTAATGTTTAGCGTCATAAATACTCTATGTGTATATGAGGGGGAAAGGGATTAACATCACAAATATAATTTTTCCAACACAGTTTTGCTATAGAACATGAAAGATGAGCATTGGAATGTGACATGGTAGAAGTTTGTCACGTGTTATTGTTTCATGCCTTGTCTGCAAATGGAGCTGCTACTCCCACTCCCAGCTTTCAATGACTAATTCCTACTTCAGTAGGAGCCCTCCGTCTTGGCTCATTCCCCCTCCAGTCTAGTCTAGTGTTGTCTTGTCTCTCCCTTCCTTCCTTCCTTCCTTCCTTCCTTCCTTCCTTCCTTCCTTCCTTCCTTCCTTCCTTCCTTCCTCCCTCCCT
>NW_012118487.1:3552328-3578634 GCF_000951035.1 Colobus angolensis palliatus | reverse complement strand
AGGCAGAGTCTTGCTCTGTTGCCCAGGCAGGAGTGCACTGGCATGGTCACAGCTCACTGCAGCCTCAAATTCCTGGGCTGCGGCCATCCTCCCACCTCAGCTTTCTGGCCCCTTCAGTCATTTTAGCACTCTTGTGCTCTTTGCTTTTCCCCGTGGACGTGTTGTGTGTCCCCAGCTGGATTTCAGAGTCCCCGAAGTCAGAAATGCCTTTCAGTCCTGTGACCTCACAGAGCTGGCAGTGGCTGGCTGTAGTGGGTATGCTGTTCAGAGGATGACAAACTGGCTTTCCTTCTTATGTTGACTCAGCCCTAACCCTGACAGCCACCCACTTGCAGTTATACTGGTGTCAAAGTGTCCTTCACAAAATACTGTGCCCGCACTTGGGTAGAGAAAAAGCTAACTGTATTTTTAAGACTTCTGAAATACCTGCAGTTTTTGGGCCCAGCCACTACACCACAGACATCAGTGTAAAGATGTCATGATCTTACTATGTTTTATGTGTGTTTTGGCATGGTTAAATAACAGCATTAGAACGTGAACCTCAAAATCACACCTTTCTGATTTTTCTCTTACTTATTTTGGCTCTCCCTTCTAAGGCCCTGTGTCCACTCCTTGAATGATCAATGTTCCTTAAAGATTTTAAGGCTCCTTTTCTTCTTGTTCCTGGGCCTCTATTTGGATTTTCTTCCCCTCCCTCTTTTTGTGGAGAATGGGGTCTCACTATGTTGCCCAGGCAGGTCTGAAACTCCTAGGCTCAAGCAATCCTCCCGCCTCAGCCTCCCTAAGTGCTGGGAGTACAGGCGTGAGCCACCGCGTCTGGCACTTGAATTTTCATGTAAAAGAATTCAGTATCTTAATCTCCAGCCCACACTTCCTCCCTGAGTTCCAGATTGAACATCTCTGTTTCTTCACGGCCAGTATTTCCAGCGAAACTTGCATTTTTACCATCAGAGCTTGGTCTTCCTTTCTGTGTCCCCAGTCCCGCCAAAGATCTCATTGGCTACTCACTTGCCAAAGCCACGAACTCAGGAGTGCTCCTTGGCCCCTTCATCGCTGTCTTGCATGCCACATGGAATCCATCACCAGGTGGTCTTCGTTTATTTCCTAAGAGTCTCCTGAATCAGCCCACTTATCTCCAGCTCCACCACCACCACCACCACCATGCTAGTTTAGCTAACCCTTACGTCTTGCCTAATTATTTCAGTGGACTCTTCCTTGATTTCCTGCCTCATTTTTACCACACTGTCGCTGGAGGCATCTTTCTAAAATACAAGTCTAACTGTGTTACTCTCCGGCTTGGATCCTTTTGGTGGCCAAAGTCAGGTCAATTAGATCCAGGTCTTTACTAAGGCTTGCAAGGCCCTCCACCCCCAGTCCCGCCTTGCTGACTCCACCCTATCGCCCAAGGCTGGCATCCCCATGCTCCAGCCAGGCCTCTGCTCAGGCTCTTTACTGCCTCCATCACCTCAAAGACCCTCAGCAGAACTGGAACAGCCTTTCCTGCCTCCACTGGACCCATCATGGCGCCTGTTCACTACTCAATCTTTAGGTTTCATGGACCTGGGCTGCTAGATATTTGTTTGAGCCTGAAGACCCTGGCGAAGAGGCTTTTGGATGGGTCCTCTTGGCCCCTACAGCTCAGAGCCGGGGATTTCCTGTCATGCCTGTGTCTTTGGGGTGAGACATTTAGGTGAAGATGTATGCAGGGAGCATGTCCAGAGCAATGGTTCTCATCAGTGCATGGCGCAGGGCCGTGAATCAGTCGCTGGAGAAATGTTTCCAAAGTATGCATGGTTGGCCTCCAAGGAGACCCTCATCCTCTCAAGATTCTGATTCGGGAAGTCCACAGTGGGGCCCAGGCGTGCATATTTTAACAAAGTTCCCTAAGATTGAGTCTGTTTTCTCTTCCCTGACCCTTTGCCAGAAAAGAAGAAGCTTAAAGCTTGGTGGTGATTTCTGAAATTGGTCTTCAGGAATCAGGGCACACTTTTCACTTTTTTTCTGACTTCTCAAACGTAATCCTAAAAAGCGAGACAGGAAGTTGTGTCACAGCCAGGCTGGGAGGTCTCAGATTGAAGACAATTCTGTAGAGACATTCTGTACAACCACTAACATTCTCCAAGGACCTGAAATCTTAAAAAAAAAATTTTTTTTCCTACAATTTCAAGTCACCTATTTAAACTGACAACTTCATCCGTAGGTAACTGTAGTGACCATCTGGAGGTGTTAAGGTTTGTACTACATATGAGTAACATGCTGGCCCCAGCACTCCCCTCTACCAGCACAGATCCCAGGAACGGTTGCTTCTGGCTTCAGTGTCACATTCACCCTTCAAAATTTACCTTCTCTAGGGAGAGAACACCATAGCCAAGGGTACCCCCTTCACAAACCTGGGAAGCAGGTGAATTTATCTGGAGCCACTTTTCTATTCTCTGTCCATCAATTCTGTCTCCTGTACAGGAGAAAAACCAGTAACTGTCTCCAAAAGTTCTCTTTTCTAAAGGTGTATGCCTTATAAAAAAACCTTCGGTAGGAGGATGCTGGTGAACTTGACCTTCCACGTAGTTTCACAGTAGTCTGTTTGTGTGTCTTTCTGCCCTGTTACTGTGGGGCTTTTTGAGCACAGAGGCTGTGCCGTCATCATCTTTGTATTTTCTGTGCTGACACAGACATAGGTGTTTGCTGAATAACCGAATGAATGCATGCATTCCCGTATGCATGAGAGCAGCAGAAGGAATTATAGGCATTTGGCGTAGGGTGACCTTCAGCAAATTCACACAGATCCATGTAGTTACCTATATGGTACTGGTATATTATTAGGGGGGCATTCTTATCAGTATTCCTAGGGAGGCATTATTATCAGTAATTTTTAAACAAAGTAATTAATATTTGAAAAGTATTTGTGATAGGAAGTATTTGCATATTTGAAAAATAACTTGAGTGAAATTAGAATTTTTGTAATATTAGAATTATAATACAATCAGCTTTCTGTATCTGCAGCTTCCACATTTGTGGATTCAACCATCTGTGGATTGGAAATATTGGGAATATCAATACCAACTTCGATATTAATAACAATGCAACAATAAAAAATTATACAAATAAAAATCCAGTCCAGTAGAACAACTCTTTACATAGTATTTACATTGTATTACATGTTATGAGTAATCTGTTTATTAGAGGTGATTTAAAGTAGACACGGGCATGTGTGTAGGGTATATGCAAATACTGTGCCATTTTATATCAGGGACTTGAGCATTGGATTTTGGTATTTTCAGGGGGTCCTGGAAACATTTCCCCTAAGATACAGAGGGGCAGCCGTACAAATTTATCCTGAAATGTCTCTAGTCTTCACTTTGAACTGCAGACCCCTTGTGCCACCTTATCACTGATTCTGTGTGGCCTGAAAGATTCCAAAACACATACGTATATTCACACATGCAAACAATACAGGGGCAGTGTTAGACAAATGGGGTGAAGAATTGGGGAGCTATTCATAGCTGGGGAA
Organism: Colobus angolensis palliatus; assembly: GCF_000951035.1. Lineage (NCBI taxonomy): Eukaryota > Metazoa > Chordata > Mammalia > Primates > Cercopithecidae > Colobus > Colobus angolensis. Next base: position 3,575,126 of record NW_012118487.1, on the reverse strand, counting down.
CAGAAAAATATTTGGAACATCTGGTCTCATAAAGCCTCACTGATATTAACATTTATTATTGTTATTTTATTTTTATTTATTTATTTTTTGAGACAGAGTTTCACTCTTGTTGCCCAGCTGGGGTGCAATGGCATGATCTTGGCTCACCACAACCTCCGCCTTCCAGGTTCAAGTGATTCTCCTGCCTCAGCCTCCCGAGTAGCTGGGATTACAGGCATGAGCCACCACGCCTGGCTAATTTTGTATTTTTAGTAGAGACGGGGTTTATCCATGTTGATCGGGCTGGTCTCGAACTCCTGACCTCAGGTGATCTGCCTGCCTCAGCCTCCCAAAGTGCTGGGATTATAGGCGTGAGCCACTGCACCCAGCCTTATTATTATTTTTATTAAAAACTAATATATGTTTATTATAGGAAAACTGAGAATTACAAGAAAGCAGAAAAGAAGCAAAAACAAGAATTAACCATCATTATATCAACCAAAGATGATCATTTTCAATGTACTGTGTGGTCTAAAACATGTATTTTCAAACAAAATTGGGACCATACAGTCTGAACTGTTTTGTAACCTGCCTTTTCCCCATAGTTCTCCTTAACGTTTTTCATGGCTTTAAATATCCTTCCACGTTGCTCCAAATGGCTGCATAGTGATGGCTTAAATCATTTTCCTTCTGTTTCTCATTGTTGGATATTTTCAAACACACTTTTCTGATGTGAATGTTCAGGCCGTCACAAACATCTCTGAAGAAACCTGAACATGTCCTGGAATTAGAATTGCTAAGTCTGTAGCTCTTCCCGTGCTTAAGGCTTTTGAAAATACAAGGTCAAGTTACCCTTCATCATTTGTCGTGTCCAGTTACATCCTGGTCAGCAGTTATTCCAAAACTATTTTCCAGCACGTGCAATGGTCACTTTTATTTTGGAACTTTTACAACTGTATCCATCCCTGTAGGATTTGCATTTCAGGATTACATTCTGATGCATAATCTGCAAAATTATTCTGCATGGTTGAGTCTTTACCAGGTAAAGTATCAGATCTCCTAATGAAGTTTTAATAAAACAGTATGAGAGGGGATTTCTTGACTTCTGCATCTCTAAAAGTCCACCGGGGAAGCCGAATTAGTCATTGCTAATCAGAAATATTTTGAGAGAAAGTAACTGTTTTATTGTCAAACTTTTTCACCTGGATGGCCGGGAACAGCATATTCAAATTCAAAACTCTTTCTGCTTTCTTGCTCTCAAGTATGCAAGCACAATGCAAGTATGCTTTGGTCTCCAGCTTGGTAGAGAAACATTTACAACACAACCCATATATTTTCATCCTGGTTGTATGGGTTGAATAAAAAGCATCTCTAATCCCCATGGAGATTCAGCCTCTCGTATAAGATGTTTTTCATTTTAACCCAGAGTGAAAGCTGCACAGAAACTACTTGACTGTATTCTTCTGTTAGTAACATTAGATTCCCAAGATGCAACAGGCTTTCAGATTTATTATTCTCCTACAATGAAGAAACTCAAGGATACGAAAACCTGGAAGAGCTTTTCATTTGACATCTTCCTTTCAAGGTAACAGTTCCGCTGCAGTTTTTTTTAGTGTGCACCAGCTTATTAGTGGTAGCTTTGTGTGAAAATGTGGTTATCACAAAAAGGTAATATATGGTGAAGAGCAGCTGCTCCTAATCACAAACTGTCCATAAATAGCTTTTCCCCCTTGAGAAGACGCTCAATTCTCTGGTTGTAACAGTCAGCAAAAAATTAAAACCCCATAGGATGATAAATAGTTTAAAACATATTTCTCCCCAGTGTTTTGAATGTTGTCTTGTAATGCAGTGCACTTTTACTGAACCAGAAATTGTCTGTAGTAAAAGAATATTGGGAGAAAATGTTTAGATTCTCACTGAATTCTAGAACTTCGAAGGAATGTTCTGGTTTCACTGTTAAAGGTTAATTGCTGAATATATGTCATAGGCTGCAATAAAATGAGAGTTTTTAGTCTTCTGCTCCCAATAAACAGTTACAGCTTTTAACACATAAAAGTTGGAGATCTTTTTTTCTTAATTTAAAATAACAGCCAAATAAATTTCTTGGCAATAAGCAAATGATTGCTTTTAAAAATGCTATAAATATTTCATTTTTTAAGTCATCAAAAAGAAAACAAATCGCTTCTTTCAGCTGTCTTTTGACACAAAACTATCTTTTCTGTATACACATGAAAAAAATATTGTTCTTGGTCTTTATGCTGATGCCTTTTCTGGCTATTAGTCATCTGTTTATACATGATATTGACCATTCCCTCGAGACACACTGAACTTGCAGCTTCCCTTCCTTAGGAAAGGAAATTAAGGAGAGTCACAGAAATGATTTCAGAATTTTCTCAAGACTGTTGAGACTAAATTCTAAATGATTGAACCATGGTAGTAAATTCATTGTCAGGTCAAGTCTGTGATTTTTCTTTTTTTTTGTTTCAATTTTTTTTTTTTTTTTTTTGAGATGGAGTCTCGCTCTGTTGCCAGGCTGGAGTGCAGTGGTGTGATCTTGGCTCAGTGCAACCTCCAACTCCCTGGTTCAAGCAATTCTCCTGCCTCAGCCTCCCGAGTAGCTTGGACTACAGGCATACGCCACTAAGCCCAGCTAATTTTTTTTTTATTTTTAGTAGAGATGGGGTTTCACCATGTTGGCCAGGATGGTCTTGATCTCCTGACCTTGTGATCCACCCGCCTTGGCCTCCCAAAGTCCTGGGATTAGAGGCCTGAGCCACCGCGCCTGGCCAAAGTTGTGATTTTTCTACTTGAAGCCACTGGTTTCCACCAGAGGTTAATTGACTGTCAGTCTTTCCTGTAGGTGACTCTTCCAACTATTAGCAGTCATCAGTATCCACAGAGGAGAATCTCATTTGTAGGTGGCTTGACTGAGTCTAGCAAATGAAACTTTGTTCTTGCCCTAGCTGACTGATGTCTTAAAACTCCTTGGAATGATCTATTCATTCCAGTGTATGCACAAAACAAAAAAAAGGTGAGCTTGTTTTCCACAGCCCAAATCTGCCCAGAGCAGATGGGGCTTGTGCTTCTCAGGGTACGGGGTGTCCTGAGGACTCCCACCTTGACATTGCAATGAAAACTTTCTCTCAAATCTCTGAATTCTCTCATCTAGCACAATAAATTAGAAAAGGCTGCTACTCCCCTTGGTAGGCTTAGAGAGTGCTCCCATGTTAGATTAATATCCAGAAATCATCTCTTCTCTGGCATAGCAGAAGGTACATGGCGGTTTCCAGATGTTTCTTCAAGCCTGTCATTCCCAGACATGATAGATGACATCAGGGAAGCCAGCAGGAAGGAAGGGAGCACTGCCTTTCTCTCTCTCTTTCCCCCCTCCCTCCTCTTCGTTTTTTCCCTCCATCTCTCTCATCCCCCAAGCCCACCCCACCTTTTCTTTCTTGTCTAAAGGATACAGGGGAGTTGAAGGTTGACTCAGAACCTCCCCTTATGAAAAAACCTGCCCACATTTCAGTAAATACAGCTGGTATTAAAAGACTTTGGTTGGTTAGAAATATTTCAGATGTCACAAACTTGGACAGCACGTGGGAAAGTGGAGGGGATGGTGGCATGAGCGGCACCTCAGCAGTGGCCCCTTGGCCGCCTCTGGCCTTCCCCGTGGCTGAGCCTCCTGCAGTTCTGTTTTGGAGACAAGAGCTTCCTATGCTGTTTCTTCCTCCTTGCCTGAAAATCATAGGGAAAGCTAACAGAGCACCCTAGAAAACTCCAGAAACTTTCTAACTGCTAAGGGAAAGTGACCTTAACCCTAAGTGACCCTCCCTTATTTCTCCAGTACTGTGCTAGGTACATTTCATAGATCAGGGACAGTGACCTTTGAATGAGTTCATCTGCGTGATTTCACAGATGAGGGGCCTCAGATTCACGGGAGCACATGGTAGAAAGCCAAAGAGGGCAGCCCAGGTTGCAGACGCGAATGAGCAGAAGCGTGTGTGCAGCGGCATGTGGGTGGTAAGCTCTCCCTCCACTGCGCTTTCAGGCTGTCCACAGGACCTCACCAAACCCCACGGGGCAGTCTGCTCTTGGGAGCCCTGGGAGCTGGCTGTGCCCTTGTAGCATTGGATTCCCCAAGACTAAGAACCTGGGCGGGAGGGAGAGAGAAGCTGTGCTCCCTGTAGCGATGGAGGGTAGAAAATGCTTTTTTGTAACTGCAATGCTGTCTTATTGCTCTCCAGCCTTGGTCCACCTGGGACATGCTGGAGCTGATCTTTCTCAAATTCTTTCCCAAGTAAAAGGTGAGAACAGAGAGAACAGCAAGGGCTCCTCCTGTGTGACTTCGCTGCGGTGGGCTTGGCTCCTCACGACTGTAAACGCTGCCCGCCTCTTCCGTGACTTCCCCTCTGCCAGTGGGGGTTTTAGACGCACCTGGGGAGTCGCTCCCACCCATATTGGGTTTAATCCCACTGAAGGATCGGGGCCCTGAGGGAGAAGGGAGGAATTTACAAAGACTCCTCATATCCCTCTCTTTTTTCTTTCTTTTTTAATTTTGTAGAGATGGAGTCTCCCTATGTTGCCCAAGCTGGTCTTGAACACCTGGCCACAAGGGATCTTCCCACTTCAGTCTCCCAAAGCTCTGATAGCCCTCCCTTCCAACAAGCCACCTTTTGCTCATGACCTATTTGATGCTGGTCTACTGGGGCAGAAAGTAAATTGAGACTTTTGGGTCCTTTTTAAGCACCCTTTCAGAGCTGGGAAAGAAGGGTGCCATCTCCTTGTTCCATTCCCATCGTTCACTCTCCCGTCCCACACGTGGAATCGACAGAGTCCCCGGCGTGAGCTCAGTACTGGTAGAGAACTTCCATATCTCACCGCTGTTAATCATTTTGGCCACTTTATAAGAACAACATAAGATGGTTGGCATCCTTCCCTTTTCAAGAAGAGGAAATTTGGGCTTGGAGGTAGGTTGTGTTGTCAAAAGTCATATGGTTGGTGAACAGCAGAGTTAGGAATTACACACTAGCCAGGCTCATGCCACAACCTGAATGGCTGGAGGCGCCAAGTGCCAAGCTGCCTCATGTACTTTCACATCAACAGAAAGCCCCTCATTTTGTATCCAATTTATATGACTGTATCAGTTATAAACATTATGATTCTACTGTCTTTGGCATGTAGCGTGCCAAACCAAGCTCATACGGAGCCATAATGGAATGTGTCCACAGACTGACCACAGTGTTGCTTAGAGAAGACAGACTTCAGAGCAAAATAAACTCCACAAAACATGCTGAATGGGTTCCTATGACGTGGAGCCATAAGGAAGTTTCTTTTTAAAGCAAAGTTAACTTTTTTCCTGTTTATAAGAATAATACACAACCATCAGAAAAAGAAAAACTGGGAAAATATAACTGACAAATTTTAAAACCACCCATAGGGTTAACGTTAAGCTGTACGTAGTTTCCATTGTACATATATACATTTTAATAAATCAGACTAATTATATATGACCTTTTTAAAAAACTATGACATTGTCCCTGACCATATGGCCAACCATTAGCTACTCCATGAATCAATGCAGGGCCTTAGTCCAGACCGTCTATTCCATAGGCAAAGTACTGCCCCCTGGGAGGATTTTCCTCCCCCATTTCAGGGTTACCATGAAGTGGGGCTGTCATGACTGCAGTGCTCCTCTTGGGGCTGGTTCTGGCATATGGTACGGAGCCATCTGTACATTTGGCTTCAGTTGTTTTCCTCTTTGGTCAATAGGCCATTAGGAATTTCCATGAGGTCATGGGTAGAAGCGGAGGGCGTGTTGTCAGTGTGGCCAGGGCAGCATCCTGGGCTCCTGAGCACATATGACTTATTTATGCCTTTGTGAGCTGTAGGTATCATCTGTCCCTAATGGTGGAGCACTTCTTGGAATTTCCAACTTTATGACCAAGTAGATCTTATAACACGCAGTTCATGAATGCTAAGAATTGGGTGTCTGGTCACCTGGTCAGTCATCTCCCCCAGGATCTGGTGGCAAGCCAGGAACTGTTACTCTTAGAAGGAGAAGAGGTATTTGTCGGACGCATGGTTTGACTCATAGATTATAAGGTCTTTCATTTTCTTTAAAGAATTTTTTGTGTGTGTGGTAAGGTACACATAACATAAAATTTACCATCCTAACCATTTTTAAGTGTGTCATTCAGTGGTATTAAGGACATTTATAATATTGTGCAACCATCACTGCCATCCATTTCCAGAGCTCTCTTCATCTTGCAAAACTGAAACCCTATACTTATTAAAAAACGACTCTCCTTTCTCCACTCCTCCCGCCTCCTGGCAAAGTAGACCAGCATGCTACTTTCTGTCTCTATGAATTTAACTACTCCAAATACTTCATATGAATGGAATCATACAGTTTAGTATTTTCCTTTTGCAACTGGTATATTTCACTTAGCATAATGTCCTCACAGTTCACCCATGTTAGCATGTGTAAGAATATCCTTCCTTTGAAGGCTGAATAATAGTGTATTGTGTGTATGTACTACATTATGTTTACCCATTCGTCTATCAATGGACACTTGTGTTGCTTCCACATTTTAGCTATTGTGAATAAAGCTGCTGTAAACACGCGTGTGCAAATATCTCTTCAAGACCTTGCTTTCAGTTCTTTCGAGCATATACCCAGAAGTGGAATTCCTAGATCATATGGTAGTTATATTTTTAATTTTTTGAGGGGAAATCATACTGTTTTCCACAGTGACTGTACCATTTTATATTGCCACCACCAGTGAACAAGGATTCCAATTTCCCCACATCCTTGGTCAAACTTGTACTTTTTTGGTTTTTTTTTTTTTTTTGAGACAGAGTCTCGCTCTGTCGCCCAGGCTGGAGTGCAGTGGCCGGATCTCAGCTCACTGCAAGCTCCGCCTCCCGGGTTTACGCTGTTCTCCTGCCTCAGCCTCCCGAGTCGCTGGGACTACAGGCGCCCGCCACCTCACCCGAATAGTTTTTTGTATTTTTTAGTAGAGACGGGGTTTCACTGTGTTAGCCAGGATGGTCTCGATCTCCTGACCTCGTGATCCACCCGTCTCGGCCTCCCAAAGTGCTGGGATTACAGGCTTGAGCCACCGCACCCGGCTGGTTTTTTGTTTTTTTGGTAGAAGCCATACTGGTGGGTGTGAGGTGGTATCTCATGGTTGATTTGCATTTCCCTAATGATGAGTGATTTGGAGTGTCTTTTCCTGTGCTTATTGGCCATTTGTATATCTTCTTAGAAGCATCATCTATTCAAGACCTTTGCCCATCTTTGAATCAGGCTTTCCTTTGTTGTTGAAGGTCTTTCACCTTTGATGCTCCTCTGGAAGCTTGCAGTAGGTTCCAGACAGTCTCCTGATGTGCTCTAGGTCTTTCAAGCACTGCTTGTTCATAGCACTGACTCTATTTCTAGAGTCATGAGGTTCTAGCAACATCTATTGGTCTGCAGCCCTGAGCAGCATAAGAATTATATTGCAGGAGAAAAACATGCTACAAAGCGCATTGGTGGCTCCATTTGTTCCATTCCCATCATCGACTCTCCCTTCCCACACATGGAGTGGACATAGAGTCCCCGCCGGGAGCTCAGTACTGGCAGAGAGATACCTTCCACATCTCACCACTTTTAATCATTTTGGCCACATTTTAAGGACAACATAAAATAGTTGGCATCCTCCCCTTTTCAAGAAGAGGAAATTTGGGCTTAGAGGTCAAACTTCTGGCCCAATTCTCACTTAAAGCCAGCAACTGTTCACAGCACAGAAATTGTGTTGTTTTATTACACTTACCTTTAAGTTTTTCTGTATTTTTCACAAATCATCAAGGTCAAGGTTATGCATTATCTTCTGATTTCCCCAAAATAGGAAATGAATAATTTAACTCACTTATATTTCCCTGCCTATTACAACATTTCTTCCTTTACCTGTTGTCCAGACTTTGTTAATTAAAATCCAGTTTGTTGTTTTTTTCATATTTTTATATCATGTGTCTTCTCTGTCTCTGAGAAATCTAAATTTCATTTGCATCTACTTATGTGGAATGATTTTTTGAGATTTAACACTGTCTTAATTGGTTATAATGACAATGGTCAGTTCTTGTATGCACAACTGGAGCTGGAATTATAATTCTCTTTCAAGTCTATTGGAATGCTTCTTCAAATAATTTTTTAAGAAAGAGACATAGATGATATTTTCTGAGTCTTTGTATGTACCAGACCATTTTTCTGATACCTTCACAAAAGAAAAATAACCGAGGATAAAAATTATGTTGTAAGTATATTATTCCAACTTCTATAATTATTATTTTATTTCTTCTGGTACGTGGTGTGGCAGAAAAAAAAAGTCTGAGAGTCCATTTTACTGGTCCAGGTTGGTTTTCATTCACTTTTAAGGAAACTTCTCTTTTATGAGAGAACTTCTTTTTTGTAATACATATGTTTAGAATTTTTTTGTTGTTTGTTGAAATACTTTTACAAACATTTTAATCGTTTATTTATTTATTTATTTATTTATTTATTTATTTATTTAGTGACAGAGTCTCGCTCTGTCGCCCAGGCTGGAGTGCAGTGGCGCTATCTCGGCTCACTGCAAGCTCTGCCTCCTGAGTTCACGTCATTCTCCTGCCTCAGCCTCCCGAGTAGCTAGGACTACAGGCGCCCACCACCATGCCCGGCTAATTTTTTTTGTATTTTAAGTAGAGATGGGGTTTCACCGTGTTAACCAGGATGGTCTCAATCTCCTGACCTCGTGATCCACCCGCCTCGGCTTCCCAAAGTGCTGGGATTACAGGCGTGAGCCACTGCGCCCAGCCTAATCTTTTTGAAAAATAATTTCAAACTTATAAAAAGGTTGTAAGAATAAGATGAGTACAAAGAACACCCATGTGCACTTTGCCCAGATTCACCTGTGGCTAACACTTGGCCTGTCTTTGTCTCTCTCTCTCTCTCATTCTCTCTCTCTTTCTCTCTCTCTCTCTCTCTCTCTCTCTCTCTCTCCTTCTCTGTTTGTGTCTCTCTGCCTGTCTCCCTGTCTTTCCATTCACAGACACACCCAACTTTTTCTGAACCATTTGAAGGTAAGTTAGATACATAATGACCCTTTGTCCCTGAATACTTTGGTGTGTATTTTCTAAGACAAGGGAGAGTATATTTTCAACTTTAGAGAATTTAACATTGGAAAAATATTTTTAAAATCTAAGCTAACCACCGATTTTCCAATTGTGTCAGTTGATGCAATAATGCTCTTTATAGCATGTTCTCTCCCTTAGCATAGTGTCTAGTCTCGAGTCACATAGTCTGTGTATTTGCTGTGTGTCTTCAGCCTCCTACAATCTGGACTGTTTCCAAAGCCGTGTGTGTGTGTGTGTGTGTGTGTTTAATCACATCTACATATTCTGAAGAATGCAGCCCCCTCCTCCTTTTTTTAGTGGAACATTCCTCATTTTGCCTTTGTCTGATGCTTCTTCATGGTTGACACATTCTTGGCCGAAATGCTGCATAGGTGATGTGCCCTCCTTAGGGCATCTCCTTTAGAGGCATATGATATCCATCTGCCCCTCATGGTCCATTCCGTTGATCTCCTATATTTGGACACTTAGGTAGTTCCCAGTGTTTTCCAATCACAAATACTGTCACAGTGAATAACTTTGTACATACATATTTTCATATTGTTGGAGGTATATTTTCAGGGTAAATTCTCAGAAGTGGGATTGCTGAGTTGAAGGGTAAATGAGTAGGTAGTTTAGTTAGATATTTCCAGCTTTCACAATTCCCTTCATAGGAATTGTACCATTTTGCATTCCCCACAGCAATTTGTGAAAAGTGCCTATTTCTTCTTAGATTTGCCAACAGAGTATATCTTTTCATATGTTTGAGTCATGTTTAATCATTTTGTGAATTGTCTATCCATGTCTTTTGCCCATTTTCTATATGATTTTGGTCTTTCTCCCTCAATTTAAAAAAGTTCTTTGTTTCTTTAAAATATTGGCTCTTTAACTGCAATAAATATTGCAAATATTCTTTCCTAGATTGTCATTTATCTTTGCTTATTTTTTGTCATTTAAATGTATTTTCTTTTTATGTGGTCAAATTTATCAATCTTTTTCTTATGGCATGTTTAGTCAGAGAGTTTCTCCCAAAAACCAGGGTATGGACGAATTTACTCATGTTTTCCTAAGGTACTTCTAGAGTTTTTTAATATATATATTTACCTTTGGATTGCTGGTCTATTTGGATTTTATTCTTAGGTAGCATGTGAGGAATGGATTTCTTTATATTTAGCCTTTTCAAGTCACTGTGTTCAGGTATATCAATTTTATACATTGAAGTGTTAGATTTTCTTTATAAACCAATTTAAAAATATTTTTCTTATAATAGGTGAGTTAAGCTATTTATTGAAATCCTCATCAGTTTTTGGTTGGACAAAGTTCATCTTCTAATAGATTCATCGGAAAGGGCACATGTATATAGCATTCACTGACTTCTGACATTTTTTAAACTTTTTCTCTTGCCTTTTACCTGAAAGACAACTTGTCTAGATATAATGTCCTTTGTTTAACTTTCTTTACATTTCTTGAAAATCCTGCACCATAGTTGCCTTTTCTTGTGTTATGGAAGTCTGATGCCAGTCTAGTTCTCTTGCATTTTCAGTTACTTTATCTTTTGCTTAGAGGCCCTGAGAATATTTCCTTATCTTTAAAATCAGATATTATAATTTTACTAGGATATATTTTAGAGTGGATCATTCTGTGTCAATTTTTCTAGTATCAGGTGGACTTTTCTTTTTTTTTTTTTTTTTTTTTTTTAATGGAGTCTCACTCTGTCTCCCAGGCTGGAGTGCAGTGGTGCAATCTTGGCTCACTGCAAGCTCCACCTCCCAGGTTCATGCCATTCTCCTGCCTCAACCTCCTGAGTAGCTGGGACTATAGGCACCTGCCACCATGCCTGGCTAATTTTATATATATATATTTTTTTTTTAGTAGAGACGAGGTTTCACGGTGTTAGGCAGGATGGTCTCGATCTCCTGACCTTGTGATCTGCCCGCCTTGGCCTCCCGAAGTGTTGGAATTACAGGCGTGAGCCACCATGCCCAGCCCAGGTGGACTTTTTAAATGTGTAGTTTCAATTCTTCTTTTATTTCTGGACACTTTTCTTGGATTATCATTTTAAATATTAGTTCTGTTTCATTGTTTTGATTTTCTTTTGCATTGATACCAATTATATATATGTTATATCTGCTTTACCTGTCTCCGATTTCAATCACTTTTTCTTAAACTTGTTTTTGTTTTTGTTTTTTTCTTTACTTTGCTTTCATTCTCTTGGCTATTTCTTGCTCTTCTTCAGTGTTTTTCATTTGGTTTTCCTTTGAATATATTCTTTTTTTCCTTTGAATATATTCTTACCTTGACATATTGAAACTCAGTTTTCAGTTCTGATATAATACTGTCTTGTTATTTTTTCCTGGGATAAATCCTTATTTTATTTCTTCCAGATTTTTTGTTGGTTTGTTTTGGCTATTTCTCTTTTTAGCTTTTATATTTCTTAATTGGGTTGATTTTAATATCCCAAATGCCTGTTTGAGGATTTTTAGTTCTGTTTAGAGTGTTATGATATAATTTTCTTTAACTTCATATTTAGATTTTTGGAGGATATTTTTTATAAACAGAAGAGCCTTAGTGAACTTGTTCTGTCTTATACAATATTTTTATATGAATGTGGCTGCCTTTTCCTATTCCTATTCATTTCACGGGTAGAGATTGTAATTTACCATCACTCTCCCCTGTCAGTTCTCATCTCTGCTGTGTAGTTTCTTTTAGAGATGAAGTTGGTGGTGGTAGGTCAGGCTAGAAGTGTTGATGTTTCTTATCTTTTATTACTGCATGGTATCTTACTGTTGATTTCCTTCACTTCCTCATGTATTTGATTATACCCTGGAAGCTGTCCTGCTGTGATTCTGCTCTAATTGTGCTCTTTTCAGTCCAATTATCTGTAGTGAGAGCTGAGAACTACCAAATTGTGATCTGAGTTGAGTATGTTGACATGTATTATTTCACTTTCTCTTTCTGGGAGTGATCTTGTATGTACTTCATCTAAATTCTTCACTACCACCTACTGTTTTTCACAGACTTCTAAGCTTCGCCTCTCCTGTTTGCCATACCCACAGGCTTGCAGTGGCAGGTGGGTAGTCAGGGCTTTGTTGGAGTTTTTAAAAATCTCTTTACAAGTAATTTGAAGGTCGTGGGATGGTCTGCCTTTTTATAATACTGAAAGCATGAGTACTCGTGGTGTATTCTCTTTCTTTGTTAATTTTAATGTTTTGGTTTTGTTGCGTTGTGTTTTTCTGGGAGGGTATAGGAGGAGATGTGGAATTGGCTGCCATTTTCCTCAAAACTTAGAACTCTCTGTAGGTGTAGGTATCTTTTTATTAATTATGCATGAAATATAGTGAACTTTTAAAATTTTTATGTCTAGATTTTTTCTTTACTTCAGAAATTTTTGTTTATCCTTTGATAATTGTTTCAGTTAAGAAAAATCTACGAAGAACTAGAATCTTTGTTCTTCATATCCACCGTCTGCCTCAGGTATTGTACATGCTGCCTTGGGTAATATTTCTCTCGGTTTCTTTTTGTCTCTCTCATACCATCTCTTTGTTATTCCGTTTTGTTTTTTAGATTTCCTTGACTCTTTCCAATCACCCTATTGAATTTTTTTTCATCTTGGCCCTCATATTTTTATGAGGCCTTTTATTTTGTTTCCTACCCATTCCTTTGTCAAAACATCCTGATTCCATTTTATACGTGCAATATCTTCTTCAGTTTCTTCGAGAACATCATAGTTTTTGTGTTTTAATTATTTCCTGCTTCCTATATTAACCCTTCCTTTTGAAATCATATTTCCTGTCTGCTTATTATGAATTCTCTTTTTTGTATTTTTTTTTATTGATCCTAGGTTGCTCACTCATATTTAAGAGTAAGGTTCAGCCAGGCGTGGGGGTTCATACCTGCAACCCCAGCACGTTGGGAGGTCGAGGTGGGTGGATCACTTGAGCCTAAGAGTTTGAGACCAGCCTGGGTGACATGGAGAGACCCACCTATTAAAAAAAAAAAAAAAAGAAAGAAAGAAAGAAAGAAAGAAAGGAAGAAGAAGAAGTTTCTAAAATTAGATCAGGAACTTTGTATGTTTTTGTATGTTTGGGTAGGGTTGTGTTTTAGGATGGTCAGGCAGGGAGACAGTTGTTATGCCGGGAATTCATCAAAACCCAGAATGTGAAGGTCTTTGGGGGGCAGGGGGTGGTGGGTGGATATTTACTTTCCAGAAGTGAAACCTTATATTTGTGAGCTTTGGAAGCACAAATGCTTAGGTAACAGCATTCTGTGTAATAGACCAGGGACACTGATTGCTTAATTTATTTATCTTTAAAAAATCCATTTGTTTTCAGCCTTAAATTTCACTTAGACTTTTGCTGCACCAAAGTGTCCAGTTCCTAGGGCTCTGAGGAGTCCTGTAAGACCAGCTACCACTCCCTGTGATCCAGATACCCCCAGTGAGCACTATGCTACCTCCTCCTCCACCTTGTATATGTCATTCCTCACTTCTCCACTGGCTTTCTGCCTTATTGTTGAAATTTTTGTTGAAATCACTCATTGGTAGATAGCTACTCTCTAGTCTCTTTGACATTGTAGATTAATATATTTTTGAATCTTTCATTATCCTTACATTTTGGTAGTGTCTCAAGAGGGAGAAGATTTTTTCTTTTTGTTATGGACTTAACCTTTCAATTTATTAATTTTTCTCAACTGCAAAATGATCATTTCTAAGGTCACTTATCATTTTAAAATCCTGTTGTACATCTCTCCCCTACTTGTGGGCTGACCTTAAATCCCAAAATTCATGACTTTCATGAGTTTTCAGCCTGTCTCCTCGGACTTGATCTTAATGAAAATTTGACTTTTTTTCTCTAAAGGGGCTGATTAGTTTTAATCTGTTGAACGATCTCCTTAGAGTTGCTTTGGAAAAGCATTAACTTATTATTATTATTATTATTATTTTGAGATGGAGTCTCACTCTGTTGCCCAGCTGGAGTGCAGTGGCATGATCTTGGCTCACTGCAACTTCCGCCTCCCAGGTTCAAGTGATTCTCCTGCTTCAGCCTCCCGAGTAGCTGGGACTACAAGCACCTGCCACGACGCCCGGCTAATTTTTGTATTTTTAGTAGAAACGGGGTTTCACCATCATTGGCCAGGCTGGTCTCAAACCCCAGACCTCAGGTGATCCACCTGAGGCCAGCCTGCGTATAGTTGCTCATGTGGCAAGTCGCTTGAAAGCAACTCGGTATGGGCAGGTAGGAGTGTTTGGCCTTGCGACTTGCAGTTTAGGGCTCATGTTTAAAATGACTCAGGTTTTCTCCATCCATCGCATCTCAATGTTTGCAGAACACCTCTCTCTGTTTTTGGTTCTATGAGTCTTATATACTCGAGTTTGGGTTGTTCTGGACAACGACTGCCCATCCTGTTGAAATTTCCTTTGGCTCTTTTCCAAACTGAGTTTTGACCATGCCACTAATTCTATGTGAAAGTCAGATAATTCCAAATGTGGTGAAGACCTGTCCAGATATTTTGTGTGATGCAGGTAGAACTTTTATTTTTGTTTTGCTTTACTTTCCGTTATGCTGATCAATACCATTTAAAACCAAGTTAAAGTAGCACAGTGTATGTCTAAATTAGACAATTTTCTTCATGATTCAGTAATACTGAGAATAAAAATAGCCAACACAGAAACTTCTTACTATATGTCAGGCGCTGTCCTAGGGAATTTGCATTAATTTATTCCTTTCAATCTCACACAGCCATGTGGGATAGCTACTATTATAATTTTCATTGTAAAGATGAGGAAAGAGGAACCAGGGTACAAACCCAGATTGTCTGACTCCAGAAGGAATTTTTTGTGGAAACTTTTTTCTTTTAGAAATGGTCCAGAAAATACCTGGTCCTAGGAAGAGAAATAAACCTTGGAGTTACTAGGGTGGGGAAACAGGAAGAAGATGAATAGGTCATCTTAGAAATGAGAAGATGAAGCAGTTCATTGGGATTTGTAAGAGTGTCGTGGGAAGAACCAGGTAGAGGAAACCATGAGAACAGATATCTGAGGAGACGGGGCCTTCTTACTGTCTTACAGCAGCACCGTGGCACAAACGGGCTCACATTCCTCTATGTCCTACGTTAAATAGCACCTTTAGATGTACAACTTTTTTTTTTTTTTTTTTAGACAGGATCTCACTTTGTCATCCAGGCTGCAGTGCAGTGGCGTGATCTTGGCTCACTGCAGCCTCCACTCCCAGTCTCAAGCAATTCTCCTGCCTCAGCCCGCCAAGTAGCTGGGACTACAGGTGTGAATCACCACACTCAGCTAATTTTTACATTTTTAATAGAGAGCGGGTTTCACCATGTTGGCCAGGCTGGTCTCGAACTCCTGGGCTCAAGTGATCCACCTGCCATTTGAAAATAATTTTATACTTCCATTCACTCCTGTGCTCCTCATTCGGCAGGTGTTTGTTGAGCTCTGTGTGGAGGACGCAGTCTGGTGAAGGGGAGGAGTCGGTGAGGAGAACTTCCCTGCCCAGGGAGCCAGCCTGGAGCAGTGAGCCCAAGAAGTGGACGCAGGCTGGACAACGGCGTGGGCTACTCAAGGAAGGAAAGCAGACCAGGGTTCAGCAGATGTGGAATCCCAGAGAAGGGATGGGGAAGGTCACAGCATGCAGTGGGGTGGTCGGGGTCAGCCTTGTGGAGCATGCTAGATGTGCACCCACTCTGTCTAGGGGAAGGGGGTTTGTAGCAGAGGGAATCACTAAGGCAGGATCATGCCCAGCTTGTGGAAAAACAGCAGGGAGGCCCACACAGCTGGCACAAGAGAGGGGTAAGGGAGCTTGCGACCCCTCAGGATACAGAGCAGGCCGACCTTGTAAGCTGTTTGGGGCCTTGGCTTTTATCCTGAGTGACACAGAAAAGCATCACAGGGTTTGATGTGGTCTGACTTCATCCATGTCCCTGCATGAGGACATGAGCTCATTCTTTTTCAAGGCTGCATAGTATTCCACGGTATATATGTACCACATTTTCTTTATCCAGTCTATCATTGATGGGCATTTAGGTTGATTTCATGTCTTTGCTAATTGTGAATAAGCACTGAAATTTTTATCTTATCCTGGGCACTGACTGTAGGATAAAGGTGGTGAAGGTGCCCTCAGCAGGCTCGGAGGTTTAGACTCTCCTCATGAGAGGATGACATATCCTGTTTTTTCAGTCCTCTCATGGAAGGCTAGGAAAGCCATCATAACTTAATGTAGCTTATTACCCTGAATCTGTTGTGTATCCCGTGTCTATTTAAATTTGTTAGAGGGTAAGATACTGTTAAAGCTGCTGCTAGGAGCTTTAACTTGGAGCAGTCATGTCTGTCAGGTGGGGCAGGGAGACAGATTGGTAAACAGACGGAGCCAGCTGGTAGTGTGCTAGGTACCATAGTGCTCTACTTCTGTAGAGCAATGAGGAAGAATATGGTCCACTGGCATCCATGCCCCAAATGGGCCTTGCACAGATCTGAGGTCCCAGAAAACTAGCCCCAAACTGCTGGTGACAGCAGCTATTCCTTTGATGTAGACTTAAACATTTTCATTCACAGTCTTAGAATGAAAATAGCTGGGGGATGAGCACTGACCAATAGGCTGTCAGCTCCCTGCAGGCAGGGGTGGGGCACAGTGCAGCCTCCAGAGCATCACCTGCAGCCCTGTACCCAGGAAGCCTTTAATACGTGTTTGCTGAATAAATAGATATGGCGTTTCCCCCCTTAGAAGCAAGTTTTGTAAGGAGGTAGAAGGAAAGAGCCTGGAGTGTGAGAGTCACCACTTTCTTAATAAAACAAAATCAAGAACCAAGAATCAGAATCCCACATCCAGAATTAAAGTTTAGAAGCTGAAAGGGAACCTTTTTGCTGAGAAGGAGAGCTGAGCTGTGTTCATAAGGGTTTCGACTTCTTCTAGGGTTCTTTTACTTCATCTAGCTCTGCTGCTGTTCCCGGCCCCGGAGACGTGCTGCACACACTTGAAGTTTCTTGCTGAAGCCCGGATGCCGTTGCTGTCACCTTCCCTTTAATCCAGCTTGGATGGACCGAGGCTCTCCAACACTGCTCTAACAGGTACACCAGATGGAAAATAAAACACAGTATATATGAGCATTCAAACAGCCCTGCTTTAAAAGGCTGAGCTAATTACCTTCCAACTCCAACGGCCTACCATAAATGAGGTCACCCTGTCAGAGTTCCTGAGTTCCCGAGTCCCAGCTGTTGGCTTGTCTTTAGATGGATGGATATTCATCCATTAAGGTCCAGGCCCAGAGACTCTCTTTCTCTCTGAGGCTGTCCTTCCAAATTCCAGCTTTAAATTTGAGAGATGAGCTTCCCTTGATGCCTGATCGCCACGAAATCACTTCCTCCAGTTGGGCTCTCCACCCTGCTATGTGGTGAAGGGCCTCGAGGCCAGCACAAGATGAACACGCCTATACCACAGCACCACGTGACGACAGGTGCATATCACATACAGCCGCAGGAGGACTATCCATCACAATTCCCAGTGTCACATGCAGAGCCCAACACATTCAGAAGTAGGGAGGAAAGAAACATCACTAAAAATCTTAGGTAGGGGAAGCTGGGGCCACCCAAGAAAGTAAGGTTGCCTGCTTTGCAGCTCTGCCGGAGGCATCCTCTGCGCGTGTTGTATTGGTGCTGGTAATCTGAGGTATCATTGAGAGGCTGTGCCTTTAAAGGGGTCACAGGAATCTCAAAAACCAGAAGCAAATCCATTTTAATGGGAGTTCTCGTGGGGGATAGCCTGCCTGCCAGCACTCCAAACTCTGTGTGTTCCGTATCCAAGTCAGGGTTCCCCTCCTTGGAAGGGAAATCCCTCTCCACAGAGCGGGCGGGTCCAGTTCCTTTCTTTTTTGCATGTAAAACTCTCAAAACCAAGGCTGACTCTTCACAGGTCCCTCCCTCAGTCTGTTGTCTGTTTTCCCAGGCCTTTATGGAGCTGTGATTGGTTCGCAGATGCCAAGCATTAAATGGTTAATCCTCCCTCTGCCAACCTTCCCTTCAGCACCACGCCCTCCTTCCTAATGGGCCTGAACTTGCCATTGTCCAAACATGAGCAACTGAATTGAATTGAAAACTCAACTTTCTGATTTAATGCACAGAGTGGTTTTTTTTTTTTTTTAAGGAAATGTATCAGATTTTGGCCAGGTTTTAGTTTGTCGTTATACCTGCGTGTAATATTCTTCTGCAAATATTGCTTCTCACTCCCATAACTTTGGTTCAAAGTACCTTGTTCAAAAATACCTTAGTTATTCGTATTTTGGATTCTAATATTTCAAATAGACGTGGACAATTCATTTGAAATAAGTTGGGAATTTTCTCTTGGCCAGTTAAGATATTGAGGAGAAAATAAGTTGATACAAAAAGTACTTTTCTGGATTTTTCTTTATTTAAAGAAGGATGACTTGGGATGTACTTGAAGCTTCTTGAGAGTTTGAGAATATCTTAAGATAGATCCTGGTTTTCTCCCATAGTCTGGCACTTGTATCTTTCACTACTTCCTGTCTCAGTGTTATTCTACGTGGGAATAAATGCCAACATGGCGTCAAGCAATGAGTTGAGTTTAACAGAAAATGTTAGAGGTAACCTTCTTGTTCTTTATCAAAACATAAGAGGAGAAGAGAGATCCAGAATGTAAAATTTTCTCCTTTTCCTCCATTGAAACGGCAGCTCTTTGGAAACAGCTCAATAACAAAGATTCTTCTTAATCACACACATCTTTTAATTGATGTGATTTTATTCTAAACAAAGCAAATGTCTTTGACTTTCAGTTCAGTTTCTAAAAGGGGAAACCATGTACTTGGTCCCTCTGTGGGGCTCTTTGCCATTTTAAGCTTTTTTTTCTTCCAAATTATGAATGTTCCTCGGTGAGTCTTGATAATAATTTTTAAATTAGGCTTGTCTGAACTTGTGTTTGATAATCTTAGGTATTTAATTGTAAGTGTCATAGATTCCTAGCATTTCCAGTCCAGGTGTCAGATTAAAAAAGACAGTTTGACATCCTCATTGTGCAGGTCATTTTCATCATTTTTCATGCTAGGAGCAAGGTAATTAATATTGCTCTCTCACTGCAGGGACAGAGTAGTAAGTTTCTAAATGTTACACTTCAGCTATATGGACAGTGATGCACATTCTGCTTGCAATTTCTAGTGTAATGCCCGAAAGAATACTATAGATGGAAAGCCATACCATGGAAGACAACATGCCAATTCTCACAAGTAGCAGGGCAGCTAAAGCTAATATATACAGCCATGCCTGCTGCATTGTTTACTTTACAAAATTTTTGAAAAGTGAACAGAAACCATGATTTTAAATTTAATTAAAAAAGATTATGTTGCAGGGAGGCAAATCAGATAATCACATGCACAAAGTGTTTAGAGGAGAACTGTTTGGACCTAGAGTCCTAATTTGCTGTTGATTTTCATCTTCCGACAAATTGCTTCCCAAGGCTCCGAGTTGGTTTCCCAAGTTGGGAAGTTGGTTTAAAGTTCCCAAGTTGGTTTAAAGTCAATAGGAGTTCTGAACGGGGTATGAAAAGAAACAAGCACGAGGAAAAAATGGGAGATTTCTGGATACTGATTCTAAAGATATTTCACAGTTCACATTTTTCAGTGCTTCCCAAATATTTAGCCCTTTTCCAGGGAATCAAAATGCTCACACGCCATCCCATCAGTTAGAATTTCACCTGAGAATTTCAATATGTGATCACTAGATTGTTTGGTGAGCAAAGATTTCAGCACAAGAAGTGACTCCTGGCCGACAGTGGCCTGTGAACCTCTCCTGGCTGGATTTGTGTCTGTCAGTCCCATGTCTCTCTGCGTCGGTTGTGCCCCGTCAGTCTTGCCAGTCCCTGATTATTTGGCCTTTTACCTCTTTTCTGAGTTCTGGACTCATCGAGCAAGTCTTACACGTAAAAATATTTACTGAGCACCTGCTTGCCACAGGCCTTGGTCGACCATCTTTCTCTGGTCAAGGCATTGTACAAGTGACACCTGTTCCTTTTTTAAATCACATCCAAGTCCCTGTCTTCCTGAGCTTGCCCCATGTTGATTTTAACTGGATTACAGACATTTTCAAAGTCATCTTAGTGTGTTGAGAGACGGCTTACGTGGCATGTACATACCCTTGAAACTGAAAAAAAAAATCACATTTCTCTTTTGGAGATTTGCAAAGGAAGACAAAGCCCAACGAACACTGGTAGAACGGAAAACAGTTTCCAAAATCCTTCAGTGGTATTGCTCCTTTCTCTTCTCATGGAATCGCATAATGACTATCATTTTATGTTATAGAAAAGTTTCTGGTCTATCACATTTTCTACTGTAGAAAAACATCATTGAATGGCGCACTTCGACGGAATTTGAAATAACTAGTTGTTAGTTTTCTGATCAGTGACATTTAGAGTTGTTTACTATGTGCTAAGAGAAATCAACGGTCAACTTTGAAATATCCCAAATCAATGTTCTCAAATAGAGAAATACGCAGGGCCTGAATATTTCAGACTTGCACTAGGGGCCAACAGCCTCAGAAGCATCTTAGACACCTTCCCCAACCATCACCAACGAAAAAGGCATGCATTGCAATTCTCAGATAACCAGTTTCCCTTAGACACATGCAAGCTGCCTTTGGTGCCTGCCACAGCTGCAGATCTTTCTTGGGAGTTCCATGGCATGGAGGAAAGGCAGAGCCTGTAGGCCATCCTTGGCTAAGCAGAGGCATGAGGCAGAGTTGGCGATTCAGTCACAGCCCTGGAATGACAGCGTCCGCATATGGCAGATCCCTCACATAGGAGGCAGGAGGCCATGGGAAATCCCAGCCAGGGACCCATGATGGCATCTCGAGAACTGCGTTGCTCTCTGACCTGTCTAGGGTCTGCGTTGCTCTCAGCTAGGGCCAAGACTGGCCAAACTGCTACCTATCGTGCCCTGGTTTGTGCAGGTGCCCTATACGTTCCCACCCGGAACTTCCAACACTGAGCTAAGCTGACCTTGTTGTGCTCCCCTCAGTGTGAAAAAGCTTATCTCTCACCAAGTGTCGGGAGCTTTGGGTGGTCAGGGCTGTATGGGGATGGCTCTGTCTGTGCTGAGCCCTGTGCCTGCCACTGAGGCATTTGAGGTTCCTTTTCTTGCCGATGAGGCATTGTTTCAAAAAGGCTCTCCATGTGGGGAGGACTCGTCCTGTGTGAGGCAGGGGCTTAAGCACTTGACACGCTTGTGACTTTGAATAGTTGCAGCAGCCCCGAGAGGCATTATTGGCATTTCACAGGTGAGGAAACTGAGGCACAGAGCGCTCCATGACTTGCCCAGGGTCACTCGTGAGTGAGTGGCTGTGGCAGATTCTGCATTCTAATCTGATTCAATCCAGAGCCCACATTTTTTATTATTATTATTATACTTTAAGTTCTAGGGTACATGTGCATAACGTGAAGGTTTGTTACATATGTATACTTGTGCCATGTTGGTGTGCTGCACCCACCAACTCGTCAGCACCCATCAACTCGTCATTTACATCAGGTATAACTCCCAATGCAATCCCTCCCCCCTCCCCCCCCCCCCATGATAGGCCCCGGTGTGTGATGTTCCCCTTCCCGAGTCCAAGTGATCGATTAGAGACTTAAATGTTAAACCTAATACCATAAAAACCCTAGAAGAAAACCTAGGTAGTACCATTCAGGACATAGGCATGGGCAAGGACTTCATGTCTAAAACACCAAAAGCAACGTCAACAAAAGCCAAAATTGACAAATGGGATCTAATTAAACTAAAGAGCTTCTGCACAGCAAAAGAAACTACCATCAGAGTGAACGGGCAACCTACAGAATGGGAGAAAATTTTTGCAATCTACCCATCAGACAAAGGGCTAATATCCAGAACCTACAAAGAACTCAAACAAATTTACAAGAAAAAAACAAACAACCCCATCAAAAAGTGGGCAAAGGATATGAACAGAGCCCACATTTTGAAGCGCACTGCCCTGCTGCTCCGGGCTCTTTTATCAGCTTGTTTACCATAGGTATTGAAACAGGAGACTCCTAAAGGGATCCATGGATTGAGGCTGTCAAACATGAAACCAGAACACGTTTTGTTTTCAATAGGGCATCATTTTTTATACACAAAGACAACAGACTCTGAATTCTGCCAGTGCAGCACACTGTGGGCTTTTTTAAAAAACAACAAAACAAAACAAAACAAAAAACAAACAAAGAAAAAACCAGCAGTGGGATAATTCTGCTTCTTTCTCTATGTTCTCAATAGGTCACCCTTGTCTTACACCCAACAGTTCATATTTTGCAATGCCTGGTATTTAAAGAGTAACTTCATTAAATAAAAATGTGAAGTGCGTGGCCTAAGGGGTTGAGGAAGAGTAGAAAAGGAAAATTTGGCTGGGCACAGTGGCTCACACCTGTAATCCCAGCACTTTGGGAGGCTGAGGCGGGCGGATCACTTGAGGTCAGGAGTTCAAGACCAGCCTGGTCAACATGGTGAAACCCCATCTCTACTAAAAATTTAGCTGGACGTGGTGGCAGGTGCCTGTAGTCCCAGTTACTTGGGAGGCTGAGGCATGAGAATCGCTTGAACCCAGGAGGGGGAGGTTGCAGTGAGCTGAGACCACGCCACTGCACTCCAGCCTGGGTAACAAAAATGAAACTCTGTCTCAAAAAAAAAA
>NW_012118487.1:3544842-3552278 GCF_000951035.1 Colobus angolensis palliatus | reverse complement strand
AAAAGAAAGAAAAGGAAAATTTCTCACGCATCCAGTGCATACATTTCGTATTCCAAACAGTAAGTGTAATTCATCAGTTTATGGATCAGACAGTGGTTTGATAAAGATAGACAGAGAGTCACTGCGTTGCCTATGACAATAAGGTGTGTGTTTATGTGTGTATGCTGTGATGTGTTCATTCATAGAAACCCTCACATCCAGTTCCCATGTGGTGCTGGGTTCTCAGGAAATGTGTGTGAGGATGGGAGACACGGGACTAGAATGCGCATGATTTTCAGGGGAAAATTTTAGTTTTACAGTAGATGGACAAGGAAATTTGCTTTTCATTTGACATCTTACTTCTCTTCTTTTTTAAACTAAAAACATTATAATCTTATTATCAGGGTAATATGTCTTCAATTTAGAGAAGTTGAAAAAATATAGAGAGCCCCAAACTTGTACAGAAATACAAATCTTGATTTTATTCTTGGTCCCTTTATCTGAAAGTTACGTAAGTCATTTTCAGAAAGACAGAATGCGTGAGTCTAAATCTTGCCCCCTCAACACTCACCTCCCTGGAGGAAGCTGACACCTCGGTCTCCACCCGCGCTCCCACACGCCGCCTTGCCAAGGGGCAGCAGAGCTCGCGTGGAGCTCCCTCCTCTATCCCTTGGCAGGGTCTCGTGGTTTCAAGTATTGCCTCTTGACTCCAGAATCTGGATTTTCAATCCTGACGTTCCATGTAATTAATCTTCTACTGAAAATTTCATACTCATTCCCACTTTTCACTCCCCTTTAGATCGCACTTATGCAGATCTTGCTATTAAATGCCAACACTGTTACAATATCTCTTAATTTGTCTCTCTGACTCTAGTGCCTTCTCCTTCTAATCCATCCTTCATACTGGGACTAGTTTAATTGTTTTAAATCCCCTCATGCTCTCTGATGCCTATAGGGTAGTGTGCTAACACTTTAACCTGGAAAAAAAAAAAATGCGTTGCAGTCTTGCCTTTATTTACCTGTTCAGTTTCTCTTTCCCATGATAGTCCAGATATGGCAGAAGCATTTAGTATTTACTGAATATCCACGTGCTCCCCTGCATTTCCCGGCCTCCCTTACTGGCAGACTGGGCCAGGATGACTGAGTTCTGACTAAAGGGATTTGGGTAGAAGTAAGGTTTGTCACTTCTAGGCCTGGACATAAAAGCTCCTACGTGGCTCTCCAGTCTTCTCTTCACACTTCATGGTGTCTTCAGAGATAACATGCACTTTCTAAGCACATGCAGAAAGTGCAGCTATAAATAGTGAAGCTCTGTCAGCCTGAGACCCTGAGTGACCATGTGGGGTATACAAATCCCTGTTGACCCTTGGTGGGTGTGTAATGAGTAAGAAATAATTTTGTTTTTATATTAAGCCTTTGAGATTTTAGGCTTAATTTGTTACTATAGAATAGTTTGTGCTATCCTGGCAGACCCCACAGGAATGCATCTTAAGTATCTCGGAATTGAGCCAGAGGCCTAATCTGTTACTTCTGACCAAGAAGAGAGAGTTGAGACCTAGTCCCAGAACTTTAGTTCTAGAATGACCAATTCAATGATCCCCAGATTTTGAGATTTCATCAACTGGGAACAGTCAAAATAAAAACTGAGAGTTTGACAGGGGTTACCAAATGATAATGTTGCCGAGAAAAGGAATTTGAAAAATTCTTGTCATCTACTGTTACAACTATTTGGTTAAAAAGGATGTATAATGTCACATACCTCCTCCTAGAAGGGAGAACATATACTGTCCAAATTAAGGGTGAATTTTGTCATTGAATAAATTTTGCGTCATAAAAAATGAAACTCTTGACAATATTGTTCTAATTTTCTCACTTCAGTATTTCCCAGTAAACACTTTAGTGATGGAAGGGCTGCCGTGGGGACCAGCGTTCACAAAGTGTGGAACACTCGGTTCCCCAAATGAAGCTTGAAGACCTGGAAGGACGTGAGTGAGGTTTTCCACTGAGATGCGAACCAGCTCCTGGGGGCCCCTGGGGAGCTGCCTTGTTGACCACAGGCCTTTAGGATCTTTGTGGACTGCTGAGACCTGTTGATTCTAAGTTAAGGAGTGGGAAAACTCTTGCACACTTACACCAAAATGTGTAGGGGGCGGGGGCGTTCGGGGTCCCAGGGGTTTACACATAGCTAATAGGTGTCGGGGCAGGATTGGGTTGAACCTCGGCCCCACTCCACCATCTTGATGCCATTCCACTCTTGAGGGACTGAAGACTCAGAGCTGCAGGGAAACCAAACAAAGCTACCCAAGGTTCCTGGAACTGATTCTGCCAGGGTCCTCATTTGTTGACTCTGCTGCTATCCCCAGGGCCTGGATGCTGCCTCAACCTGCTTAGGTCCTTCCAGGCTCAGCCCTGGGGGGTCTCTTCTCCTGGGAATGTCCCCTAACCCCTAGGCAAGGGCTCAGTTCTTTCCCCTCATGCTCTCACACCATCCTAAATATGCAGTTGACTCTTCAACAAGATGGGGGTAGGAGGTCCCAACCCCTCGTGCAGTCAAAAATCCATGTATAACTTTTGACTCCACAAAACCTTAACTACTAATAGCCTACTGTTGATTGGAAGACTTACCGATAACACAAACTGTTGATTAACACATACTTTGTGTTATATCTTCTCTATTCTTTCAAGAAAGAAAGCTGGAGAAAAAAAGTTACTAACAAAATTACAAAAAAGGCTGGTTGTGGTAGCTCACACCTGTAATCCCAGCAGTTTGGGAGGCCAAGGTGGGCAGATCACTTGAGCCCAGGAGTTTAAGATCAGCCTGGGCAACATAGCAAGACCCCACCTCTACAAAAAATACAAGTAAACAATTAGCCAGGCATGGTGGCAGGCACCTGTAGCCCCAGCTACTCAGAAAACTGAGGTGGGAAGATCACCAGAGCCCGGGAGATCAAGGCTGCAGTGAGCTGCGACTGCACCACTGCACTCCAGCCTGAGTGGCAGAGCAAGACTCTGTCTCTATTTTTAAAAAACAGAAAAAGAGGAAGAAAATCCCAAGAATGAGAAAATATATTTACAATTCAGAAGGTAAATTACAAATGCAATTGTCCCTCAGTATCCAAGGGGGATTAGTTCCAGGACTCCCATGGGTACCAAAATGTGAGGATGCTCAAGCTCCTGATATGAAAAGGTGCAGTACTTGTACCTACTCACATCCTTCTATACACATACACTTTATATCATCTCTAGATTACTTATAATACCCAATACGATGCAAATGCTATGTAAAGAGTTGTTATTGTGTATTGTTTAGGGACTAATTGCAAGAGGAAAAAAGTCTGGACATGTTCAGATGCAATTTTCTTTTCAAATATTTTCAATCTGCCATTGGTTGAATCCATGCATGGGAAACCCACAGATACGGAGGGTGAACTGCTCCTCTAGAGCATTTTGTGTGTAAGTGGCAGACTCGGGTTCTGCCATGATTTGGCTTCTGTTGACTTTCAGCATTGTTGAAAGAGCTAAAGATTTTTGATTTCCTCTTCTTGCCCTGAACATGGGAATCATGACTTTCCCTTCCCCATTGCACATTCCCAGGCTGGGACTTGGAAGGAGGGACAGAAGAGGGAGCTCTGAGTTAGGCCATCCGGGCCCTTGCCTGAAAGCTTCGCCTTGTGTAGGCTTCATGATGGATGGTCTACTCGCTCCTCTGAGTGGAAAGAAACCTGGGAAGGTGCAAGTCTCAGAATTAGCGCCTGACCCTGGGCTGGCCTGGTGTGTAGAGGAGGTGACCAGCTGTGCGGGGAGGGGAAAAAGACCTCGCAGCCCTGCCTCAAAGCTCCCTCCTCCTGCGTTCTAGTGAGATCTTTCAGGCATTAGTTCCCCAACCAGGGGCAGTTAACACATCACCACTCAGCGTCACCTGTCCAGAAAAGGGCATTGCAGAGCAGAGAGGGAGGAACAGCCATCTGCAGAGCACCCAAGGCCTCTGCAGAAGCCCTTTCCATAGCAGAGGACTTCCTGGGCCCTGGTGAAAGGCAGGGAAGCCTGGGCTGGGAGAGAGCACTTCTGGAGAGACAATTGGAAAGGAAAGAAGAGCCCCCCAAACCAGGCACAAGATTAAATTTGCTCCCAGCACATCCTTCTGAAAACTGCCGTATCCCAGGGCCCTGTTATCATGGCCTAAGTGTGTCAGGAAATCCATGAAACAGTTCCATGTTGTACTTAAAACCTTACACTTTGCATTGCCTGTCTTCCCTGCTGGGTTTACATGAAACCAGAACAGCTGGTCAGTTTAGTCCAGGAGGTAACATTTCATCCGTGACCCTGGCCCATTCTCGCCTCTCTCTTCCTGCTCACACTCACTCACGCAACGGTCCACCGAAAGCCTTCCTTGAGAACCTTGAATTTTCTCCCTGGCAGGGTCTTTTAATGCTCACCCTGCCCCTCTCCACAGTTTACAGACAAAGACGGTAACAGCCATGAAATTCAAGTTGCTGGTTGAAGGCCCACACTTCTGAAGGACTCAGGTCTGGGAAATTAAGGGGCCCTGACCCTCTCCCACCACCGACCATTGTCCAGTTCCAAATATGTTGTCCTGGAGCCAGACCCTTTTTTTGACTAATAACCGTGTCCTGACTCTTTTTTTTTTTTTTCAAATGAAAATGACTATGATTTTATTTGGTCATTAACAGTTTTACAATACTGCCAAGTTGACATCCAGAATCTGACAGATGAAAAATAGTAGATAGACAAAAAGCTTCACATTTTCATTTTTTATCATTATTAAATGACATTAAAATTATTTTATGTTTAAATTATTAAATTATTTTATTGTCATTAATTACGTTTTGCTGGGGTAGAGCTCACATAGCATAAAATTAACCATCTTAAAGTAGACCATTCAGTGGCATTTAGTAATTAACAGTGTTGGGCAACGATCACCTCTCTCTAGTTTGAAAACATTTTCATTCCCCAAAAGGAGACCCACTAACCACGAAGCAGTCTTTCTTCATTCCCCTCACCACAGCCCCTGCGTTTTGTGTCCCTTGGATTCCCCTATTTTGGAGACTTCATAATAACGGAATGACACAGCGTGTGACCTTCGTGTCTGGCTTCTCTGGTAATTATCTTGATGTACTGTTTGGTACATTAGTAAGGAGATGAAGTGAAAACCAGTAAACTTAGTAAGATTATTAACCGTTCCCTCCTTAGTCCGCCCCGTGTGCAGGGTGTGGAGGGACCTGATTTATTCTTGGCATCTCCCTTCACCTTGGCAAAATAGTACCAGTGTCTGGTATGTGTTTTATTATTATTACTATTATTATTATTAATGGACTTTATTTTTAGCAGAGATTTAAGAAAATTAAGCAGATAGTACATAGATTCCCATGTAGTCCCCGTGGCCTTCACAATTTCCCCTTTTATTAACATTACCTTCGAATGGTACATTTGTCATAATTAAGGAACCAGTGCTGATGCATTATTACTAACTAAAGTCTCTAGTTTATTCACATTTCCTGAGTTTTTTCCTAATGTCCTTTTGCAGTCCTAGAATCTCATCCAGGACACGGGATTCCATGGAGCTGTCACGTCTGTCAAGGCTCCTCCGCCTGTGAGAGTTTCTCAGACATTCCTTGTTTGTGATGTACCTTGACAGTTTTAAGGAGCGCTGCTCGGGTGTACTATAGGATGCTCCATGACTGGCCTGTGATGCGTTTCTTATGATGAGACTGGGGTTACGGGTCTTTGGAAGAAAAGTCACAGAGGTAAAGTGGTATTTTCATCAGAGCCCATATCAGGGGCACATAGCAACATAACTTACGACTGCTGATATTAACCTTGATCACTGGCTTAGTAGCGTTTGCCAGATTCCTCCACTGTGAAGTTTCTCTTTCCCTGCTTCCTGCCTTTTCTCGTTTTCAAAAAGCCTTGTTCCCATGATTATGCTTCTGTAATATAACTGGGTGGATGCTTTGTGTGGATACAGCAGCCTCCAAGGTTTGGATGGCCTTGTTATCTGCTTAGCAATGCAGGAGCACCCACAGGCTGTGTGCGCTCAGAGTCTTCCACAGCTGCAGTGTCATGTCCAGGGTCTGGCCCACAATTGACAGGGAATCAGAATTTCCAAGGGGATGTCAAACACGTAGCCAATAGTTCCTTTCTGCTTAAATTCTTATTTAACAGTCTTCCCAGTGTTTAAAAAATTTTTTTCATTTAAAAAAATTTTGAATTGTTTTTGGAGTGACAAGGTCTCCATAGACCCATAGTCCATCGCACAGACTGGTCTCCATCTCCTGGGCCCAAGCAATCCTCCCATCTTGGCCTCTAAAAGTGGTAGATTACAGGTGTGAGCCACTGCATCTGGCTGCACTTTTCCAAGTTTTATCAGTCATGAAATCACAGCCAACAGGAACAAGCACATGAATGCAAGAGGAGATAGCAGAATCACACTTTCCTGTGTTCAGTCAACAAACATTTCCGACAACACACCTGACATTCTGCAAGGACAAGTCATCTGGACAGTGACAAGCATGGACTGCCCCTCTGCGGTATCACTCCCAACCCTTAACAAATCTATTTCATACATGGCAGACATGGGAGCCCTGAAGGTGCAGCTCCAAAATTGTTGCTTCCATGAAGGTTCAGATGAACCAGGGACTAATTCTGGGTTCTTGACACTTGGGTTTAGGCATAAACTTTTGCTTGGATGTTTTCAATTAGAGACGAAGAGGACCAAGACACAGATTCAGATGGGGGTGAGATGATGCCCGCAGTCCCTTCAGTGCATTAGTCACTCTCAGAGCTCTTCAGTGGAAACTCCTTGAAGCCAGCACTGTGCCATTAATGAAATTTTTGAAAAGAGAGAAAAATAGGCACACTGCCTTAGCAAATAAGATAGAGAAGGGAGTGAATACAGTTAGCTGGGTAGTAAGGGACTGCTCACAATTATATGGAAAATAACTTTCTGGGATGCAAGTTTCAAAAGTTCAGGACACAACACTGGAAGAGGTGCCAGGTTGCAAGTGGGAGACATGCACTGGAATTTGGACTGAAGAGTGCCGCCTTTCCTTTCTCCAGCCATGCTCACCCTGCCTGTTACAGCACGTGAGCATGAGGACAGAAAGAAAGGACAGGATAGAGCGGGTGGGGAGGGTGTGTCTGTCCGCTGGGCCGGGTAGTTTGGGTCTAGGGGAGGGTGTTCTAGGGCTCCTTTGAAAGCACAGGTAGCAGATGACGAGCAGCACACAAAAGCCATTGACTAGTCCACACACTTAGAAAGGTGGAAAAGAGGAAATGGGTATTTTCAGTAGAAGACAAAACAATGTACCAGTGGCTGGTCATCCTCACGGATCATCACAGTATGAGCACCTTGTACAGGGCATCTGGTCTGCCGTGAGCTGTCAGAGCCATTTTTTTCTCAACCCCTTCCTTCCTTCCCTCCCTCCCTCCCTCCCTCC
>NW_012118487.1:3543113-3543485 GCF_000951035.1 Colobus angolensis palliatus | reverse complement strand
TTCCTCAAGGATCTAGAATTAGAAATACCATTTGACCCAGCCATCCCATTACTGGGTATATACCCAAAGGATTATAAATCATGCTGCTATAAAGAAACAAGCACACATATGTTTATTGTGGCACTATTCACAGTAGCAAAGACTTGGTACCAACCCAAATTTCCATCAATGATAGACTGGATTAAGGAAATGTGGTACGTATACACCATGGAATACTACGCAGCCATAAAAAAGGATGAGTTCATGTCCTTTGGAGGGACATGGATGAAGGTGGAAACCATCATTCTGAGCTAACTATCATGAGGACAGAAAACCAAACACCGCATGTTCTCACTCATAGGTGGGAATTGAACAATGAGAACACTTTACGCA
>NW_012118487.1:3528218-3542868 GCF_000951035.1 Colobus angolensis palliatus | reverse complement strand
TTGTGCACATGTACCCTGAAACTTAAAGTATAATAAAAAATATGTGTGTGTATATATATATATATATATAGAGAGAGAGAGAGAGAGAGAGACAGAGAGAGAGAGAGAGAGAAAGAGAGAGAAAGAATGAGGGTTTAAAACTGGCCAGTTCCTTTTGGTGGGGTGACAAAACCTATAGTCACAGAGACATTTGGAGCAGACGAAGCCTTGCATCTCGACCTGCATGCCTAGGTTTTTACTTGCCACTGAAGGCAAGGAAACAATGAACAAGTCACAACCTCCTCAGGTTTGGGGAGTTTGTGGTCAGTGCTTACAACATAGTTCACTCTCTTAGGAAAGTGTGAAATGAACATTGTCTTGAGTTTCTGTGAACGTCTCTGGTCCGCCGGTGATCAATTTGTCCAAGTTTGCCTGGCTTTAGCACCAAAAATCTCACCTCTTTGGAACCCCAGTCCTGGGAAACCCTGGCAGTTGGTCACCTTGCCTCCCAGTAATCTGCTCTGAGAATCTTCATTTTAACAACTTGGCTCATAAGTAATCTGCATTCCTTGTAGTCTGAAAGTATTACATTACTCGAGAGTGTGTTTCTTTCCCTGCTCTTGTAAGGGCAGTCTAATGAAGATGGGAGCTGCAGGCAGTAGCTCCACTGGCAAAAGTCATGACATACCAAGGGTGACATACTTTTCAGGAACCCTAGGTGAAACCGTGAAGGCTATTGCTAACATGTATCGATGCAGTAACACCTTTTTCCAGAATGCAGAAAAGCTAAGACTTGGGACCAGAGAAATTATGGTAGAAAAATTGGAAAGCTCCTGAGCTTGTAGCTGAGTTGAGAAATGCTTGGAGAGGAATTCCTGGGAGAAACCGAACTGTGTAAGGGTCCCCAGTGCCTGGAACTGATGTTCAGAAAAGGAAGAAACTCCACCAGATGGGGAGTGGGAAAGGTCATGTGTTCCAGTTTTTAGCTGAGTCTTACTTGGGATGATCACCATTTCTGTGACTTCTGAACAGCATTGACCTCCAGGACAGGCCAAATAGACCCCTCCGATTTTCTCAGAATTATAGTATTTATTTATGTCTATACCATATCTGCAGACATGTATTACGTGGGTTTCCTCTGCTGTGTTTCCTCAGCTGCAGTTTCATAATTTATTCTGCCAGGCTCGGCATGTCCTTGACATACCAAACTATTAACTCAAAATCAGAAAAGTTCTGTGAGGTCGCTGAATTCTTTCCTCTGATGCTCAGCCTGCACGCTAGCTGAAAATAAAATCACTGGGCTGGAAGAGAAAAAATAATTGGCCTAAATCATCACAGAAAAGTCTAAACAGAAGATTTTCTTTCCCTCTTCACTTGCAATGATTTATTTTCATGGTTTTATGAGACTTTAATGAGGAAACCTTATCTGTACGCCTGGTAATTATCAACCAAATTTCCATTTCCTGTCAGAAAATCCACAGTAAGCAGAACCAAAATGGTGGAATCAGGAGACTATTTGGCCTCTGACCTGTATGGCTGAGGAGTAACTCACTGCCACACAGAGCATGTGACTAACATGTCTGTGACTTCTCTTGTACACTTTTGTTTAAACTAAATTGCCACATTCAATTTAGTATAACTCAGTACAAGTAGACTTAAACGCCGTGAAGTGTCCCGGACACTGTCCCATGAGGTAGCATTTGGGCAAGACAAAGTATAACTTCCCTCTTCATAATTTAATATAATTTCTAGTCTCATCCAGTTCCTTCTGTTGGGTGAATGAGGTCATACCTGACACAAGGGTCTGACAAGAGGCTATGAACTTTGCGTTTTGGAAAGTTGAGTTTTTCAACATAGATTGCAGCTCTGGCCTGTGAGTGATGATGCTAGAATTTGGGTCACTGAGGAAAGCTGCCTTGGGCACTCACTCCAGACTTAGGGGTGTGGATGTCCTGGCATCCTGAGATTCAGGTGGAGAGCTTGTCGATGGCATGGCATCGGTCTCTGGGACCTCTAGAACAGAAGGTACAAGACGGGAGCTCAAATGAGCACACCAGAGAGATGGAGGCTGTGGGAGTTTGGAGTCTCTGTAGAATTGTAGGGTACTGCAGCACCCACAGCAGCCAGGAAGTCAGAACACATCTGAATCTTCTGTTCTAGTTTCATTAACAAGGTGAGAATCCTTTTTTCTTACACTTTTCTCTAGGTGTAAAATTTGTCATGCTCCGAAATAACCTACAAATTGAGCTCTGCTTGTTCTGTCATTGAAAGAACTTTGCCCATGCTTTAATTGTATCTTTAGTGGCATTTGGGGGCCAGTGATGAAAAAAACCTGAATAATAATGTAATGACTTATTTTAAATTAAAGAAATACTTTCCAAAAATATTTCTCGAGTCACCACAGGTAACACTGGGTAGATTTGCACCAGGTGCAAGATCTACTCCAGGAGAAAATGAAATGGCCCAAATTTGCTCCTGCCCCCTCTAGAGCAAGCAGTATGAATTCCTTCAGTCTATCTCTGCGTCCATCCCCATCCTGCCCTTCCCCACTGGACATGGGTAGGAGCAAGACACTGGGAGCTGGAGGCTGCCATACAGCACGCAGTGGCTGTAAGCTTTGGGCATTGCTGGGCTTTTATTATCTTTTCAGTTATTAACCAATGTATGTCCTTTGACTCCTTCTCTATATTGCAGGAGTGTTTATATTTGGCAGGCTTCCTGGACTAGTGAATGAGCTGGGCCAGGGCTGTCTGCTCTTCGTCTTTCTCAAGGGGCCATTACCATTAAGTCACCTGCTATGACAAGCAGTGTAAAAGGGGCTCTTGGCACACCAATATCATCTAGAAGAAGCACACCCCAAGATCAAGGCATTCTGTCAGTTAAGACCCAGACTGTCCCAGTCTGGAACAGTACTGTCTAATAGGAATACAATGAGAGTCACATAAGTAATTTTTGGTTTTCCAGTAGTGACATTTAGAAAAGGATCAGGAAACAAGTGAAATTAATTTAAATATATTTTATTTAACACAATATGTCTAAAATATTATCGTTTCAACGTGAATGAAATAAGACATGAAATATTTGAGACATATATATATATATGTATACACATACATATATGTATATGGTATGAAGTCCTTGAGATCTGATATGTATTTTATACACACATTAAATCTCAATTCTGACTAGCCACGTTTCAAATGCTTGCTAGCCACATGTGGCTAGTGGCTACTGTGTGGGACAACATGGATCTAGAATGTTTTGTTGCTGTGGGTATGTGAGTGACTGTACTTCATCATGGTAGACAGTTTGCCCCACAAAATTGTGCATTCCCTGCCCTCTGTTATTTTCTCTCCACGATCCCATTCTGGACCAACATTTAGAGCTAGAGTTAGAATTCTGCTAGTCCCAGCTCTTCTCTGCCTTCAGAGAATGATATGACCATTAGTTCACCACAAACCTTCAGACTGGAAAGTTTAGACTACTGATTCCAAAATGTGGTAGAAGAATTCGCTGATTAAAATGCAGATTCCTGGGCACTGATGATAATTTCTGGAGGTGAGACCTGGAAATGTGCCTTTTGTCAACATTACCAGGTGATCTAATACACATTAGAGTTTGAGAACACTAATATAGACCCTCCGCTGAGGAGGGTTTGTCTAGGAGCTTCAGGTTCTTTCTCACTCAGTCTTTGTTCAGCTCCCAGCGACAGACAGCCCCCATTCTCCCCTTGGCAAGGCCGCTGCTCGTCACTGTCCCATATTTTATAATCACCTTGCTCACAGCCAGCCTCATGCAGAGACCTATATAACACCCAACAACTGAGAACCCGCTCTGCGGTGTATTTTTAAGACTCAAACTCTCCTTTTGAGCTTCTTCCCTCTATTTTTGTGCCAAGATAGCTCTCTATGGTGCAACCCCTGAAGCTTAGCCACTTTTCTCTCAGGGGCTTTTAGGATATTTATAAACATCGTCTCGTTAATCTTCATTGCACTCCTGTAAAATAAATAACAAGTGAGATTGTCTTCATTTTGCAGGAGGGAAATCGAGGCATCAGATAGTTGACTTGTGAAGACACTTCGGGGCCAAAATAAGTGATTAAATCACTTTTCTTTTTGGCAGCCATGCCTGTGTTTTCCCTTCCCTGACCACTAAACTCTTGTGGTCACTGAAACCCACAGGGAAGAACTTCTGATAAAAACATTCTACTGAAGATGCTGCGTGTGTCAGCGTCCTGCCTCAGGTGATGAGGTGGTTGCTTGCAGGCTATGTTGGGAGACTCGAGGCAGGAGGTGTGCTGTTCCATTTCATACTTGCTATGGGTTTGGATCTGGGTCCCTGCCTGAATCTCATGTTGAATTGTAATCCCCAGTGTTGGAGGTGGGGCCTGGTGGGAGGCAATCGGGTCATGGGGATGAGTTTCTCATGAATGGTTTAGCACTGTCTCCAGGACAGTGAGTGAGTCCCTGTGAGAGCTGGTTGTTGAAAAGTGTGTGGCACCCTCCTTGCTCTCTTTCATGCTCCTGCTCTGGCTATGTAATGTGTATGCTCTCCCTTCACCTCCTGCGCTGATTGAAGGTTTCCTGAAGCCCCCTCGGAGGCCAAGCAGATGCCACCGTCATGCTTCCCGTACACCCTGCAGAACCATGAGCCAGTTCAACCTCTTTTCTTTATAAATTATCTAGTCTCAGGTACTTCTTTATAGCAAGGTGAGAATAGGCTAACAGGATACTTCTTCGGAATACCATGTCTTTTGGAAAAAAGTTATCTATAGCTCCCAAGTCCCTGGAGCCCAGTGATGAACATTTGAAATGAAAGCGTGGAGGTCTTGCCCTTTCTCTCTACCTCTGTTTCCCAGCAGGGCTGACAGAGCATTCCTCACTCAGGGCCATGGCAGCCAAAGGGAGGGTATCGAGGCTCACACGGAGGTGCTGGGCTGTCGTTTCTGAGTGTAGTCCAAAGCCATTTCTGCCTGTAGACTTGAGGAATCTTTCTGTCAAGAGAGAGGAGTGTGTACAGAGCTACCTCAGAGAAGGATTCCTTTAAACAGTGTTTGAATTGCTGTGTTTTGTTTGACTGCTTGATGATCCTTTTTCAAAACATATACTTTAATGCATGTATTTTATATGTGTGTTTTCATAATATAATTTCCTTCTCTGTCTTTTTGTTTTAAAGCTCTTCTTTTTCAAGTATAGGTTCATTTTGATCATAAGTTCATTATACAAATTTGTAAAATACAGAAGGTATAAAGGTGAAAATTAAATTTACCTGCACTGTTACCATCCCCAGAGATAACCATTACTATTTTGGTGTGTTTTCTTTAGTTTTTTCCTTGCTTTTTTAAAAAAACATATTTGATATGACCAATATGACTAAAAACCAGCTTTTTCTTCTAGAAGCCTTGGTTCATTTCTTGGACAGTGATGTTTATTCTCAGACCTGGAGTCTGAGAATGTCAAAGGATGTGTAATTGTTTCTAGGTCTTTTTGGTGAAGACAGCTAGAAAATACATATTTAAATATAAAATCTCCATGAGGGTTTTTACTGGTATTCCTACTTCAAAAAATCTCCATGAGTTTTTACTGGTATTCTTTTACTTTTTTACTTAACCTCTTCTATTTTACAACTGCATGTCCTTTCTTTCACACTGAGAAGCCTGGTTCTCAATGACACAGGAATGATATATGTGTTAGTCCAGTCTCACGCTGCTGATAAAGACATACCCAACACTGGGTAATTTATAAAGCAGAAGAAGCGTAATGGACTCGCAATTCCATGTGGCTGGGGAGGCCTCACAATCATGGCAGAAGGCAAAAGTCATGTCCTACATGGTGGCAAACGAGAAAGAATTGAGACCCAAGCAAAAGGAGTTTCCCCTT
Organism: Colobus angolensis palliatus; assembly: GCF_000951035.1. Lineage (NCBI taxonomy): Eukaryota > Metazoa > Chordata > Mammalia > Primates > Cercopithecidae > Colobus > Colobus angolensis. The sequence goes on along the minus strand of NW_012118487.1, from coordinate 3,537,010 downwards.
ATAAAACCATCAGATCTCACGAACATGAGAACAGTATGGGGAAAACTGCCCCCATGATTCAATCATCTCCCACTGGGTCCCTCCCACAACACATGGAATTATGGGAGCTACAATTCAAGATGAAATGGGGGCGGACACAGCCAAACCATATTACTATAATTAGAATATTCCATATTAATTCATGTGCTTTACTCTATATTACACAATCATCTCAGAATAACAGTACAAATACTCCCACCACCAATGTGATTACTGAAAACAGTGTTTTTACTGCATATTTTTTCCCTATTTATCCTCCCCCCGTTTTAAAATGGTTCTACTATGTCTACACTATCAAGACACAACCACTGCATGATGTATGTTCACCTCTCTTCTGTATTGACTGTACATTTACTGTTCATTACTAGAACTTATATCAATGTTTCTCTGGTCATTTTTATTGTCTGAATCTTGTTCTCTAGTAGATTCTTCAGAAAGAATCCATGAGGACAATATTTTCTAAATTCTTTGATGTTGATAACAGTTTGTACCTTTTGTTCTTGAGAAAATCCATTTTGCTGGACATAAGATTCCTGGCTCACATATTCTTTCCATTAGTATCTCAAACATGTTAGTCCCTTTTCTTCTGCCATAAAGCGTGTGTTTGAAAGACTTTTCATTGTAAATTGCTTCCTGTTTTTGCTTAGATGCCCAAAAAGATTTTTCCTTGTCTTAAATTCCAGTCTAGTTTGGTTTTGGTATTTGTGGTTCTGGTTAATATTCACAGGTATGTGGCATGTTCTTTCAGTGTATAGTCTCAGGTTTTTTCTTTTTAATTTCAGGAAAGTTTTCTTTCTTTGTTGGGTTCCTAGCTCATTGTCTTGCACAAACAATATTTGAGGATCATCTGGATAGATGGAGAAAATAAAGCAGCCTATGGTGCCAGTAAATTCACTGGATTGGAGGTGTCCACTCTAGTTAACAACCTTAATGATGCCCAAGACTGTATTGTCTTTCATGAACTTGTAAAAATTGACGTGAAGCCATCAGATAAAGATGTGCGTGAAGAAGACACAGAGAATAGAGGATTTGAATACCCACACCTTCCAGCACCACAGATTAATGATTGCTCTCCCAAATATACCTGTTCCTGTCCCAGTGGGTACAATCTAAAGGAAAATGGCAGAGTGTCAAAAGATCGCTGTGACCACTCTGGTATCAAAAGTCAGTGTTCCTTCAAAAGGGACTTCTCCGGTCTGGGTCATCCTTCCCCTTTTGCTCTAAGCAATGGCAGCAGTAGGTGGATACTTGAGTGGCAGAATTGGCAACACAAGAACATGAAAGGCATGACCTTTGACAATCCTGTGTACTTGAAGACCACAGAAGAGGACCTCTCAGTGGACATGGGTAGACATGGTGCTTCTAGTGGATGCACATGCCCAGCAATATTGGTCATAAGCACAGATGATGACTCAGCTTGACTTCTAAGACCAGTCTCAACTTTTGAGTTCCACATCAATAATTCCCTACTTTGGAAGGGTAAGGAAGCCAGAAGATGAGGCTATTTCTTCCTCCAGCTTGAAGGAATCTAAAAATAGCTCTGTTGTGTATAAAGCTTGTATATTTGAGCTTTGCTGTGGTTTGAGTTTGTCCCCATCAAAACTCATGTTAAAATTTGGTCCCAGTATAGTGGTGTTGGGAGGTGGGGCCTAGTGGGAGGTGTTTGGGTCATGGGGGTGCAATCCTCATGAGTGCTTTCAACTCCTTCCTTCCTCACAGACACTGACATGATGCAGGCCTTATAGCTATTGGTAACTTGACCCCATCTACTTGTGTCTTGGGGTTCTTGGGGATACTTTGTCACTCAGTTTTGTTATAAATGTCTGTCTTGTTGATTTTGTTGTTAGATATTTTTAATGTGGGGATTCAGGGATATTAAAAAGAAAAAACAGTCTCTGCTGCCATTATTACCCTCCCAGAATCTCTTTCAACTTTATTTTTTTAATTAAAAATAAGCATAATGAGCCTGGGGTTCCCTCTCCACCAGGCACATCCCCAGCCTTGCACAGCTCTCGGTTTATAGCAGGTTGCTCTTCCTCTGGTGCTCAGGGCTCTGTTTCCACAGATACTATCTCCGTGCCCACCCATAAGCCACCATTTCTTTTCCATATCCTTAAAGCAGATCACAGCCATACTGAGCTACCCACGCACATTCTCCAGGGGATCTCTAAAGGTGCCAGTTATTATTTTTGTCAATGCTTGGATTATAAAATTGCACAGGTTTTGAGACACCTATTTTAACCTCATTTTTTTCCATAAACCCCATGACATTTAGTACACAGCTTTAAAGAAGGCAAAGTTTTTCAGTAAACATGTCTCATGTTATTACAGAAACAACTGCATGTATTCATGTATGACACATGTGAAAGAGCACTTGAAATCATTAAAGATAAATGTATAGAAAACTACATAAGTGAATAAAACAGGACAGTTGCTAACCCAGAAAAAAAACACATGGTATTGAGAAAAGAAATAATCATAGCAAAGTGAACAATGTTGACATAATCATAATATTTGAAACAATGATTGTCTAAGTACAACTTGTGAAATAATCACAGTGAGAGGAAAAGATGAGTGCAGTGGGCACTAGGCATCAATAGATGCTGTCTAAAAATGTAAGAAATAATGTCATAAACATACTGATTGTGGATGAAACATGGAGATATATGGAGGAAAAACAAAAACTGCTAAAAGATCAAACCCTGAGGACTTAAAGGAATGGAACATGGAATTACTGTTTTGTTTTGTTTTGTTTTGTTTTGAGACGAGGTCTTGCTCTGTCACCCAGGCTGGAGTGCAGTGGTGAGATCTTGGCTCAGTGCAACCTCTGCCTCTCAGGTTCAGATGATTCTCCTGCCTCAGCCTCCCGAGTAGCTGAGGTTACAGGTGGGCACCACCATGCCCAGCTAGGTTTTTTGTGTGTATTTTTAGTAGAGACAGAGTTTCACCCTGCTCATCAGGCTGATCTCGAACTCCTGACCTCATATGATCAATGTGCCTCAGCCTTCCAAAGTGCTGAGATTACAGGCATGAGCCTCTGCACTTGGCCTGATTTCTAAAATATGTACATGCACTATTTCCTTGTTAATAATTTGGGATAAAAACATTTGAAAAGCCATGCTGAATACAAGGTTATATACTTTTCAAGGTTCTTATATCAAGTGCCAAATTGTTCTCAGAAAGTATACATTAATTTAACATTGTTTGAGGTCACGTATCCCCTCTGACGTGTCATTCCACGTGGATGGAATTCCATCAGGACAACACTCCTGACAGCTCCCTGCTACAATTTGAGAAGAACCTTTGCCAATTTCATAGACAAAATTAGCATCTTACTTATTTACAATTTTGATTACACTTGAAGTTATGTGATTTTAAAAATGCATATAAACTGTATATAGTAATCTATGTCCTTTACTCATTTATTTACTGAGGTATTAATGATTTTCTTTTTGATTCATTGGAGTTTTTTAAAGATTAAGGAGGTTGAGCATGGTGACTCACGCCTGTAGTCTCAGCACTTTGGGAGGCTGAGGCAGGCAAATTGCTCAAGCCCAGGAGCTGGAGACCAGTCTGGGCAGTGCAGCGAAACCCTGTCTCTACAAAAAATACGAAAATTAGCTGGGTGTGGTAGCGTGAGTCTGTAGTCCCAGCTACCCAAGAGGTTGAAGCTCTGAAGGGCTGTGATTGCACCACTGCACTCCAGCCTGAATGACAGGGCAAGATCCTATCTCAAAAAAAAAAAAAAAAAAAAAAAAGATTAAGGAAATTGACTATTTATTATATTCATTATAATTTTTTCCACTTTGTTCTTTTCTTGTTTAAGAATCGATTCAACTTAAATTTGCTTAATTTTTGACACACAGAAGTTCAGAACTTTTATACTTCTTTTTGTGGTTGCTGTCATTGTTTCTCAAGATTTAAAAGTTCATCTTCTCTCTCCCAGCACCCATACTGGCATCCAAAGGTTTGATGAATAACACTTTATTACCACACTTGACTTGGATAGCTGCCTTTTGCTGGGATAAGGACATTCTGCATCTGCAGGGGAGAAAACAGACAATACTTCCATCCACCATCGGGGACATGCTATGCGAATGAGCTCCAGAACCTCTAGAAGTGATTCAGAGAAGAGAGTCGTCAACGCTGGCACCGGCTGTCCTGTGGCGCTGCTGGCCCTTCCCAGTCTTTGAGAATCCCAGCAGTGGCAGCTCTGTTATGTGTTATTGGTGCTGAGCCGACCCTGAGAGCTGCTTTCAGCGTGGCCTTTCCCTACAAAGTAAGGGGTCTCACCCTGCGTGACGTAAAAGCCCTTCATTAAGTATTTGCTGAGTACATTTCATTGACTCTACTAGCTCTCTCAACATTAAGTTGTCTGGTCCGTGTTGGACTTACTATGATCTGTGTTAATTTGATCACTAGATTGAATTTTCTTAGGTCAAGCAGATGAATAAAATAGGTGAGACAGATTTCCCTAAAGACAAATAAAATCTCATCAGCCACAAAATTTTGTGTCTTGTGGCTCAGAAGAAGGCCTGCTGCCTCTCTAACTACACTCTCCCAAGTATTTCGTTCTGGCTCCACCCACGCGCTGTTTCTTGTCTTGTAGATACTTCCGAGCGGGGCTAGTTGCAAACGGTCCGCAGGACGGCTCCAGGTGAGATGTGACTCGCTCTAAGGAGCGTTTTCATCTTCAATGTGGTTTGTTTCAAAGCAGAAGCCATTTTCTAGCCCTTTTTTTGTTACACTGGTATTAAAAGTACTAAAGAACTTGTAGCATACTGTATTAGATGTGTTTATGCAACACAGCAGAGCACAATTAATTTCCTAATCTGCACAAATTCTAGTACTAAAATTATGTAAAGCATAAATGCTCCCTTTGGATTCTTAAAAGGGCCTAATACCTACTAATATTTTTCTTCTTTTATTACATTTTTTCCTGTTTTTCATTCCTGGTTGAACATTATAATCACCTGGGAATTTCTTTTTAAATATCAGCTCTTGGCCCCCTCTAAGGCCTTTTGAATCAGAATCTGCAGGGTGGGGCCTGGACATCAGTACTTGTAGATAATGTTCTCCAGTAATTTTGGACAGTCAGTTCAAAAATTTTAATTCATTATGGCTATCATACAATACCCATAGAGAGACAGCAGTTCTCCTTATGAGTGTATAGAGGCTATCTGATGGGAGCTTTGGGGTCATCTGAAAATAGCATGGGGGACCACTGGTGGACAGCTTGGTGGGGGATATGCTGAGGGTATGTCAGAAGCTGTTCGCAAAGCAAGCCTCCTGTTTCGACTTATTTGTCTCAGTTCATTTGTGCTGCTATGAGAAAATACCTTAGACTAGGTAATTGATAAAGAAGAGAAATGTATTGCTCACAATTCCAGAGGCTGGGAAGTCCAAGACGGAGGCATCAGCAGAGTTAGTGTCTGCGGAGAGCCTGCTCCTCATAGATGGCGCCTTCTTTGTGTCCTCACATGGCAGAAGAGGGCGAGGGCACTTGCTCGAGGCTCTGTTACGATGCAGGTGGTGCCCTACATCACCTTCATGGTGCTGGGGGCCACCTCGTCATCATAAGGAGGAGGCCTCCTCGTCTCCTTTTCTCTGGACCTATGCCCCTGCCCTGTCTGCCACTTTTCCACCTCTGTGGGAGCGCAGGAGGTGCTCAGAGCACCCCTCCTTCAAAGACAGGGTGGAGGCTCAGGTCCCTGTGCGTCTGCTGACATCACCCTGGGGCCAGACGTTCTAACCAGCAGAATGTCAGGGGAGAGAGGAGAGGTGGAAACAAGGCTATTTCCACTTTCCGATGCTGCTGAAAGGTAATGAAAGGCAAATCCGACTCTGAAGGTGTGGGAAGGAAGGAGATGCTGAGTGGGATTCTTCCTCCTCCATATGCTAAGTCTTGGGTGTTCAGGACTCAGCAACTTTCTGTTGTAAGGTATAGGCAAAATGACAGTACAAGAGTGTACCAGCGTTTTGTTGAAAAGTTGAATAAAGTGTGGTAAAGACAGAGCTCATTTGTCTTTTCTTCTTTCTCCACGGCTCCGCTCCCTTGGTATACGCCTGAAGACGGAGGCTGCTGAAGCATCAGAAAGAAACCCCGCCCTCTGGATTTCGTGTCACGCAGGCTGTCACTTCTCCAATCCTGCTACTCTCTGCAAAACATTTTCTGCATCCAACTTCTCCAACCCATCCCTACTCTGAGGAGCGCTGTCCAAATTTAGGTGATCTTCTGACCAGAGCTTCCTAACCTTTTTTGCTTCATTTACTTATTCAACCATTCATTCATTTATTCAACAGACAATTATTAACTATTTTGTGGCAGACTTTGTTGGATGTTGAAGGAGACCCCTCCCCGCAAATGAAAAGATACTATCCCGGCTTTGGTTTTGTTTACAGACTAGAGAAAACTTGAAGACACATGGTTACAGTATAGTGTGAGTAGTTTTGTAATAAGCAAGACAATGACAAGAACCGGAAAGCACACCAGCATTACAGAGCATCTAAGATCCAAAGGATAAATGATTGCTAGACAGAGTGGGCAGGACATCCGGACACAAGGCCAGCCCCAGAGAGTTGAGAATGGCACAGCCAGGGGCTCATTTGTGACTTGTCAGGGAGCAAGGAGAGATGGAGGGGAAGCCAAGCCCCAGAAATAAGTTAGAGGCAGAATTTAGAATTTAAGTCGATAGGCGTGAGAGAGATAAGGGTGGCTTTGAAGCAGGTGAGCAACCTGCTGTTGCTGAGAGACAATTCTACAGGCAAGACAAAGAGCTGACTGCGGCGGTACGTCCAAAGGCCAAGAGTGAGGTCCTGAAGGAGGCAGCAGGTGAGGAGACCGGCAGGAGCACAGGCCATTGAGCTTCATGTCACCAGCCCCTCTGCATGAAAGCAGGTGCCTTCTTTCATTGCATTATTCCTGTTTTCCCTAAAATGTTCTCTATGCTTTGCCTGTTGCAACAGGAACATTTCGTCCCATAGAAATGAAAATTTAATCTGCTCAAAAATGCAATAATGTGGTGTGGCGCGGTGGCTCACGCCCGTAATCCCAGCACTTTGTGAGGCTGAGGCAGGTGGATGGCCTGATGTCAGGAGTTTGAGACTAGCCTAGCCAACACGGTGAAACCTTGTCTCTACTAAAATTACAAAAATTAGCCAGGCATGGTGGCGGCATGTAATCTCAGCTACTTGGGAGGCTGCGGCAAGAGAATCGCTTGAACCCAGGAGGCAGAGGCTGCAGTGAGTCAAGACCGCACCATAGTGCTACAGCCTGGGGAACAAGAACAAAACTCCATCTCAAAAAAAGACAAAAAACAAAAATGGAAGAATGCAATGACTATAGTGTAAGTTCTTTGAGGACAGTAACCATATTTTTCTCTTCTGTGTATCCCCAGAATACAGCACAGTACCTGGTGTGAAGGAGAAATTTGACAGATTTTTGATGAGGCCAGGCACAGTGGGCTCACGCCTGTAATCCCAGCACTTAGGGAGGCTGAGGTGGGAGGATCCCCTGAGGCCAGAAGTTCAAGATCAGTCTGGGAAACACAGTGAGACCCCATCTTTACAAGAAATGTAAAAATTAGTTGGGCATGGTGGTGCGCCGGTAGTCCCAGCTACTCAGAAGATTGGGCGTGGTGGTGCGCCGGTAGTCCCAGCTACTCAGAAGATTGAAGTGGGAGGACGGCCTTCCGAACCCAGGAGTCGGACGCTGCAGCGAGCTGTGGTCACACCCCTGCACTCCAGCCTCTGGGCAAGTGGTAGTTTGTGGTAGTTTGCTATGGCAGCCATGGCTTAGCAGCAACCACTAGAAGCTAGTAAGGGACGAGGCGACAGAGTGAGACACTGACTCAAAAAAATCTTTGATGAGCTGGATTGATTTCTGAACAATTGCAAGGGTGTGTTAGCTTCCTATGGCTGCGATAACAAACTACCACAAGCTGGGTAGCTTTAAGCCACAGAAATCCAGGTGCCACAGGGTCATGAGTTGTCTGAAGGTTCCAGTGGAGACTCCCTCCTTGTCCCTTCCTAGTGTCTGGCAGTTGCTGGCAAGCTTCGGCATTCCTCTGCTGGCAGCTGCACCGCTCCAGTCTCTGTCTGTCACTTCCCTGCCTTCTTCTCTGTGTCAGAGTCCACATTTCCCTCTCCTTTAAGGATACCAGTCATTGGATGAGGTTCCACCCTAATCCACTGTGACCTCGTCTCGATTGGATTACGTGTGCACAAACCCTATTTCCAAATTAACTCACATTCACAAGTACCTTACCAGGGGTAAGAATGGGAACGTATCTTTCGGGAGGGGCACAGTGTAACCAGCAGAGTGCTATGTGTGCTCTTCTTCTGTATCTACAAGTCTGAAGCTTCTTTGGAGGGACTCCTTCCACGTGGGGCAGATGGTTCCAGGGGCAGTTCCAGAACTTCAAATAATTATTTTACACGGTCAGCACGCCCTTTTCTAAGGGCTACATTCATGCATTCTTCCAGTGTTCAAGGACCTCCCCTGTGCCGATGCTGCTTCAGGATCTGGATGTGGAGAGATGAGTAAACCAGACCTACTCTGATCAAATACAATTGTTTGTGTTTTAAACTTGCCAAGAGCATCATGGACTCTTCTGGCAATTACATGATTAAAACTTAGTTTTAAGAGGAAGGAGGCCGGGCGCGGTGGCTCAAGCCTGTAATCCCAGCACTTTGGGAGGCCGAGACGGGCGGATCACGAGGTCAGGAAATCAAGACCATCCTGGCTAACACGG
>NW_012118487.1:3492620-3528101 GCF_000951035.1 Colobus angolensis palliatus | reverse complement strand
TTGCAGTGAGCTGAGATCCGGCCACTGCACTCCAGTCTGGGCGACAGAGCAAGACTCCGTCTCAAAAAAAAAAAAAAAAAAAAGAGGAAGGAAAGTAATCATTTTCCTTTTTGCCAAGATGTAAACGGAGATGCATGACTGGGAAAAAGTCTTCTTATAGGATCATGCCTTATGGACAAGGGCTTATGGCAAAACTGTGGAGCCCAGCTTGGAGTGCCCCGAATCTGAGCTCACCAGGGTGACAAATACAGAAGCAAAGATGAGTGGTCTGAGGGAGGGGAGATGAAGGGAAGCTGTGGGATGGATTGCAGTGGTGCTGGGGGCCCCGACAGTGGATCAGGCCAGGAGTCCTCCTGAGCTGTCCTGGTGGCCGCTGGAACCACAAACATGATGGAGCTTCTCCTGGTCCAGCGAGCACCCTGGGTGAAACAGCAAAGAAACACACTGGAGCAGGCATTCTGCGTTCAGGGAACCACCCCAGGACAGCTGTGGTTTGGGCCTTCTTCCTCTCCGTGGCTTTCCCGGCGTGGCCTCGGGCTGCCATCACACCCTTCTGCCCTTGGGCTTCCTGGTCTGACGCGCCGTGTGCCTCCCCGCCTGCCTCCTGCCTCTGATTTCAATCCTTGGGCTCTCAACAACTCGTCTCCCCTTTGTCAATATGGCGAATGTGTAACAAATGGCCTCTGTTTGGCGGAGGTGGGATGGCTGACACCTGTATGGACCTCTGGACAGCTCCTCCTGCCCGGCTAAGGCTGCAGAGACCCAGACAGTGACAGCAAGCAAAGAAGCAGGGTCCTGGCCCGGGACTCTTGGAGTACTCACCAGCCATGAGGGACAAAGGCTGAGATGCAACATGAAACATGGACATAAATGTGGTTGTTTTGTATAACCCCCCGAATAACTGGGAGCGACACTACCTCTCTCCATAGTGTTTTACTTGGTGACACGCAGCGTGTATATGAGAATGAAGGAAGGATCTTGAAGATCATGGCTCCCACACAAATTACAAGCACCATTGCTAAAGTATGGTTACAGTAAAAAGTCCTATCCAGTTTCTCAACTGCCACCCCCGCTCGTATGAGGATCATGAGACATCATAACCTGCAGGTAGAGTTCAGTATTCAACAAAATGAACGGCTATCATTCTGGCTGTGGCCTGGTGTACCAGAGGCTGCTGTTTCCTACTGAAGGTCTGAACAGACTTCTGGGCTGGGTTCTATTAATACATATCAAGCAACTATGAAAAAAATGACTGGATTATTTTCCCCAAGCAATCAAAAGTAGTTTCATAATATTTTATATTAGTGTGTGAGATTTACATTCATTTGTATGCCATTTTTTAAAATCCTTAATTCTAAGACTTGAAAATGAACGAAAGAAATCTATATCCAGTGCATTTAAGTTCAGGATTCAGGGCAAAATAGTGCAAGCGGCCAACGTAAACTTGTCACCAAAAGGCTGCAGAAGAATGCAGCTATATGTGGCATGTCTGAAAGCCCTCTGCAAGATGTTTGACTCTACTAACCTTGAATTACTTTGGTGTGAGAAGCAGAGCTGCTCAGCCGATGCAGAAATAAAGCACTGCATCTGATCAATCAAATTCAGACCCTCAACTAGCCCACACGCCCAAGTGTAACCCTTGTCTTTGCAGAGCCTGGGTTGCGTCACCATGATGGCACTGTGGCCACACTGCAGTTTCCCAGGGTACGCCTGTGGTTCATCCATAAACTGTTAGTTTCCACACCCACCAGCCTCCCATTGCTGTTGAGCCTGGTTCAGACCTTGCCTTTGCTGTATCCTTCAACAGTAGGTCTCACAGTGACGGAAGCTGCTTCTGGGCCTTGCACCCTCTAGTCCTCTCAGCCAGGAATGTGCATGGAGGTCACATTCCCAGGGCCAAAGAGGCTCCATGTGAAGCGGGCAGGGGGTGGAGCCTCCACTTTTAGCACCCCTTTATTTTCAGGGACGTTTACTACAGTCCCACCTCTGGCCTTTCTCCACCCTTCACACCCTCGTCTCCCCAGTAGAGGAGAAGTGATTTACCTTATTGGGGAGCTTGTGAAGGGGCTCCTTCCCTGCTTCTCTCTGAAGGGCCGGCTGTGCACACAGAGCTCACAGTGTCCCTGCTCCTCTGTTCTCTGAGTCTCACAGGTGCAGGGCCTCGGTGGGCAAGCCTGTGTGATTCAGCTGTGTGGTATTATAAACCACATTCTCCAGTAGCCACCAGCTTTGTTTTAAGAAAGAGGATATTTTACTCTCTATCTGCCATACCCTGTGTCTACCTCAGTGAGTTTTCAAATTAATTAGGGTGCAGGGGTGGCAATTATGAGGGTCCCTCAGACTCTGACATTCTAAAAAGAGAGAAAACAAGCTAGCTTTCTTCTTCCAAGGAAACTGTGAGACAGAGAAGAAAAGTAGAATTACTTGCATATTTAGCATGCAAAAAACTTCATGTAAAATACAAGGAAATAGAAATAAAGATAACTATGAACCATAACATTGCCCAGTGCTAAAGGGAAACAAAAGTGAAGTAACTGAGGGAAAATGGGGTTAAATAAGAGGGTCAGAGTTTAGATTAAAATGTTGAAGCAGGGACTTTAAAAAGTGGAAGTGGGCCGGGTGTGGTGGCTCACGCCTGTAATCCCAGAATTTCAGGAGGCTGAGACAGGCGGATCACCTGAGGTCAGGAGTTCGAGACCAGCCTGGCCAACTAACAGTACAAAAATTAGCAGGGTGGTGGCATGCGTCTGTAATCCCAGCTACCCAGGAGGCTGAGGCAGGAGAATCCCTTGAACCCGGGAGGCAGAGGTTGCAGTGAGCTGAGATGGTGCTGCTGCACTCCAGCCTGGGTATCAGAGCGAGACTTCATCTCAAAAAAAAAAAAAAAAAAAGATAAGTGGAATGATAAGGTGGAACTTCTAGTTGGGGTACTGGGGAGAAGGGGCTTGTGGGTCTGTTACTGGCTTCTAGGGTGAGGTCATAAGAGTGCTCTGGGAGAGCCTGGGTGAACGTGGGTGGTGAAGCTGGATAGAGACTGGACACGGGCTGTCCCAGGGATGGTGGTGGAAATGGGGCCTCGACACAGGCTCAGCTGGAAGATGGTGCAGAATCCTAAGGTAGGGTCCTCCGCAGTGCTTCCAGGGGACGGGAGTTGTTTTCAAGAACATTAGGGCTCGCTTTCTATAGAAGATATTTCTCCTTGAATTTATGGGATACTCATTTTAGTGTTCCAAACATGTATTGTGTAACCAGAAATACAGAATTCAAATTTCTGAAGTGATTTGGGTTTTTCTTTTTTAAATAAGTGTTTTGGTCAACAGAATAATTTAAACATTTCTCTAAAAAGCAGACATGCTTTGCAACAAGTATTGCCAGGACAACTGGATACTGATGGAGAAGAATGAAGTTGTGTTCTTTCCTCACGTGTTAACACAAAAATTAACTCAAAGTGGATCATAGACCTAAATGTAAGAGTTAAAACTTGAACACTCTTAGAAGAAATTAAAGGGGTAAATCTTCATAATCTGGCCTTAGGCAAAGCCTTCTTAGATATGACACAAAAAGCACAACTGACAAAAGAGAAAACCGATGTTGGACGTCATCAAAAGTTTAAACATTTTAGGCTTCACAGGACGCCATCAAGAAAGTGAAAAGAAAGCTCACGGAATGGGGAAAATATTTGCAAACCATATATCTGATAAGGGACTGGTATCCAGAATGTATAAAGAATGCTTACAACTCAAAAGACAAATAATCCAATTAAAAAATGGGAAAGTTCAAAGAGCTGAAAGCAGAACCACTATCAGACCCAGCAATCCCATTACTGGGTATATAACCAGAGTAAAATACATTGTTCCACCATAAAGACACATGCACGTAAATGTTCACTGCACCACTATTCACAATAGCAAAGATATGGAATCAACCTAAATACCCATCAATGAGAGATTGAATAAAGAAAACGTGGTATGTATATACCACGGAATACTATGCAGCCATAAAAAAGAATGAGATCATGCATTTTGCAGGAGCATGGAAGAAGTTGGAGGTTATTATTCTTAGCAAACTAACACAGGAACAGAAAACCAAATACTGCATGTTCTCACTTACAAGTGGGAGCTCAATGATGAGAACACATGATATGAAGAGGGGAAAAAAAAACACTGGGGCTGTTTGGAGGTTGGAGGGTGAGAGGAGGGAGAGGATCAAGAAAAACAACTAATGGGCACTGGGCTTAATACCTGAGTGATGAAAAAAGCTGTTCAAACCACCCCCCACCACCCCTGACACAAGTTTACCTATACAGCAAACAAAACAAACCAAAAAAAATGGGAAAGGATTTGAATAGACATTTCTTCAGCAAAGACAGACAAAAGCCAATAAGCACATGACAGGATGCTCAACATGACTCATTACTGGGGAACTGCAAACAAACCCACCATGAAATGCCACTTCACACCCTCTAGGATGGTTGTAATTAAGAAGGACAGCTGGTACCAAATATTGGCAAGGATGTAGAGAAATTTGAACTCCCCTACACTGTTTGTGGGAATGCAAAATGGGGCAGCCAACTTGGAAAATAATCTGATAGTTCCTCAAAAGTTTAGCATAAAGTTACCATCTGACCCAGAAGTTCTACTCCTAGTGGCAGACCCAAGAGAAATGAAAACGGGTCCACAAAAATGTGTTCTTGAATGAAACACATGATGGAAATCGAAAAAGTGGGAAAAACTAATGTCCATCAATAGGTAAATGAATAAATAAAATGAAGTATATCCACACAATGGAATGATTCTTTGTAAATGAAAGGAGTGAAGTACTGACTCATGCTATAACCTTGAAACCATTATGCTAAGTGTAAGAAGCCATCTGCAAAGGACAGCATATTGTTATCCTATGAAATGTCCAGAACAGGCAAATCTGTAGAGCCAGAAAGTAGTTTCATAGTTGCCTGGGGTGGCAGTGGGAGGAAATGGGGAGTGACTGCTAGTGTACTAATGGGTTTGGAGTTTCTTTTTGGAGTGATAAAAATGTTCTAAAATTTGTAATGGTTGCACAACTCTGTGAATATACTAAAAGCTGTTGCATTGTACACTTCAAATAGATGAATTGTATGGTGTGTGAATTCAACCTCAATATATTAAGTGCTGTATTTTTAAAAAGTTAATATGCATAGTACATTTAAAATGTAATTCCCTCCCTCCCTCCCTCCCTCCTTCCCTTCCTTCCTTCCTTCCTTCCTTCCTTCCTTCCTTCCTTCCTCCCTCCCTCCCTCCTCCATGCTTAATTTATAAGCCTGAGATAGAATATGTTTAGATCCATGAAATAAAGCATAATTATATTGTTAGTTGGGTAATAAGAAAAGATAGCAAGCCAAAAGTGGAAAGTTCATTTAATTTGAGAAACTACAGACAGAGAGAATATCTGAGTTTTAGGCAAGTCTCCTTAATGATATTTATTCATTTTTTTATTCAACATATTTATGGGACATGTATTAAACATTTAAGGCACTGTACTAGGTGCTACTTTATGATTTCACAGCAACATATATTTTCCATAGCACACACCTGAGACCAAGTTTTAAATGTTTTATAACCAGTCTGTTGAGGCTACATCCTTCCTTTTTTCTAGCAAGTCATTTACAGTAGCTGACTTTGGTCTATCACAAATTGCTTACAAAGATAAAACCCACAATCACATTTGGAAATCTCTTGCTATTTACAGAAATGCAAAGCACCTTCTTAGAAAATTCATAAAATAGCTGTGAGTCTTGAACAATGTCTGAGTGTGTTTTGTAGCACCGTTGGGTGTCTCAGAGCCACAGGGAGTGGGGTGTGGAGGAACCAAGTCTGCCTTTTATGAGTCCTCCCTCCACCACTGGGGCTGCAGATCTACTTTGGTTTTGGAGGGCTGAACACTTGACCCAACCGAGGTAAGTGGCTGGTGTCAGTCTCATGGCCCCTAGTGATATGGGCTGATTATGAAATAGCTCTCAGAAGAACTGGGTCTACAGGATCGAGTCAGAACCCACCTCTTCTCAGAGCAAACCCAAGCCTTGGGTCCATGTGACTTCAAAGTGCTATCTCAGGACCACCCCAGACCCTCTGAACCTGCATGTCTGGAGGTGGGTCAGATGAAGCTTAAAAGCCCAGGAAGTTTGCAAACTACTATCTATGATGAACTCAGCTCTGAGGTGGACTTCCAAGGTCCCTTTGAAAGTAAAGGAAACTAGGATCTTATAATTGAGGACTGTTGGAGGCTAAAAGGAATCCCCTGGGCATGATCCAGCTTACGCTTACTTCTTCACAACTTCATTGAATTGGCTTCTGGAGATTAGGCATATGGACAGGAAGAGAGGCCACTCATCTCATCTTTATTATTATTATTTTGTCTTTTTTTTTTTTTTTTTACGTTAAGTTCGGGGATACATGTGTAGAACATGTACGTTACATAGGTATATGTGTGCCATGGTGGTTTGCTGCACCTATCAATCCATCATCTAGCTTTTAAGCCCTGCGTGCATTAGGTGTTTTTCCTAATGCTCTCCCTCCCTCTGCCTCCTACCCACCAACAAGCCTCGGTGTGTGCTGTTCCCCTCCCTGTGTCCACGTGTTCTCATTGTTCAACTCCCACTTATAAGTGAAAACATGTGGTGTTTGGTGTTCTGTTCCTGTGTTAGTTTTCTGAGAACAATGGCTTCTAGCTTCATCCATGTCCCTGCAAAGGACATGATCTCATTTTTTTTTATGGCTGCACAGTACTGCAGGGTATATATGTGCCACATCTTCTTTATCCAGTCTATCATTAATGGGCATTTGGGTTGGTACCAAGTCTTTGCTATTGTAAATAGTGCTGTAGTAAACATACGTGTGCATGTGTCTTTATAATAGAATGATTTATAATCTTTTGGGTATATACCCAGTAATGGGATTGCTGGGTCAAATGGTATTTGTGGTTCTAGATCCTTGAGGAATCACCACACTGTCATCCACAATGGTTGAACTAACTTACAGTCCTATCAACAGTGTAAAAGCATTCCTATTTCTCCACAGCGTCGCCAGCATCTATTGTTTCCTGACTTTTTAATAATCATCCAAAAAGAGCCCATATAGCCAAGACAATCCTAAGCAAAAAGAACAAAACTGGTGGTATCATGCTACCTGATTCAAACTATACTACAAGGCCACAGCAACAAAAACAGCATGGTACTGGTACCAAAACAGATATATAGACCAATGGAACAGAACAGAGACCTCAGAAATAACACCACACATCTATAACCATCTGATCTTCAACAAACCTGACAAAAACATGCTATGAGGAAAGATTCCCTACTTAATAAATGATGCTGGGAAAACTGGCTAGCCATGTGCAGAAAACTGAAACTGGACCCCTTCCTTAAACCTTATATAAAAATTAACTCAAGATGGGTTAAAGACTTAAATGTAAAACCCCAAACCATAAAATCCCTAGAAGAAAACCTAGGCAATACCATTCAGAACATAGGCATGGGCAAAGACTTCATGACTAAAACACCAAAAGCAATTGCAACAAAAGCCAAAATTGACAAATGAGATCTAATTAAATTAAAGAGCTTCTGCACAGCAAAAGAAATTATCATAAGAGTGAACAGGCCACCTACAGAATGGGAGAACATTTCTGCAATCTACCCATCTGACAGAAGTCCAATATCAGAATCTACAAGAAACGTAAACAAATTTACAAGAAAAAAACAACCCCATCAAAAAGTGGGCAAAGGGTATGAACAGACACTTCTCAAAAGAAGACACTCATGTAGCCAACAAGCCTATGAAAAAAACTTCATTATCATTGATCATTAGAGAAATGCAAATCAAAACTGCAATGAGATATCATCTCACGCCAGTCAGAATGGCGATTATTAAAAAGTCATCTCATCTTTAATCCGAGGCTCATTCCTTTCATTTGTCCTCAGTAGACCAACCCAATTATCTTTGTCCTGGAATCAGCAGTGAAGTCGAAAAGTAATCCAGGAGAAAAAGTGTCTATACATATTCCTAGCAGATTTTGCTCCTACGGAAAAAAAACACATTTAGAGAAAGTGGAATTTTCCTAAGGAGAACAATGTAATTTTAAAACAAAAATAAAAGGGAACAAATTTTCACCAAATAATTAAGCCATCAAAAATGTATGCATTATTTAAGTAAAAAGTTTTCTTTTTTACCCTCAGTGTCTGAATTTTCTTTATTGTTTACCAGGATTCATGATTCCTTTTGTAACTTGTTCTCAGTCATTTATTCAGTTGAGTAATTGCACTTTGTCAGACAAATATCTAAAATTTTATTATGTAACTTGCAGATTTTCAGGACAAGTGAAGGAGGAAAATGGCAGAAGAGTTCAGGAAAGACAAAAATGCAAGACTGTGTCTAAGTTTATGCCTCTCTTGAGTTTGATGATCCACTTTTAATTTAATCATCTGAATATCTCTTGGGGTTTCTTCCTTCACAATGGAGGAAAGTGGGCTCCACCGAATTCATTGGAACACCGTCCTTTAAGGAGAAAGAAACTCTGAACAATAGATGTCTTTTTCAACAACTACTGCCAATGTTTTGAAAGTTCTCATTTGTTTTCAGCTAGATAACAAAGGCTGAAGAGTCGCCTTCTTTCCAGTTGATCCGATGGTTTACTGGCGCTTTTAAAACACATTACATAAATCCTTAGAAATCTTTTGTGAATTTCAGTATTCAGTATTTTCAGTATTTTAAAGCAGTAATCCTTTGCTCTCATGATTCATGGCATGGAGACAGCACGCAGTCTTCCTGAATCAAGGTGAACGTTGATATTCAGTTTTCAAGGTAACACACCATATGAGGCCTCCATCGTCCTGAGGAGACCTGGCATATTGCCTTTTCCCAACAAAAAGTCTCATTTGCAGATGTACCTCAATTAGTGCAAACTTTTTTTTTCTTTCTCTTTTTTTGGGGGGGTTGGGGGATGGGGTCTTGCTCTGTTGCCCAGGCTGGAGTGCAGTGGTGCGATCAAAGCTCACTGCAGCCTTGACCTCCTGGGCTCAAGTGATTCTCCTGCCTCAGCCTCCCGGGTAGCTGAGACCACAGGTGTGTGCCACGATGCCTGGCTAATTTTTAAAAAAATCTTTTATGTTTTGTAGAGATGGGGGTTGCCCTGTATTGCCTAGGCTAGTCTGGAACTCCTGGCCTCAAGGGTTCGTTCATCCCTCCTTGGCCTCTGAAAGTGTTGGGATTACAGGTGTGAGCCACCATGCCCAGCCTAAACTCATTTTTTAATGCAATAATAGTGTATGCAAGTATATATATATGTATATTAGGTATGAATGACCATGTAAAAAGGCAGTTATCTCTTGTGTTACAAGTTCTCCTAGAGCAAACACAGATGACTACGCTAAAAATATTTCAACTCAGGCTCCATGGCTCTTCTCAAGGGTATCAAAAGAACTTAGGTCTCAAAGGTGGTACTTTGGCCAAACTGTTTCCTAATCAAATGACCAGTTAATTGGTCAGTAACTGGGATTCTGCTCCATCGTGCTCTCTCCTTTCTCCACCAAGCACCATTTTCTTTGGAGTTCTATGCCACTCAAAGACTGTCATTAAGCAAGCCGTGCTACAGGAGTACTGGTGCCCAGGACTGAGACTGAGTGCATCACCTCTCCAAGCAACCCACTGAGATCCTTGCTGATGCCTCCACATTCTCATCAGTGAGCCAGCGCTTTCCCAGCCTATACTACCATGTCAGGGACTGCTCTTGTCTGCACCCTGTATTGGGAGCCACAGAGTGGCAGCGTCTGAGGAAGCCTTTGCACAGGTGGATGGGCAGGGCAGGCAGCCAGGCAGGCCGTTCATCCGTCCATCAACAAGCAGGGCCTGCTATGTGCCAGGCTTCATGCCATGATGTACTGTGTGTGATAAGTCTCACAGAAACCCGTGTCCATCAGCAGCTTTTCTGCTCCTCAAGGCAAGGGAGAAATTTTTGTGCACTCAGACTTTGGGAGGGGACTCATGCCTTTCACCTTGTTCTGTGAGTTCTCCAATCCTTAGTGATTTCTTTACTTTTTGATTGATTGGTGAGCCATGCTAAGTTATGTCCTTTCTGGAACTCAGTATAAGATGAAAAAATTCCATGAGCTGGGTCAGAAATAGACAGTAGCTTTTGCTTTCGTGTAGACCTCCTTTTATCGGGGATGGAAGGGACAGTACAGGATTGTGGCCACAGACACTGAGGATGGCTCCTGGGTATGGACAGGGCACAGACAAGGGCCTGGTCTGAGGGGCTCCTCTTTGCAAGGTGGGACAGAGAGGGGCCCAGAGCCGCATCTGTCTGCAATGTCCACTCCAAGTTTGGTTGCTGCAGGAGCAGGTCCCTGCTTAGAGAGTTCATCCTGAGTAATGTGAAAAGAAAAGAGAAAATGACATATAACTGAACAAATGGAAACCCAGGATTTTTCTACCTTCTGGAAAAACAAGCTTTGTATCTTTTTTTTAACAAGTAGGAACTTTTATGTATAGAATTATCCAAGAATAATATATTTACAATGTGCATGGCCTTGATTGTGTTAATGAAGCTATTATTCACACACGAAATGAAAATCATCCGGCTTTGGAGGCCCACTTTGCTGATGGTGTTTTTTTTTGGGACAAGCAATAGGATCAGTTATGCAAGCAGGAGGAGAATGATCAGGGCCAGGGCGCAGTGGCTGGGCTGGACAGGCGGGGCGGTGCCGGCGCGGTCTTTCAGCATGCACATCACCCTGGACCAGGACCCGTTGTTGGGCAGTGGGGTGATGCCCACCACGTTGCACATGACGTTGTAGACGTCCACCGATCTGATAGGAGCGGCTCGAAAGTTGGATTTGAAATCTGAAAGGGAAAGGCAAACAAACAAGTTGTCATGGCAGCTCCGGGGCAGAGGTGGGCTGAACGCAATAAAGAAGAATTACATTCAGGCTGCAGGTGGCATTGAGATTGGGGAATCAGCTCCATCAGCGAGATGTGGCCTAGTGAGTGTGAACATAGAAGGGTTTCTGGAAGGCTGTAGGTTAGAAAGGGAAGTAGCTTTCTCTGGCTCATGGAGATGAATTTCTCTAAAAGACAAGCAGCAGAGCCAGGCTTGGGGGCTCACACCTGTAGTCTCAGCAAGTTGGGAGGGCGAGAAGGGAGGACTGCTTGAGCCCAGGAGTTTGAGACCAGCCTGGGCAACAGAGCAAGACTCTATCTCTAAAAAAATTTTTTTAAACCAGGCATGGTGGTGTGCTCCCAGCTACTCGGAAGGCTGAGGCAAGCAGATCACTTAAGCCGAGGAGTTCAAGGCTGCAGTGAGCCACGATGGTGCCACCATACTCCAGTCTGGACGAGAGAGCGAGATCCTGTCTCAAAAAAAGGTAATCAGCAAACAGACTTTCTTTGTGACAACAGCACTTTCTTTGGGAGGCTGCGGGGAGGCTGAAGGGCCATCTGATGCTTCTCCATGTCTGCAGAGTGCAGTAGAGCCTGTATGGTCACAGAGTGACTGTCTTGCCCTTAACCAAATTAAATGCTATGTCATCTTCCAGAACATCTATCTAGCCAGGACCGACAGCCAGAGTGCCAGTGTCTACTGCAGAGGCCGCACGACAGCCAGAGTGCCAGTGTCTACCACAGAGACCGCAGGATAGCCAGAGTGCCAGTGTCTACTGCAGAGGCCACATGGTAACTCCAGAATGTTTTCTCACTTTGCTGCCGCATCGAGGTCACAGGTCTTGAGGGAATGTGAAACTGTGCAGTTTTCTCGGTGCTGGCTAGCTCAGCAGCCACGGCGATGCTTTCCTAAATACATTTGGAAGATGAGTGGAACACTCTTGGGGAACATTTTACCAACAGATAAAATAAATTAGCCATGTGGAAAACGAGCAAACTGGTATCTGAATCAGGGATCCATGTGCAGACTCTCAGAGATCTAATGGAGAAGACCACTGTGCCTCTGCCCAGAGTGGCCCCAAGCTCGAGAGTCAGGTAAGAACACACAGGTAAGGTGGCCATACCCAGCATTGTGAGTGAGAGGCACCGAGAGTGACTCCGCAAGCCTTTGGAGGGATTTCAATCAAGGGATTTCTCCTCCTCTTCAGGGGGCAAATGAGAGGCAGAATTCAAAGCACTTGTCCATTTAAAGAGTGAATGTAAGATTTTAGTAATACACATAAGAAGCTTCACTTTTAGGCTCCAAATCAGGGCTTCCAACAAAATACCCAATGCTACGTTAAGGTTGAATTGAGGGAGGAGATTTGAGCCATTGATAAAGGCCTGTGCCTATGCTTTTTAGTTCCCCTACAACTTTTGAAGGAAATGAGTTGTTTGGGGGCTGTAAAGCCAAGTTTTTTAAGATATTAGAAAATAATCTTTATAACTGCTTCGCTAAATAATCATAAATACTTCCGTTAAAAAGCATACAAACAACACCACATGGCAATATATTCCAGAGGTATCAACGCCAAATTCTGCTCCTCTATTTATCCTGGAATTATAAATTGGAAAAAAGTTAAATACAGACACTTCTGCCACATAGTATGTTAGATCCAGGGCAACTGCCCAAGTAGCGCGTGTTGCTCCCTTTGGAGAATTAAAGTTGAATGCAATATAAAGAGGTGTGTGGGCTCCACCACCAGCCTGCCCCCAGCATGCACTCACTGGGTGACCTCAGGAAATAGGCATAGGAAGTCGTCATTCCTGGCACGTTGTGTATACTCAGTAAATGGTTACTGCTATTATTAATAAATATGTATGACAAGGGCCAATTGTGATTTGAATATATTTACTTTGTAAATTATTTGGAGGGTTCACTTTTCTTCAGGGGCATGGCGGATAAGGGTCAGTTTCTCCTCAAAGGAAAAATTAGTTTTAAGAAATGTAAAACCTGGTTAGCCACAGTGGCTCACGCCTATAATCCCAGCACTTTGGGAGGCCGAGGTGGGCAGATCACCTGAAGTCAGGAGTTCAAGACCAGCCTGGCCAACATGGTGAGACCCCGTCTCTACAAAATTTACAAAAATTAGCTGGGCGTGGTGGCAGGCGCCTGTAATCTCAGCTACTCAGGAGTCTGAAGCAGGAGAGTTGTTTGAATCTGGGAGGCGGAGGTTGCAGTGAGCCAAGATTGTGCCATTGCACTCCAGCCTGGGCGACAGAGCGAGACTCTATCTCAAAATAATAAATAATAATAGTAATAATAACAACGTAAAACCTGCCCAGAGAGGAGAAAGGAAGGGCTGCCCCAGTATCCCAGCCCCTCTCAGTATCGAGGCAAATCAGACAAACGGAAGAGGATAGTAGTTACACTTCCCATCTGAGGAATCAACTGCAGCATGAGAAACCAGTGGAACGGTTGTTCCAGCAATATGGAAGCAACTCTTGTATCTCCTTCTTCTCATGTGACCTGGATGTGATAATCCTACTGCCACATGGGGCCAGGCCTGGCTGTGTGTGGGTGGGAGGGCATATGAGGCAGTGGATCATAATAAGCCCAGGTGTCCCCCAGCCTTTCAAATATCCACTTCTGGATGGGCACTATGGCTCACACCTGTAATCCCAGCACTTTGGGAGGCTGAGGCAGGAGGATGGCTTGAGGCTGAGGAGTGCAAGACCAGCCTGGGCAATATAGCAAGACCTCAACTCTGCAAAAATAAAAAAAATTAGCTAGGTGCAGTGGTGTGTGCCTGTAGTCCCAACTACTCAGGAGGCTGAGGCAGGAGGATCTCTTGAACCCAGGAGATAGAGGCTACAAGTGAGTCATCACGTCACTGCACTCCAGCCTTGATGATAGAGAAAGACCGTCTCTAAAAAACAAAACAAAACAAAAATCCTCTTCTTTAACACTTCACAGGAAAAACTGAGATCAAATTCTTCTGACAAAAGTATTAGAAAATATTATCTTTTGATACTGAAAATATGAAATCAAATTCTGTGCATTTAAGCAGAAAGGAGAATTGAGATTTCTTTCCCATCCCATCTAGTTCATGGCCTCCTGTTCTGCAGGGATAGTGCTTTGGGCTCAGTGCAGAAATGATCCAGGCTGAAATGAGAAAGCCTTTAGAAAATTCCTGAATAGCAAAACAACGCCTGATCCAACTGAGGACTCAGACAGGCTCTACTAACTCAAGATGGCACTTCAGACATGGACTAAGAGTCCAAGTTATCCTCGCGCGTTTACATTGTTTTGGTTATTAGAGAAGATGTGTCTCTTACAGAGAGGAGGTTCTGCAGGCTTACACTGTGCCTGGCCACCGGGGGCTGCTTTCCCAGTGAGGCTTGCTAGCTCTCAGGCAGCTCACCAACTCACACTCCTGCTGTCTTATCTCGAATGCGGAGTTCTCCAGGGCAAGATTAGACCGTTCAAATTAGAAACTGGGATTAACGAGAAAAAGGCTCTCCTGCAGAATTACTTCCCTTTCTCTTTGCTGGACCAGACTCATTGACTTCTAAGGCCGTGTCTGGGCAGCCGCAGTGATGCTCAGCTTTCTCCCTAAGCAAGAAGCACATACAGTTAATCAGGAGGGATGCACCTTTATCTCAAAGTGCAGCTAGATAGCTATTAAAGGCCTTGCTCTTAAATTTTCTTCTCAGTAAACAGCCAGTGTGTAAAGCTGTTTAATCTTTCATGAGAACTGGGGCCAGAACGTGATGGTTTGTGGGAGGCTCTCGATGCTGTATCTGCCTGGAAACATTTTGCAATTAGCCCAGTCCATTTTCATCAGGGGTCATCTATCTGTCTGTAAGAGACTGGGAGCTTTTAGTCTTAAAGGACCCTATGACGGAGGCCTCTGTTAGTGGACAGAATCTCTTCACTGAATTTTAACTTTAAGCTAATGCAGCTTTGGGTACCTTGTTTAAAATTTGGGGTTTGGGGCTAGATTCGGTTCTGCTTTAAAATATTCCTGAGACTCAGCTGGGCACAGTGGCTCATGTCTGTAATTCCAGCACTTCAGGAGGCTGAGACAGGTGGATCACCTGAGGTCAGGAGTTTGAGACCAGCCTGGCCAACATGATGAAACCCGTCTCTACTGAAAATACAAAAATTAGCCAGGCATGGTGATGGGCTCCTGTAATCCCAGCTACTCAAGTGGCTGAGGCAAGAGAATTGCTTGAACCCAGGAGGTGGAGGTTGCAGTGAGCTGAGATCGCACCACTGGACTCCAGTCTGGGTGACAAGAAACTGTCTGAAACACACACACACACAAGAACACACACACACACACACACACACACACACACACACACATATATATATATTCCTGAGACTCTCACTTGTATATAGTCCTTCCCAGACAACTGCTTTGCATTCATGATCCTATTTCCCTCATCTGGGAATGGAGGGTGGCACGCTTTTGAATGAAAGCCTTGCTGACCAATGTTCTCCCAAAGAAAGACCATGATCCTGGAATGCATCCAATGTAATCCAGCAGTTACCGTCAGCGTACTCCATTCCTAATTCCTTTAGCTTTGGGGCTCTGCATGTCTGACCTGGGGTTCGGCTGACGGGGAGCACCTGATAACCATTACTGGTTAAAGGCAGCATCTTCAGAACCCTCTCTTAGGCCAACATCATGAACCCTGTTAGTGTTCCACGAATTTGCTGCTACTGCTTCTAATGCTCCCTTGAGGACTTGGGAATCTGGATCACATGTGGAAAGGGATTTGGACTAATGTGTTTCCTAAGCTCAGGCACCCACGAAGGTTGCAGAAACTGACACTTCATAGTTCTTAACAGGGATTTTGTGGAAAGTAGAGTGAACCGTGGTAGGCCGAATAAGGGATGCTGACATGTCTTTGATCTTACTACATTGAAGAGATAAGCAGAGCTTGTAGATGTGATGTCTAACGTATAATTTGAAAGGCAAACATGGACTTTTGGGGGCTGAAACATTTTGACCAACATCTAGAAGAAGGCATTCAGAATACAGGTATCAGGGTAAGCTGCTTATAATAAGTACAGGAGGAGGGACTATACTAAGAAAGAAGGATAGCTCATGAACCAGTCAACTGGTTGGTTGATGGTTGATGACTGTTGGATGCTTTTTTCCCCTTTTTAATTTTTGTTTTTGGGAGAAGAGGGTGTTCAAGTAGTAGTAAGATCTTGAGTGTTTGGCAAACTTTTCCAAAGTATGAATTGACAGGGATCCATCTGTTAAATCAAATGACCAGATAGGCCTTCTCCATCTCTCCTCTCCTCCAGCCCTAGGAATTAATCTGATCAAGGAAGACAAAGCAAATTTGCTCTCATCCAAGGCATCCCTCGTCATTCTGGCTCATTCTCAAAGTCAGGCTCAAGGTCATTTCTGCGCCTGCCCTTGAGCATATCCCAGCTTCTGGTTGGGCCCTAAACTGAATGAGCCTCCCTGAGGTGGGTGCTGTAGATGGGAAGGACTGTGGAAGAGCCAGACCTTGAGAAGCGATCGCATCAACTGTGAGACTCACAGCTGTCAGCAACCTGGTGTCCGATAAGCTTTCCTGGACATCAGATAGCTGTGAAATAACATTTTGATGAATTAGGTAAAAAATGAATCACAAACATGTGGAATACATTTTCTTCACTGCACTCAGGATTTAAAATTTACGAGGCAAAGTATTTGGCTACATTTGCCAAACCCAAGAAGCATTTGAAAGGAAGCCAGCAAAAGATGTTTCATGGAGACCGGCTGGGTTTGCTCTGCTTGGCTCATAAAGAGGGTCTGTAAGGAAATCTCTGCAGCCTCTCCTGGCACCCACAGCCCCCACTTACAGACGCTTCTTTGGGAATGGGGTCTGAGAGGATCTGGTCCTTTCCTCGCCTACCAGGTCCGAAGGCCAGGAAGATGCCCCGCATGTCCATGAGCTCGTTGTCGTAGCCGTGCCATCCACGCTGCCAACCTTCCCGCCTGCCGGTGCTGTTCATCCAAAACGGAAGCATCTCTCGATTCTGAAACCAAGCAAGGCAGACACGTGACTCTGAGTCCTGAGTGGCGCTGAGCGGGCATCTGCTCCACGCTGCCACTCCAGCAGGGGGCGCTTTCCTCCTCTGCACACTGGGCCACCCAACCTCCGCCGCCACTTCCTGCTCCAGGCGGCTCAGACCTTGGGCAGCAGCCTATTCAATTGCTGAGTGCTCTGGTTAACAAGATGTTTTCCTACATGGGACTGAATTGTGTTCCGTAATCAGTTTTAGAGCCACTAAATATAGTAAGTTAGTGGCAGAAGGGATGTTAAAGTGTATCTGTGGTGTCATAAAAAATGTATTTGGTCTTTGTCCCAGGTTTCTAACCTAGAGCTCCGAAAACCAGGGGTACAATTTCCTGAGTGATAAGAATGTCTTTGGCTTTTCATTCAAAAGGAGCTATTTTCTCCCACACCTGAATTAACGCTACTGAGAGGGGTCCTGGGGTTGGGGGCTAGACAGCTTCAGGGTGGAGGCTGGCCACCAGAGGAACCAGACCAGAGGAGGGGAGAGGGGTTGGAGACTGAGTCCAATCACCTGACCCATGATTTCCTCACTCGTGTCTGCTCAATGAAGCCCCATGTGAAGCCCACAGGGCGTGCGGTTCCGGAGCCCCTGGGGAGTGGAAGCTCTGTGTGCCTCACCTCCCATGCTTTCTCTCCCATGCTTTCTCTCCCACAGGCCTCTCCATGTGGTGCCTCCCTAAGGGCCATCCATTCCAATAAAACAGTCATCTTAAATGTAGTGTGCTTTCCTGAGTTCAGTGATTTGTCCTAGTGAATGATCAAACCTGAAGTGTGACCCCTCGAATGTAACCAAATCAAACACAGATGCCGGCATCCTGGGGACCTGGGACTTGTGGCTGGCATCTGAGTGGGGGCTGCCTTGTGGGATGGAGCCCCTTGACCTGTGAGGCCCACTCTAACTCCAGGTATTGTTGTCAGCATTGAACTGAATGGCGGGATATCCAGCTGATGGAGAATCGTTGGGAAACATTATCTATCTAATCACATTTCCTAGCAAAGCAGCTGGAGCCCAGCCTCAGCACATCCCAATGCCCTTTCCCATGCAGCCCACCCTGCCCTTCTTCCTCCTAGCCCTGACCTTGGGAGCAACTCCAGGCCAGCCTCCTCTCCTCCGTTAATGAGCACACTGGAAGATGGCACCTTTGCTCCCCTTTTCCAGGCTTTGCAGATCTTAATTTCCCTCAACCACTCTTCCTTTGGGAGGGGTTCCAGAACCATCACTTCCCATAACCCTTCTTTTCTTCAGAACCAAATTTTCTTAGACTACAGCTGCTCACTTGCTATGAAATAGAGGACTGAGAGAAGGCTTTGCATGTCCTATGGAGGCTGCAGCCAGCTGGACGCAAGCCTAGTCATGCACCACAGAAGCCACTCGTTCTTCTAAGACCTCACCAAGGATGAATGGTCCATCCTTGCTAAGCAGGTTTCAATATTACAAATATTGACTACTTCAAATACAGGAGGTAGAATAGGCTGGTCATGATGAATGAGTAGAATCAAGACCGCTAAGCTACCGGCAATTTACAGGTTGGCTCACGAGACTAGTAACAGTATCATATGTTTAGTGAGCCAAGCAGTTCACCAAGAGCTGACACCAGCATCCACTTAACCATCACAACATCCCAGTGGGGATGATACCATTTCCTCCGTGTTGTAGTTGAAGGGACTAAGGTTCAGAGAGGTGAAGTGACTGAGTCAGAGCCACACAGCTAGTGCAAGGCAGGGCTGGGATTGGAACCCAGGTCATCTGTCTCCTGGTGCCTGGGCCCCTTCCACTCCGCACTGCCAGAGGTCACTGCAGTGCTCCTGCTGGCACTGGCCAGTGAGGTGTCACCTTGCACCTCACATCCTCACTCACAGAGTGTGACCAGACACAAAGCACTAACAGGATTTTGGAACTGGGTTGGTGCAGTTAAATCGGGTTAAATTCCTGCTGCTACTTTCTAGCTCTGGGATCTTGGCTATTTCACTTCTGTGAGCTGCAGTCTCCCTGCTGGTCCTGGCCACCTTGCAGGGTCTGTGGGGGATGGCATGACTGTGTGCTAAGTCCCTGACACACAACAGGTGCTCAATAGGTGGCAGCGGTCTGGTCCGCATATGCCCCTGGCGGTGGGGCCAGGCACCCAGGCCGTATGCAGCCGGGCAGCGTGGGTCGTGAGGGCTGAGCCTGCTTGTGCTTATTTAGCTGTCATATCACATTGCATAGCCATCTGCTCTCACCCCATAAATCGCCCCCTCGCACTGCAGCTTTCCAAGTTTCTCCGTTTCCTGAGTTTCCCGCATCCCTCGTCCCTCCTTCTCCAGCTGTGGCTCGTGTTTTTCCATGGGAAGGTTTCTTTCACTTACTGCATCTCTAACTTTCTCTTTTTCTTCCTTATCTGTCCATGGTGATGATCACAACACATCCCAATTTAGTCTCGTCAGCTAATTTAATGTGTTGCTTCTCCCTCTCACAGCCTACAAGGCGGTGAGCACTGAAGCACGAAGTGGAACTCTTTTGCTATGAACGACCTCACCAGTTATGAACCTCACAGTCGTGTGTGCCATGACAAAGAACAGAAGCAAGAGAGGTGAAGCCCGACAGCCTAGATTCCACAAATCGACACACGCAGCCATGAACACCCCAGCCCTGAAGGTGATTTTGGATCTTTCTAGTCACAGGTAAATCGACTCATTTTTATTAAAATAACAAGTTGCCCCAGAAAAACAATTGCTCTTACTGATGAAAAAATCGTAGCCACCTGGCGGGTCAGGTGCACAGGCGACTGTGTAGAGTAAGTGGTGGACTCAGCCTTCATTTCACAATGCTGCGGCGATGATTTTCTTCTTTTCCCTCTGCCAGTGACTTTTAGCACCTTTGTTTTGTACCCCACGTTATCTTTTCAAGGGCATACAGCTGAGGCCAGGCCTACGAAGAAGGGCCTGCCACACGCCTCCCCACCTCCACGGCGGGAATCCTCACCTGTGGATCCCGAAGCTCCTGGTCGGCCTGCTGACCCCGTCCAGCCTCTGCGGGGCCCAGGGACTGCCACATAGCGCCACCTAGTGACATTCAGGGAGGCGACCCAGCCCTCCAGATCTGGCCGAAGGTGAGAAACAAGGGTAGAGGGTGGGCTTGTGTGTGTGTGTTCAGGGGCAGGGGGGCCTCTAAGTGGGATCCCACTGTAGGGTGGGCAGCCAATTCCCAGGGTGGCAGGAAGCACCCGGTTCTCCTGCAACGTGTGCTGGAGGGGGTGGCTCCCAACTCGTCAGCTGGTGGGGAGGGAATCCACTCCATGCAGGCAGAGAAGGAGTGGGGGGCCCCAGGTGAGAGGAGTTCCAGGCGACGGTGGAACGTCCTTGCCAGCATGTAGGAGAAGCCTAAGATTTCAGGGCTGGTTTATTCAGTTCCACAGACATGTGCTGAGCGCTGGATTCATGGCAGGAACTCGGCTAGGCTTCTGGGGTCAGGGACACAGAATTGGAGGGCGGCTCCTTCCCCTACCAGAGCTCAGCTTTAGTGAGGGAGGAAGGAGGCTGCAGCTGCTGGGCACTGACTCCAGAGTAAGTCGGTACCAGGAGTGGGTGCCCAAGGCTAAAGGAAGGAGGGAGGCTCAGTCCTCAGGGAGGCCTTCAGTGGAGGGGACACGGGAGGAGGCTGTGGGCAGAGTCAGTCAGTGGGGACGCAGCTGTGTGCATGTGTCCTACATGCATGTAAACATGTGTGTGCATGTGTGTGTGAATGTGTGTGTGCATGAGTATGTATGTGCCTGGGTATGAGAGAGTGTGTGAGTGCATGAGTTTAAGCATGTATGTGTGTGCATGAGTGTGTATATGTGAGTGTGTGTTTATGTGCGTCTGTCTGTGTTGTACGTGTGTGTTAATGTTTATGTGTGTGTGAGTGTGTGTAGCAGTGGGGGTAGGGAGGTGGAGAGGAAAAATCAGGATGAGGAGTCCACACAGGGAGTCCAAATAAAGAGGGTGGGGTCACTACAAGGGTTCTGCAGTGACAGAATCCTGGGAACTCCAAGAGCAGGGGAGCCCTTGAATGACCTAGGTGGGAAAGATGGGAAGAAAGCTGCCATCAGAGAGAGACGGCTGGCAGAGCTGGAAGGGGACAGGAACTGGGTTGTTTTGCTAGCGGGGTTGTGGCAACTAAACAGGGTGATCAACTGTCCTGGTTTGCAGCTGAGAGAGTTTCAGGGATGTAAGACTTTCAGTTTGAAAAGCAGGACAGTCCCAGGTGAACCAGGACAAGTTGGCCACTGTACAGTCAGCACTATATTAGGAATTTAGATAACATCTTCACCCACGGTGATGTGCTCAGTGCTTCCCAGTGCCCTCCGGGACCCTCCTCTAGACAGGGCTAGACAGCAATGCCAGGACCCTCCTTGATGAGCTCCTCAACCAATGAATCATTTCTAACAGGAAGGAACCAGAAATAAATCGCCCCACACCAGGAAGTGCGGTGAGAAGCGGCTGAGCGGTTGCCTTCAGGCTTGCGCGGTTTCATGCGGGTGCCTGCATTCTATTTGGGTGCCTGCACTCCATCGCCAGCTCCCCGTGATAATGCCTGTGATATGCTTGCATTAATTTGGGTAGCCAAGGAATAATTATGAGATAAGGGTTATAATTTCTAGACCAGGCTTTGTCTTAATCATCCTTAGCATTAAAATGAAAAGAAAATGCAACATTCGCGCTTTACCTCCAAATCAGAAACCCAGTAAATACAGTGTGTTCTACACTTGCCAGCGCCCATCTGTTTGCATTCAGCATTGTAGGATCCCTTTGTGTGCTGAGCTGAGCTGTGCTGTCTGGGGAGCACACCCAGAAATGCGAGGCTGCGCTGGGAATGAAGGTGCAGGCGGAGGGAGGGGTGGAGGGACAGGAAGAGGCGGGGAGCACCGAGTGGTCCATGTTCATTATTTGCTGTTGCACACGGGCAAGGTGTGGCTTTGGCAAACCCTAGGTGCATTTACTTGTCTTTTCGTGATGCATTTTTGGAATACATGAGCATATATATTTCTCACCCATTCCTTCCTATCTCTCTCCACCATATATAGGAGAATGGTTGCAAAGCCAGGAGGAATAGCAGAGGAGGCTGGTGGCCAACAGCTGCCCAACGTCCAGCCTCCAGCTGTGTCCTACATCCCTAAATGACTCCTCTCAAGGTGGCGGGAGGGTTGAAATCTTGTCTTCCCTGGCATCCCACCCAGAGTAGAGGTGCCGTTGCAGGGCCTTGTCTGGTCCCTCCTGCGCTGCCTGGTGCTGCCCCTCTGGCCTTCTTCCCACAGAGGCTACAGCGTCACTCCCTGCTGGAAACCAGGCTGCTCACCATCCACACCAGTGCATCCCATGCTGGCTGCACAAGGACCACCCTGAGCTTGGCCTGGACCTGGCTCCTGGATATTTGCATTCAGCAGGTCAGGAGGAGTTGAGGAATCTCTTCCGAATGTCCCCCAGGTGGTCGGGATGTGCAGTCAGGCATGGGAACCCCTGGAAGCTGCTCACCTGGCATCTGCCATGGGCCATGTAAAAGGATGATTGTCCTTTTCTGAGAAGTGCCTGAGATCAGGGACTGTGCCTCATCTCCCTTTGTGTGGCCCTGGGCATAGCAAAATGGGCCCTCCCTCTTACAAAGTTCAAAGGGCTTCAAGGGACCACAGAATTAGGCACAGGATCAGCTGGCACAGGGCTGCTTTCCAACAGGCAGGAGTCAGGGCAGCCGTCCAGCTGCTCCAACAGGTGCTTCATTCTCAATGGCTGGCACCCATGGGGTGCTGGTTGTTACACATTTTAACTATCGTGTCTCCTTTCAACTACTGAAAGTATAATTCTCATGAGGTGTGGGATTAGGGACCCAAGTTCTTCCCTTTCTCCCTTGAGGCATCACAACAGGTCTCCGGGAACTGGGGGACACCGATGAAATCTGGTCAGATTAAAATAAAAGGTAAAACCTATCTAAGGTGTATTAGAGGCCTAATAAAAATCCCCATTTTTCTTCTAGGACATGGTTATAACAGAAGCCACCCACCTCCCTGGAAATACAGTACACTGCTGACATCCTCCCAGTCTAAGAAAAGTCACCAATAGTGTTCAAGCCATGGGTGGCTTCCGTGAAAACTCTGGTGAAATGATGACAGTTCGGCTGGCTTGGATGGTTTTGCTGCTAGTGTGAAGGTCGAGATATGGTTTCTATTATAAACCACGCTTTCTCGGATTTTGTGGCATTGCTATTTTAAATTGTCCTGTGAAGAGGCTTCCAGCCAGCGGGACTCTTTGGAGCCCGTGGGAGTGGTGGTTATGAGCCTTTGAGATGTGTTTGCCGCATGCTGCTCCAAAGAGATGTTCCTCTAACCATTTCCCTTTCTCTGTCTTTCTAAAACAGAATGGAATTGCTCAGGCAGCAGACCCCTGCCCTGACCCCGGAGAGCCCCTGGCCACACACCGCTTGATCCTCGAAATGGGAAATGCAGGCACAAAGTCAGCAGGGATGAGAGACGCAGGCGTTCTCGGAGTGGAGCGAGGCGCTGGAGAAAACCACTCCGCGGATGGGGTTTCTTTCTTCTTCTCTTTTTTTTCCCGAATCACGTGGATTGCAGTGCAGCCAGGCCGAGAAGGGGATGTCTGTGCTCCCACGCAGCTCACACAGGCGGCCCTGGTAACCACCAGAACGCATGCAGCTTCCCGCCCCACATCTGACTTCCTGAAGCTCAAGCAGGCCTGGACAATACCACACGAGCTGCCACTAAAGCTCCAAAGCCACATTTTCCAGATTGTCTTGATTTCCCCAGATATTTTGGGTCCAGGCCTCACAGCCGTTCAACCACAGGCTTTAGAATTGAGCCTGGTATTTCATATCATTTTCCAGTTTTCAAAATAAGTCTCTCCTCTGGAGAAAAATACTGGCCTCCTTTAGAAGCTTGGGCCTGAATTTGCTGCATTTCTCTCCAGTCAGGCAGGGGTCTGGACCATGTTCTATGATCTTTCACCAAGCTCTGGGGAAATCTTTCCCCATCCTACCTTCATGAGCATGGTGGCATAAGATGGACACTGTCCAGGAGAGGCTGCGGGAATCAGCCCCTCAGGGCTATGTCTCGGCCTTGGACTGTAGCTCTGGGTCAACTGATGCCAGGAGAATTCGTGCTTTCAACATCTCTTCCCTGTTGAAATCTCTTCTGGGGCTACTAATAATTAGCCAGGGTTGAAAGCCTGACTTCACTTTCTTCTCTGTTTACTTGGTGACTGGTTTACTCGGTGACTGGTTTACACACCAGCCAAGTGAACAACCTGTCAATAAGTAGAGTCAGGAATCAACTGCCTCAATATTTAATAATTCGTACCACCCACTAACATCTACTGAGCCTCTACTGTGTACAAGTTCATGATGGGAAACAAAGGTCAAGATGCCAAAGACCTGTCCTCAGGGAGCTTCCACTCTAGGAGGGCAGAGTCCAAAACAAATAAACAAATGTAGCATCAGGTCTTACGGAATTCCAAGCTGGAGAACATTAGCAACTCTTGAGTGTTTCCTGGAAGAGATGGTGTTTGATTTGGCCTTTGAAGGATAGGGAGGGATTGGCACAGAGAGGGCATTCCAGGGATTCTACTGATTATTTATTAGGCTGATTGAAGTTACTTGGGCGAGCTTGGTTACCTCTCCCTGACCACCAAATTCCCAACACTGAAGTGTTGCAATGGAAGAATTGTTTTCACAACCAGAAAAATTTTGGTTCTGGTATATGCAAATCACCCATGTTGGTGATAAGAAAGAAAGGGGTTGGGGTAAGGAAGAAGAAAAGGAGGTAAATTGGGCTTGGAGCAACTGTAGAGGTTTTTGCAGTATGAACAAAAAAATGTAAAAGGACGATGGTAGAACTTCTGTTTCTGCAAGTGTGAAGGAGCCGAGACGTAGCTCTAGACCCCACAGAAGCCAGAAGGGTGAGTCTGTAACTGGGAAACACAAGGTCAGAAACACATTGAACATTCTGATGAAATGTTTGGAACATCTTAGAAGAACTGGATGGGACTGTGTGCTTCATGGCTAGACTGGAATTCAAGTCCTGGGTTTGTTGCTCAGAGATTTGTAACCACAGGCATGGCACCTAAAATGCTGAGCCGCCATTAACTCAGTTAAAATTGGGATTGCAGTATCCACAATGCAGAGAGAGTGAACTGAGGAGGTACCTAATTCCAGATAGCCACTACTGTTATGGTTGTTACTGACCAAAATTAAAAAAAATCCCCATATATTTATTATGTGCAAAATAAAAAATAACTTGATGTATATGTCATTGAAACTTTTGGGAGGGCCATAGGGAGCTCTTTCCAAAGTCTACAATGATCCAGGCATGAAAAATTAAGACTGTTGTTCACAGCAACCAGTATTACTAATTAAAGGTGGATGAAATCACATTGACAGTCTGTTTAGCGGGTCAGTATAAGAATTTTCATGGAACTGTTCATGACCTCAGATCTTTGACTCTGTTCTTCCCATGAGCTGTGAATTATATTACCCTGAAGATAATGGGTCATGATCCTCCCCTGGAAAAATTCCCTGTGGTTTACCATTGAACTTAAGATTAAAAAAATGCCAAGTTTTTTGTTTTTTGTTTTTTTATCTTGAGATGGAATCTTGCTCTGTTGCCCAGGCTGGAGTACAGTGCTGCAATCTTGGCTCATGGAAACTTCCGCCTCCCAGGTTCAAGTGCTTCTCCTGCCTCAGCCTCCCAAGTAGCTGGGATCATAGGGACGCACCACCACGCCTGGCTAATTTTTGTATTTTTAGTAGAGACGGGGTTTCACCATATTGGCCAGGCTGGTCTCAAACTCCTGACCTCAGGTGATCCTCCTGCCTCGGCCTCCCAAAGTGCTGATATTACAGGTGTGAGCCACCATGCCCGGCCACAAAAATACCAAGTCTTAAGATAAAAAATACCAAGTCCTGGGCCAATGGTCCCTTGCTTACCTAAGCAGCCGCATCTCGTTGCCACGTCCCCTCTCCTGGCTCCCCACACTTGGCCACCTGGCCAATTCTTTCCATTCCTCTAACTCTCAAAGGTCTTTCCTGGCTCAGGTTCTTCAAGCAGCTGGTTCCCTCAGCCTGGAGAGCACTTTCTCTTCCCGCCTGACCGCTGATAACTCCTCCTCTGGGTTTCAGCCTCAAGCTCTCTTCTCAGAGAGGCCCCCGCAGCCCCTCATCTACATCGGACTCCTGTTTCCCCCACCCCAGTACCCTCTTTCATGGCACTCTCTGTGTCCATGACAGCTCTTACCACGGTGATTTATTGGTGTGGCATGTGTGTTTATTTAGTATCTAGTGCCTTCACTAGCAGGGAGAGCGGGAGGGGGACAAGGACTTCCAGTGGCTCCCCACTGTGGAATTAGAACTTTTCATTGGCCATCACATGCAGTCGGCACTCAGCACACATCTGCTGGTTTGCTAGGCGCATGATGGCTGACGCACATGGCCTTCACAGTCGGGGATAGAAGAGTATGCTTGAGTCTGCTGCAAACTGCTCTTCTCCAGTTGGCATTTTGCTGTGTTGTGCCTAACTCTCCCATAATTTAGCATCACCAAGCCTGCCTCCTCAGTGTCCTTGGCCCACCATGACATTGTGACAAGCCAACCTGCCCCAGGCCCCTGGGAGAGGGAGTGGCAGGGTGACTAACGGAGAACCCCAGTGGAGCCAACCTGGGCAGGGCTCCCGTGTTCTGGGGAAGAGCGTGATCTTCATTCCCTGATGGGAAGACGCAGGGCAAAGGCTTTCCAGAGGACAGGGACCAGGTCTCAGGCAGGACTTCCGTGAGGAAGGCCCATTTCCTATCCTTGAAGCAAAGAACTTGGCTGGTGTGACCGGCTCAGGCTGGACCTGTGGAGGCAGCCTGTGCTTTACCTCTTTCTGTTTTGTCCTATGGGGATAAGAACACTTTCAGATTTCTCTCCTTTCAGGACAGGAGGCTGGAGAAAGGACTGACAGCAGTTGGAAATCCAGCTGGTTTATTAAAGAGTGCAGGGGCAGAGGCAAACCGGGGGCCCCTGGCCAGGGGGCTTGCTTTACTATGGCAGGGTCAGCAATCCCGCTGGATGACTGTGTAATCCCAGCACTTTGGGAGGCTGAGGTGGGAGGATCACAAGGTCAGGAGTTCAAGACCAGCCTGGCAAATGTGGTGAAATCCCATCCCTACTGAAAATAGAAAAATTAGCCAGGCATGGTGGCAGACACCTGTAGTCCCAGCTACTCGGGAGGTTGAGGCAGGAGAATCACTTGAAACTGGAAGGTGGAGGTTGCAGTGAGCCGAGATTGTGCCACTGCACTCCAGCCTGGGCAACAGAGCAAGACTCTCTCAAAACAAAAAAAAAAAAAAAAAAAAAAAAAAAAAAAAAAGATAAAGATAATCTGTTCCTGTCTTTATCTTTTTCAGTGACGCCTCTCTAAGAAATCGTAAGAAAAAGATGAACTCAATGAAGTCTTCCTGTTAGTGCCGCCGCCTTAAAGTCTGCAAGACTTAAATCGATGGTAGAAAGTTAGTGTGTTTTGGGGAAGGGCATTTTTACCAAGGAAACCGAATCTTCCATGTTTCTGGGATGGCGGCTATAGGCAGAAAGGAGTCGGGGACAGGACTCTAGTGGCTGTCACCCAGCATCACCGTGTCCTGACTCAGCTGTTTTCCTAATCATGGCTAAACCAGAAACCAGTCTCATCTGCCAGCCAAACTCAGACCCAGAGAGACTGCTTTCAGGCTGAGAGTCTTGCCATGCCACAGATGTGAGGTGTAAGCCAGCCCTGAAATGTCATCGCATGCACTGTGGATGGGTGTGTAGGTTTCAGGGCAAAACACAACGTTCTTTTACCATTTGGGGAGAAGTTTTGCGAATAGGAATGTGAGAGATTAATAGCCTTGGCACAGAGCAGAAACAAGGATATAGAATGGGGTTTTTAATTCTCTGTTGTCAAGAAAGTACAACAAACAATAGAATGATGTCAAAAAAAGAAGTTTAAGCCAATAAAGAAAGAATGGGCACTTGTTTTTGGGATTTCTCAGAAAACAAATAAATAAAGCCCCAATGTTATATTAAAGTGGAATCAGAAATTATAACTTTTACATATGGTGTCTTCATAATAAAAATTTGCAAATTCCAGGGTAGAAGTAAAATGATTAAGATATTTAGTCTAGGAAACTGCAAAGAGCCATTAAAAGGTATCTCAGTGTCTCTCAGGACTCAGGGACAATTACGAGTTTCCAGAGAAACATATATGTTCATGAATATAGATGCTGTAAGTTATATTAATGGAACTGATTGTTCTCTTTGGATTAGCTTCTTGGAAGCTCAGAACCACATGTGTGTTCCATTTTATTTGGCTGTATGTTATTTTCAGAACTAACAATAACAGCTGGGTGCGCTGGCTCACGCCTGTAATACCAGCACTTTGGGAGGCCAAGGCAGGCGGATCACTTGAAGTCAGAAGTTCAAGACCCACCTGGCCAACATGGTGAAACCCTGTCTCTACTAAAAATACAAAAATTAGCTGGGCATGGTGGCGGGCACCTGTAATCTCAGCTACTTGGGAGGCTGAGGCAAGAGAATCTCTTGAACCTAGGAGGCAGAGGTTGCAGTGAGCTGAGATGGTGCCACTGAATCCCAGCCTGGGTGACAGAGTGAGACTCCGTGTCAAAAAAAAAAAAAAAAAAACCAAGAAAACAGCAACAAAACAAACAAACAAACAAAACTAACAATATCCATGATGCAGAGTCATTAGGAGAATTAGAAACAGGAACTAGGATGCACTTAATTCAAGATAGCTATTATTATTGCAGTAGTTGCTGTTGTCATTGACTAAAATTTAAACAGAAATTTTTCTTGATGTATTTATTATTTGCAAGGTTTAAAATAACTTTCTATGCATGTCATTGAAGCTTTGCGGGAGGGGTCATTCTAGAGTTGCTAAGGATCTGGGTGTGATACATGAAGTTGAGTTTCGCAGCCCTTATCATTAGTAATTAAAGGTGTGTGAGCCACCATGGATAGTCTATTAGTGAGCACCCCTCATCTTTCAGAGCCAATCTTCTTTTTTCACACCCTATTTATCTTATTTCTGGTGTTTTTTTTCTTTTTAAAGTTCCTGCTTCACTTATCTTTGAAATTACCTCGAATCTTCCTTTGGAAATGATTGTATATTTTAAAATGCTGTTCTAGTAATTGTCAACAGCTAGGCATTCTTCCTTTCTGTTCTGTGGCTTCTCCCTCAGACGTATAATACAGTACTGGTTAGCCCTTGCTAACTGATGGTCTCACTTCTGATTTACTCAGACAAACGTGTGCATGTGTATTTGTCAATGCATACAAAATACATAATAGAACGTAACATGGTCAACACTAATTTGTCATTTCCTACAGGGGAGCAGGTACTCGGACCCACAGCAGAGTGCGGGGCAGAAGGATGCGGGGAGATGGAAGGGAGCAGTCACCTGGACCCACAGCAGAGTATGTGGGGGGAGGATGAAGGGAAGAGGGAAGGGAGCAGGCACTCGGACCCACAGCAGAGTGCTGGGCGGGAGGATGCAGGGGAGACGGAAGCAGAGCCAGGGGAAGGAGGACGTGTCCTCACACTTGTCACTGGGCATCCTGAGTGGGCCAGTGCAAGTCAGAATGGGGCAGAGGCTGCCGTTTGTCCTCGCTCTCCCCTCACCCCTTCTTTCTGTTCTTTGTTTCGGGGTCCCAGTCTGCCTGACTCCTGGCCTCTGTCTCACTTTTGTCCCGTGATTGGGACCCCCTGGTCTGCACTTCAGCACAACTTCAGATCTCAGAACCAAAGCTGACCCAAGGCGGGAACTTCCTAGCCCCACTAGTCAGCTGATTGATGAGACCAGGGGAAGTCGCTAGGGGGTTCTGGGCAGAAGCGGATTTACAGCTTATGCACCAAGGTTCCTCATGTGTGTGAACTTCTTCCAAATCCCTGTACCTAATTTTGTATTCATAATTGTGTACGTTTTCTTCTTAAAGAGAGATCCCCTTCACCTTAATTCCATAATCTTCAGAGTCCTACAAAACCCGAGTCTGGCCCTGGTTCTGGTATGTATATTTTGCTCCCTGATAAAAGTAGGAGATGTGTAAACAGAACTCACACCCTTTCTTTCCTGCTTTGGAATGTCCTGACGGGATACGATGTGATGTGTGGAGCTGCAGCAGCCATCTTGTGACCTCGAAGAAAGCCAAGATCATTGCAGAAGAGCTGGCTTGGGCTGTGATATAATTGAGTTGCTGAATTCAGCAATCCTGGAATTGCCTGCCTCCAGACTTCTAGTTATGTGGGATAGTAAATCCTTTTTGTTTCAGTCACATTTATCAAATGGGCTGTGATTTATGACCAAGAGCATCTTAACGGATGTCTCAAGGTCTCCCAGCACTGCATTTCATCACTCACTGGAAGACCCAGCATCTTCATGCCAGACATGTGGCTGCTGAGACACCATGTTTACTTTCACTGAGAGGATTCAGGGCTGAAGCTACTTCCCCAGCACCTGTCACACCCTACGGCAGGGGGCCAAGACCTTTCTCAATGGAATTGAGATGGCACCTCATTAGTCATCCAGCATCTCCATAGTGACCTCTGGCCCTGCACTCCCCTACCTAAGCCTGTTTTTCACCAAGATGCCCGAATCACCTCTGCCCTCTTACACCTTCCCTCCCTACCACCCGGTCTCTCAGCATGGGCGACTTCAGCTAAAGACGACAAAGTAAAGACGGATGCAAATAGCCAGCTAAGAAATGACTGACAGCTGGGAATTAACCTTCAGGGCATATTTGCTTTTAAAAATTCAAAGCAATTCTGCCAGAATTTTATAAACTGAAAAAAGTTCAAACAGTAAGCCCTTTGGTGAGATCTGGAAGGCTGGCATTGTGGAATATAGTGAGACTGGTGACTTGCTTGACTACATATGTGCTCTGTGTGAGGTCCTGAGCAAACCACTCTAAGTGATGATTTGGTGATCCCAACCTAACCTCACTCCAGATGACCTCACATGGTGTGATGAAGCGATGAGAAGCATTTTGGATTGTAGAGGAGAGGTCGTTAGGGAACAGAGGGACCCTCACCTTGTCAACCACGTGGCAGAGAAGCCATAGCTGCCTGAGGAGGGCCTCGCTGGCCTCTGCTCTGTGCAACTCACACTCCTAATTGGATGTGCTCTCTTCTCAGTTCCTTGGTGCCAGACGCTTCTCTCTGTCTGAGAGCACCCAGAAGTCACGCAGCCCTCCTGCATGACTGAGGTTCATGTCACACAGCCCCCATTTTCCCATGCCCGTGTCCCAAACTCCCACTCACTTGCCCAGTCAGCCTTCCTGCTGGTCATCACCTGCCCGCCTCCCAGAGCGGCTACCGACAGTCTTAGGTCTTCCACTTGGTTGGCCTCGACCAGCTACTTTCATGTACCCTGGAGCCTGTTCTACTAGGCTGGTGCAAAGTAATTGTGATTTTTGCCATACCACAATCACTTTTGAACCAAGCTAATAACTGCAATCTACCTTCAAATTCCTAAAATAAGCCGTGCTGTCTTCAGGAATGAACTGTAAACATCACTTGACCACAGACTCCCCTAAAGGGCAGGGCCTTCCCGCCGTGGCCTGATATCACAAGCTGATGCCAGAGCTGGGGGAGCTGAGTCCAGGCCAACCAGGAGGACGCTGTGGAGGTCATTCAGGCCTCCACAGGTCCAATTAAAGTTTGGACCAAAAATGCATGATAATCTCCTCTGAAAGATCAAATTGGCAAGCTGGGGACTCGCAGTCTCGTTTGCCAAACATTTCTCTTGAAGGTGAAAGCTAGCTGAGCCTCTCCTTGCTTTTGACTGCCCTTGAGCAATTGCTTTGGTTCACAGTAATTGTTCCGCTTTCAAGCAAACAGGTTACGTTGTAAGCCCAGTAATCGAGTTAAGGCCCGTTTGTTAAAACACAGCGAGTCTGGAGCCATGAAGTCTAAACCATGACTCTGGGTTCTTATCTACAGTTGTGTCTACAAAGTTACCCGATCAAGACTTTTGATTCTCTAAAGAAAGACATAATGCAGCAAATGATGCCTACATGAAAAAATCTTTTATGTGTAAAAACTTGAGTAACTATTATTTAACTTTGGACTGTTTTATAGAATTCACATAGTGAATAAATTGGTGCATATTTTATAATTACCTCAGTTATGAACCAGCCTTCATCAGCCACTAAAGTCAAAGGAGAGACAAACTTCCCTTTCTTGTAATAGAACCTGCTTGGGATGGCTTCTTTCTCGTAGACAGTCATGTGTTCCACTGTGCTCAGCTTGTTATATACCTGTAAGGAAAATCAAGAGTGATCAGTTTCACTCTCTTAAATATGTGTGAATATTTACTGGAGCTAGGGGAGAGGAGAACTTACATATAAGACCAAAGAAAGAAATTGCCAAATACTTGATAGACTTGAATACGTAAAAACAAAAAACTTGTGTGTCTCAAAAAGCCAGGTGGCTTTATCCAGGAAGGCTGAAGATCCACATACTCTCTGACCTAAGAAGCTGACTGTGAGGAACAGAGTGAAATCCCTCAAGCCTGTGCACCTGTAGATATGTGGACCAGTGAACCCTGCAAACTGGAACAGCTCAAATGCCCAGCGATAGTAGGGGAGAGAAAGAATTCATGGTGTGGTTCTGCAATGGAATACTCTACAGCACTGAAGATGAATGAATTATAGCTACAGACACTCCTGGAAGATTCTCAGGGATCTCAGCTTGAGGGGGGGAAAAGAAAGTTGCTGAAGAATACAGACAAAATTATTCCAATTCTATATTTCTTATTATAGTTTGAGCAACTACAAAACTAAACAGCATGTATGGTAAAACTGTAAAGAGAAGTTTTAATAATTTAAGACAGTGGTTTCCTCTGAGGGGGCAAAAAGGGGGATTGGGTCTGAGAAGGACATACCCATGTCCCAGGTAATGGTAATGTCCTATTTCTCAAGTGTTGTGACTATAAAGGGTCTGCTGTAACATTACCTTTCACATCTTATTCATTTTATAATAATGTCAAAATGCCCATGCTCTGATATTATTTATGTCTAAACTCCCATGCTAATTTTAAAGGGAAAGTAAGAAATTGGTCTACCTAATATTAAATATTGCAAAGATCAAAAAAGATTTGTTCTTCTACTTGACCTAGAGCCCATCCTACCTGCCCATGAATCTTCAAAGCACTAGTAATTGTTTGCCATTAATTACATTGCTAATTTCATGATGAAGATGCGAACTTTGTACATATTTTGTACATCTGTCTGCCTCAGCCTCCCAAAGGCTAGGATTATAGGCTTCAGCCACCAAGTGTAGCCCTGTACATATTTCTTTTTCTTTTTCTTTTTTTCTTTATGAAATAAAGTCTTGCTTGAC
Organism: Colobus angolensis palliatus; assembly: GCF_000951035.1. NCBI lineage: Eukaryota > Metazoa > Chordata > Mammalia > Primates > Cercopithecidae > Colobus > Colobus angolensis. The sequence continues at coordinate 3,494,737 of NW_012118487.1, read as the reverse complement.
ACCCAGGCTGGAGTGCAATGGCGAGATCTTGGCTCACTGCAACCTCCGCCTCCTGGGTTCAAGCAATTCTCCTGCCTCAGCCTCCCAAGTAGCTGGAACTACAGGCACCCACCACCATGCTCAGCTAATTTTTGTATTTTTAGTAGAGACAGGGTTTCACCATGTTGGTCAAGCTGGTCTTGAACCCCTGATCTCAGATGATCCACCCACCTCAGCCTCACAAAGTGCTGGGATTACAGGCATCGGCCACTGTGCCTGGCCCTGTACTTATCTCTAATAGTAGCAGCCACTTAAATATCTATGGCTAAAATTAAAATCGACTGGCTGATGTTGACTTGGCCTTTAGCCAAATCAGGCATATATTTCTGGGCATAACTGGAGATAAGATTGAGTTTATCAATTTAACTCTGTGAAATAATTTAGTGGATGGTTTCTGACGGCTCTGTGAGTTATGATTTTCTACTTAAGGAAATCTGGAGTTCTTAAGGAAAGGAGGATGCATTTGCAGAAGGATTTTTGTATAAGTGAAAAATCTGGCGACACACAGCAGGTCTCACAAACTGTTGTGTCCGTCACATGACAAACTGTCGCCCAAACATGGCCCCCGCTTTTGAATACTCTACCAACTGCTTTGGCTGCTTGCAATGCCTGACTTGAACACTACCTTGGAAGGAGCTCTCCCTAGCTCAAAAGCTGTTGATGCCCAAGTTCTGGAGACAGCATGTTCCTAAGTGCCAAATTGGAGACAAGGATGATCTTTCTTGCCAACAACAACAACAACAACAAAATACTGATTTTCAAGAACCTGCCAATGTGTAAAATATTGTTCCTGATTTCATATTTTGGGAGCTCATGGGAACACTGCGTAAACATAGCCCGCACCTATCGTTCCTGACCGTGGGGCCTGAGAACCAAGGGCCATCCCCCTGGGCATGGGGCAAGGCTGGCAGCAGGGGCATTGTGGGCATCTGTGTTCCTCAACCCCAAATAGACAGATCTTCTAGGGGAGTAGGCCCCATGAGTTACGATTTTCTACTTAAGGAAATCCGGAGTTCTTAAGGAAAGGAGGATGCATTTGCAGAAGGATTGAGCTAAAGAGGTGAGACCCTGGCCTCCACCAGAGCTTAATCCTTACTAATGAGAGCCAATTGCATCGCTGCAGCGAGGATGGAGAGAGAAAGCAGGCCAGCCAGGACCTATTCCGGGCACCCTGTGGCTGGCAACCTCCAGGGGCAGCAGGTCGCCTGCCCCCAGGAAGACAGTTGCTTCCCGCCAGGATCAGTTTCACTGGGAGTGGGACGAGCCACAAAGCCCGTGTTGGGAAGTGACTAGGAACTCAGGGGACGAGCAGCCAGCAGAAGGTGCCACTTGCTCCTCCTGCCTTCTCAGGGTAGGTCACCAGCTACTGCCGGGGAGAATATTTGTTCTTAGAGCAGGGTAAGCAGAGGTCTAGTCATCCCTGATGCAGGGCAGTGACTGTGGGGAGCAGCGCTTTATCCCCTCTCTTGGCACTGTGGGAACTCAACCACACCCAATGCAGGGCAGTGACGGTGGGGATCACCCTCTGGTGGGGATCGTCATGGACCCTACTGTCCTTGCAGTGGGCTCAGCGTGCTTCCGTATCCCTCACAGCAGCCAGGAGGCAGCTATGACGACACCACCATGCTCATGTACAGGGAGGCAGAGGGGCCAGGTTGGGGAGCTGGTCTGGCTTCCAACTGAACAGAGCTGGGAACGGTGGCTTCTGACATAAGGAGATGGTACTTCATAGAGCCTCAGCCCTTCATTCTTTATCCTCTCGTTCCCCACAGAAACAGATCAGCCTGGCAGCAGCCTGCTTCCTGAGAAAGGGCAGCCTAGGGATGCTGCTGATGCTCCCCAGATGCGCCTGAGAAGTTCTGCGTTTGGGCCTATAATAAAATAGCCCTAGGCCGGGCGCGGTGGCTCACACCTGGAATCCCAGCACTTTGGGAGGCTGAGACTCGGATCACGAGGTCAAGAGATTGAGACCGTCCTGGCTAACACAGTGAAACCCCGTCTCTACTAAAAAAAACACAAAAAAATTTAGCCAGGCGTGGTGGCGGGCGCCTGTAGTCCCAGCTACTCGGGAGGCTGAG
>NW_012118487.1:3474761-3492073 GCF_000951035.1 Colobus angolensis palliatus | reverse complement strand
CCTGTAATCCCAGCTACTCGGGAGGCTGAGGCAGGAGAATCACTTGAACCTGGGAGGCGGAGGTTGTGGTGAGCTGAGATCACACCATTGCATTCCAGCCTGGGCAACAAGAATGAAACTCTGCCTCAAAAAAAAAAAAAAAACTACAAGGAGAGGACACAGTAGAAAGTGGCGATACACGAGGGCCCACATGGCCCCCTGCACCCCCTACGGGGCTGTCTTGCCTCAGAGTGCTTCCCAGGGGCCGGCCAAAGGCTCACAACAGGTCCGCGGTCCTTCACTTGCTGCAGGTCGTTCAGGCTGATGTACTTATTCAGCTCAATCACTTTGTCCATCCAGAAAATGTCGGTCATTCCGTGATCCGAGAAAATGACGACGTTCAGGCGGTCCTGCAGGCCCCGCTCCTGTGGGGTGGGAAAAGGCAGCCATTATGGCACTCAGAGAGGCTCATACACTCAGAAGACTTTGTCAACTGCAAACGATAGGAGAAAGGCTATCTTCTCAGTTCTGTGTTTAATCATCTACTATTTTGCCCTGGTGAGACCCAGTTCAAAACCCACAACAGAAGCCCTTTGCAGAGGGGACTGTGAGGCTCAGTCCCGTTCAATTCGTGCTGATACCTGACACAGTACTTTCAGCTTTTTAAGATCGACCCTCTGTTTGCATCTTCTTTGGCTCTTTCAACAAACTTGTGTGCTTATTTGAGAACTATCACGTGCCCATGTTGCAGATGTACAGGATAAAGCACAGGAAGGTAAAGCAAAGGCAAAAACAAAACCAAACACTTGTAGTCATTCAGCAAAAGCACGAGGTAGAATCAGCACTGGAACCTGTCTACAGGCCCAGCTGCTACCAAACTTATTAGGATTCCACAGAGCTGGGTATCTCTCCAGCTGAGCCAGGCGAGAAGGCACACCTAGGTCCATCTTTCTCACTGGCCTGGCTATGGAACAAGGGATCGCTTGGTACCGCAGGAGGCATTGTGTGAAGCAAAGGGACTCGTCAAAGCCTGTGCTGGCCCCGTCAGCCTTTAGCAACAAGAGGGAAGATGTTGACAGGCGTGACTGTGGAGGAGACAAACAGAGAGAAGGCCAGGCCAGGTGTCTTTGCTTCAGGTCACCTGGATCCACTTGGTCATGTACTTCAGGACAGTGTCTACAGCCTTGAGGGCATCTTTCCTCTGCGGGGATGCGGGCCCGTAGTGGTGGCCTTCCACGTCGATGCGCTCATGGTATATGGCTGCCAGGTCGGCCCGGCCACTCCTGGAGGGACAGAGGAGAGAGGCATAGGTGAGGGAGGCCCCTGCCAGTTTGCTCCCTTATCACCCCCATAGCACTCTGCGAAGGTGTTCACACTCTCCGAAACCTTGTCCCTGGGCCAGGCAAAGCCAATACCCTAAAATAAATGAGGTCAGATCTCCAAGGGAAACACACACTGAACCAAGAATTACTGGTCCTGAGCACCTTGGTGGTTAAAGATTTCTCTTCATGCCTTGGAGAGGGGGAAGATGTGATAACAGGCCAAGGATAGTTATTGCTGCATCCTCGCCGCCTGCTGTCACCAGGTCAGAAACACTGGAAGCTGTTATTTAAATAACTACTGTTCAGTCATTGCTGGACTCTAAATGAAGCACTATATCGTGGGCCTAATTGGTTGGCCGGGATAAGAACGGCATTTCCACAGCAACTCTGCAGGAGGCAAACAGGTGAGTGTTCGGGGCCTGGCGTCTGTGGACTCCCTCGGACGGACACTTGTTCTATGGGGGCATGTGAGGGGTTAGTTCCAATGTAGATATTGAGTGAATTCCAGCAGTGACCACACCTCTAGGGGCCCAGGAAGACCCAGTTCTGACAAAACTCCCCTTCTTGGTTAGAGTATTGATGGTAAAAATCCAAGCTGTTTCACCCTCATTCTTGGGTTAAGAAGGACTGGGAGCGAGCGATCTAAATTGGATTAGGAAGCTTGCAGAGTCCACGAGAGGGGAGGAATAACGTGGAATGTTCTCTCTGTCCTTCCCACAGTGTTTCCACTGTGACTCCCTCCCCAGTGCTGGTTTTTCCACAACTTCCACACAAAGCACCTGAAATGGATCAGGGTGATGATGACGATGGTGATGGTGATGATGATGATGATGATGTTAGCAGTGACTAACAAAAGATGCAGCAATGGAAAAGGAATTAAAGCTCATTTCCCTGCTTGGAGTCTACACGGGTTAATAACTAATACTCGTGGCGGATTTTAAACATACACATGTGCGCACCCAGATGAAGTAGCACGGCCTCCTCTGATGTGGCCTCCCCAGTACTTAAAACATGAGGAATTAAAGAATGTATCCTGGAGCCCGCAGGGCCTCGGACCTTGCCGTCCACAGGGGATGGAAAACAGCACCACGGTGGCTCAGAGAGCTCCGTCTGCCCGTCCGTCACTAAACCACTCCTGCTCACCATTCAGGTCCCTGGAGAGATACTGCCTCTTCCAGGAAGCTTCCTCTGGTGCCCTGCGGCTAGACTGAGCAGCCCTGTGTGTGTTCCCATAGCACCCTGGGTTCACTTCTGGGCCATGACTTTTCATACTGTGCAGTAATTGCCCACTTATGTGTCCTTTTCCCTGTCTAAATTGTGAGATTCGTTCACTGTAGGAGCCAGGATGCATTGTCCATCGTATCTGAGCTCTAGCCTGGCATTTGGCACACAGCAAGAGCACTGTTAACTGCCCTGTAACTGTATAATCACAGTCAGTGCTCAGTACATGACAGCTCCTATGGGTCAGGCATTACACTGAGAGCTTTTACACATATTATCTTATTTAAACTTCAAACAGCCATGAAAGGTAGGAATGTCCTGAACAGAGAGTACAAGACAGTTCCTGGCATCACACAGCTAGTAAGAGATGGACTGGGATTCAAACCCTGCTGCAGCACTCCCAGCCCCAGAGCACAACCACTGCATACTCTGGAGGAACTCAGTAACCTGCCCATGCCAACTGACAAACATTCTGCTTAGTCTTCATGATCTTTTCGAAATGGATCTTATTCTCTTACGAGAATCCTACCAACTCCTGGAAGGCTAGGTGAGAGACAGGCGAGAGGGTGACAGTGACATCAAGTCTCTTTCCTTTCTGCACGCTCAGTGCTCTGTCTGTGGGTTGAATAGGCCTCCCACGGCTGTCACTGCAGTGAAAAGTATCCTCATAGAAAAGCACTTACAGGTTTCATAGATGAGGAAATAGGCCTAAGAGGGTTCAAGATGTCACTTAAGGCCTCACAGACCTCTGAGACACAGCTAGAACCAGAAATGCAAGCCATCAAATCTCCAAAGTCAGGATACTTCTAACTCTAGCGAACTGGGCCTTTGAGCATCCACACGCACTGCATCCGCTCAACTGGGAGCAAGTCCCAAGAATGTTCACCTGGCATCTTCCTTCATCTTCCTTCATCACAGTCAAACCTGCAAGAGGCACATTCTTTACATGCCCTCCCGGGTGCCCTGAGGTGAACTTCATTCACAGTTTTGAGGACACATGGGTTTCAAGTTAAACGAAATTGCTAGTTGAATGTTCTTTTCTCTTTTTAGAATAAAACAAACTGCCCCCTGGTTAAAAAGACCCTTTACCACCCTCCTCCACATTGTGGATTGGATTAGGTTATTATTTAGGTGTTTCTCATGAATGGCATTATCCTTATTCATACTCACTAATGTGTGCGTGACTAATCCAAACTCCTTCTGCCTCTATAGATAGCAGAGAATAAAAAGTCACTGTAAGGTCCCACAAGTGTGTAGGTGGTTGGTAAAATAGACAGTAGCATTGTCACACATGTGCCAAAACTCTTTCAAGGCCCAGGTTCATTAGACTGATAGGCTGATGGCACTTCTGCCATCGCAATCTTTGAACATAGTGAAACTTCCATAAACTCTGTCCTTTGGATAAGCCTCAGCATTTCACTGCTTTAGGTACGTGCACGTGTAGCATTTCAGATGTGCCTGTTCACACAGTATGGCATCTGTTTAGGTGTCCACACTTCCAGAGTGGGCTTCTGTGTAGGGAAAAACCCGATTAAATTCAGTGGTGACTTACTACAGTGAAGAGTTTTCATGAATACAGTTTACCATTGCATTAAAGTTTAATGAATGGACTAATTCTAGGTCTCTTCATGTTAGATGTCACACCTTAGTGCAGCACTCACTGTCCTGGTTTCTTTAAGGCTATTACCGTATTCACAAACCTCCACATCAGCCATTATGTATGACACTTTACCTGATGGCTTTTGGTCAGGAAGCTGTCAACCCCAGATGCTGGGAATCCTGGATTTGGGATGCTCGTGATTCAGGGATTATACACTTGTCTTTTGTGAAAGGATTACACGTTGACATTTCATTGACTCATTAGACCCTGTGTCTTCAAGGGCTGAGACCTCTTGCCTATCTAGTTTAGCTGACAGATGCTTGCTTGCCAGCTGTTTTCCACGTGGATCTTATTTCCATCCCAGGTCAGCTCATTTGCAATGAATTGGTTGGGTGAGGAGTGACAAGTGGCCATGCCTGCCCATCTACTACTGGCCATTGACAGCCCTAAGGTCCAGGAACCATTCCAGAAGGACATGTGGCCCCAGCACTGTTACCTGAGGGCTGCAAGGGGTTCCTAGCCCTGGTGTTTCAGGGACACCTGAGTCTCCCATCACCTGTCCCTATTTCTTTGCCATGTAAAAAGTTCTTAATATTCTTTCCATTTTTCTTACTAAAGTGGGTGACTATTGAGAAAAATGATCCAAAACTTAGAAATAAAGCCTACAGTATGATTGCCTGTCTTTTCAGTGCCGTGGTGAGCACTGTCTAATAAGCTTGCTTGAGTCACCAGACTGAACTACTGATTGGAGTTCAGACTCTAGAAACCTAGCTGTTAACTTGTAGGAAACTGATAAGATGAAAATTATTTTTGTCTGATGGAGAAAGCAGCTCTAACGTTATGGTTTGATTATCCTCCATATTATCAAGCATATCTGCATCAAACAACAATTATCCCTCATCATTCTCCATCCTTCTGTTTCTTGATGTGTGTGTGTGTGTGTCTCATTTGCTCCTTATAAGCAGCTCCTGATTCCCCTCAGCAAGAAACTACATTGAACCTTGGCATATTCCTCATACCCAGATGTACTGAGCCCATAACAAGTCTTAATTTTGAAAATTCTCTTTTGACAGGGTCATTGGAACCAGACCAATCTGGGATCAAACTCTGGCTTCTCTTCGAACTAACCTCGAGGCCTCAGATGAATGGCAAGATTATCTCCAAGCCTCCATTTCCCCATCTGAAAAACCTACTTGATAGGTTTGGCTGTGTCCCCACCCAAATCTCATCTTGAATTGTAGCTCCCAGAGTCCCCATGTGTCGTGGGAAGGATCCAGTGGGAGATGATTGGAGCATGGGAGTGGTTGCCCTCATGCTGCTATTCTCATGATCGTGAGTGAGTTCTCATGAGATCTAATGGTTTTGTAAAGGGCTTTCCCCCTTTTGCTTGGCACTTCTCCTTGTTGCTGCCATGTGAAGAAGGATGTGTCTGCTTTCCCTTCTGCCATGATTGTAAGTTTCCTGAGACCTCCTCAGCCCTGTAGAACTGCGAATCAATGAAATCTCTTTTCTTTATAAATTACCCAGTCTTAGGTATGTCTTTATTAGCAGCACGAGAATGAACTGATACACTACTCCAAGGGTAACATGGTGTATTAAACAAGCTGATGTGTATAAAGCACTTGGCACATAGTGAAAGTGAGGGGAGGGGAAAGAAATGTCTCCCATTTCTCTCTTCCGTCCAGGTGGCCCTAGATCGCTTTTCCTGAGTATGTGGCTGAGCAGGGAGGAGGAGCCAGTCTCCTAGCCCCAGCCTGATTCCAGCTCCTTCTTCCCTGTACTCCACAGGGAGGAGGGACCAGGCCAGGACAGGGGAGCTGGCTCCCTGGTGGCCTGTGGAAAGAGTTGTGTCATCCATTCCTTCATTAGTACAGGCACCACTGAGGCTCTGGGATCCTGAAGGCAATCCTTTTGAGCTGTCTGCAGTAGCCTGGAGCTTGACAAAGGATTATGTCTCTACACAGCCTATGGCTGTGCCCACTGGTCCTGCAGCCCAGTTGTTTCCTGACTGACACTTTTGTGAGGCTGCACAGTGAGTCTGCTATACAAGCCTGGAAGCAGTTGCCCAGCCCACTGTGACTGCCCCCTGCCCTCCTCCACCCACCCCATGAGCCATTCAAGGCTTATTTCAGCTTTAGCACCATGCACCTTTTCCTGCCCACTGAACCACGAATATCCTGCAAATAGGACTTCCTGGAGGATGGGAGTAAGTCATGCAGATCACAAACCCTGTTTCCTTTTCAGCCAGGGTAAAGGGCCGTGTGTCGGGGGCGCTGCCTGCAGAGCGCCATGTGTGATGGGAGGCACACGGCTCCAGTGTCTGGGCTGCAGGCTGCAGACACATGACGCCTGAGCAGGGTGCAGAACCCCAGGCTTTAGGATGGCCCCAAAGAGGAGACTTGCAAAGGGCCGCATCTGGACTCCCTGTCACTGTCTCAATTTCAGGGTGTCTTAGAAGTGTGAGCTGGCAGAGACCAGGGTGAAGGACTGAGGAGGACCCAAGGTGGGCCTCCAGAGACTAGGCCCTAAGCTGCTGTGGAAAGAGCTGGGCTCTGGCTCCACCACTGGCTGGCTTGTGAGGTCCAAGGAGAAGTATTTAACCTTCAGAGAGCCAGAGACCTCTTTTGTAAGGCGGGGAGAGCAATGCCTACATGATACCGTGGACATGAGCACCAAGTGGGTTACTGGAAATAAAGCCCATTGACACAATACTAGCCGATGGCTGTTAAAGCACTAATTCCCTTCCCTCCTCCTTTTCCCTACTCTAGAAATTGTCCAAGTTCAAAGGTGGCATTACACAAGAATATGTCTGGGGTCAGTAATGCGTTGTGAACACTGGAAGTCAGGGCCTGGATCAAACTTGGACGAGGGATTATCCTTCCCACCGCAGGCTGACCTGGATCCTCTGCTGAAATGTCCCTGGGCAGATCTCTGTGTTCAAGATCTTAACAGCCTCTCCAGCTTTCTGTCAAAGCCCGTCTATCCTGGGTTCCATTCTCTCTGTCTCTCAAGCTAATAGCAAAGTGGATTAAAAAAAGACACTCTGTGAGTCTTGTAGTGACTTGGAGAAATGTGAGTATGTGTTTGGACACTCATGTATGAAAACTCCAAGTGCTCCTCAAATTATAGTTAGGAATTTGCAGTAGAGCTGAAGAGAAGTCAAGAGGTGAGCTGTGGCATTCTAGATACGCTCCTCTTTTAGGGGTCTCTGATGGACAGATCAATAACCCTACATCTTTGTTAGACACACATACCAAGAGACTTAATGATTCCTTTGAGCTACATGATTGCATGGATAAGCTATTACGGGCAAAGTGCTCTTGACTGGTCTAGACTGTTCTAGACTGGACATCTTCCTCACTCACCTCATTCCTGAAAGGGACAAAGGTTAGATTTCTTTCAAAGAAAAATGTTCACCCACAACTTTCAGGCCTTTATTCTTCTTTGTAAGAAGGTAACGAGACATGCTCTAATAATAACACTCAGGTTGGCTGAAGGAGGGGCTTCCTGTGTCTTCAGGGGAGGCCCAAGTCATCTCACTGTCTTCCACAGGTAGTATCATCCAGCCTATTATTATTCTTTTCTTTCTCTCATGTCAAGAGCTGCCTAGCTTTAGAGATAGTGGGTCTCCATCTTTCCACCTACTACCTAAAGGGGCTGTTTCTGGTGGCCCTGTTAACTTTGGCAATATGAAGACCCCATGAGACAAGCGCACTGGCCTGGTTTCCATCCAACCCAGGCCTTCACTGCTTCAGGGGTATCATTCTTATTGCGAACCATGTGAATGCCAACCCATGGAGCTCAAGGCCATCTACATGGAACACAATATAAATATGTGGAGCTGGGCAGTATGGTAATGCCAGGGCACATTAGGTGGAGGTGGAGGTCTAGCTGGGGACACTTTTCTGGGCTTCCGGTTCTTCGTAGCCTTTTCTTCCTAGTGGAACCTAATACCTATGATAGACACACACTCATACCCCACCATCACCACTGCCGCCGCCACCACCACCAAAACCTTCACCATTCCTAAATGTTCTCCAAGGTAAGGATGCATTTCCATAGCTTCTCTTTTTTTTTTTTTTTTTTTTTTGAGACGGAGTCTTGCTCTGTCGCCCAGGCTGGAGTGCAGTGGCCGGATCTCAGCTCACTGCAAGCTCCGCTTCCCAGGTTCCCGCCATTCTCCTGCCTCAGCCTCCAGAGTAGCTGGGACTACAGGTGCCCGCCACCTCGCCCGGCTAGTTTTTTGTATTTTTAGTAGAGACGGGGTTTCACCATGTTAGCCAGGATGGTCTCGATCTCCTGACCTCGTGATCCACCCGTCTCGGCCTCCCAAAGTTCTGGGATTACAGGCTTGAGCCACCGCGCCTGGCCAGATTTCCATAGCTTCTCTAGAGGAAACAGAGCCCAGCACTTATTCCCTGCCACATGCTGGTGTCTCTCAGGACAGGGAAGTCTGCTTAAACTGGCCAGCTAGTAGGCCAGTGCCAATCTGGGATTCTCATGGCTGTGCGATCTGTGCTCATCCCCCTGTGAATCACTGGGTGGTACAAAGTGACAATCCGTCGGCCGTTAAGATAAAATGAATGCAAAAAGGATGACATTGCCAGACTGTTGGGTTATTTGGAGGTATTTGTATGGCAACTCTAATCCAAATTTTCATATTTGGCACAGCCATGGGCTGTAGGGATGGCTGGCATTCTGGATATGTTGGAAACAGCATTGGTTAGACACAGAGCAATGTCCAAGTGCCAGCCCCGCTCATCTGCTGCACATGCGGTGCTATTCTGCTTCACTCGCACAAAAGTAGACTGCAGTGCAATATCCAGCTCATCTTTGTGTGGTTCTCCAGCACTCACGGACAAGTACTTCTCCATTTCGATGTATTTTAAACCTGTTTTCTCTCTGACCTGTCAATGAGAGCATGAACCTTTATGTGCCTCCACCTCCCTGGACCCTCTTGATAGGTTTCATGGAAGTGGAATCATTCTAAGAAGCAGTGAAGGCAGGGTGCCGTTTTCTGCTTTCGCTGCTCTGTGGGGGTGGCTGCTGTTTGCCATGGTGTGGGAGGGGCGTGGCAAGAAGAAAATCCATGATAGGTCAGCTCTGGATCTGAGGCGGTCTTCGTGACAGGCCATTTCACGTGGCTCGTGCTAGTGCTCTGTACACTGTGCCCTGGGTAAGTTGGTTCTCGGATATGCCCAGTTTGAAACCAGGCTCCTTTTCTTGGCGGGAATGAAGGTTCCGTCCCCAGTCTCTTTGCTCTGATTATGGCAGGTCTTCTGCCTGAGGCACCCAGGAAACCCATTCAGTAGCCACAGTGACCTCAAGTCCGCTCCTGGAAACTCAAGAGCCCCCAACATCCACAGCCTCTCAGTTGCCGATCTCTACTTAATGCAAACTCCCACTTGGGCTCCCACCTTGATTTCTGCTTCCAGAGATTTCTGAGACTGACTTGAGGCTTTGTCCTGAACTGTCTTGATCAGTTTCCTTGCCAGTCTTTCATGTGCTATACAAGACAGCATTACTAATTCCTACATTTTTCCAATTGTGTGTCATGGTTCCATGTGGGAGGGAGAAAACCGATTCTGCGTTCTAATATACCCATGAGTTTTGTACATTTCCAAGAAAGGGGTAGGGTAGGCAATTTTCCCACACTTATTTGACCACATATCCTTCCTTTTTGCCAAATACTTATTAGTACCTTCAGAGACACAATTGGTCACTGAATCATGCTTAAGGAAATGATGCCATTTATATTGTTTCTCCATTGTTTAACAACATCAAAAAGGAGGTTCAAACCCTTAGGGATTTTCCTGCTCTCAATTCAACATTTCCAGAGATTGCCCCTGCCCAAAATCACTTGCTCGCAGTTACTCCCTACTAGCAGCTAGCAGTCACCACACAAGAGGCTCACCAACTTTCTGAGACATTATTTCACCACCACCAAGCCCTCTTAATTCACTTTAGGATCCATGATCAGTCCTGGAAACAAGGAAGAAAATGGTGTATTTGGGACACTTACTTGAAGGAGTCAAGAGCATCGCTGACTGCATTGGCAAAATTGATATCCGTTGGGACATTTTTATATTCTAGGCAGTAGGTGGGTCTGACACCCAGAATCTCAACCTCACAGCCTGAGAAGGAAAAAGATGGTAAATAGTTACTCTCTTCAATAAGCAAGGTCAAGTTATGAGCCTATTTCAGGAAGCAAACACCATTAGTCAAAATAAAAAATAAAAATGTGTTTTTTTATGAACTAAAATAACTTATTGCTAATAGGTGGTGTATTCAACTGCAATTTTGCATAACTGGAGCAGAGGTTCTCAAATGTCACTCCTATGCAACACTGGTGTCCCATGTCAGAGATTGGCAAAAATTAGACAACAACTATCTTTCCCAATTTGAAACAAAACACAATTAATCAATATATACAAATACCTCAACTGAAAGTTTCTTCAATAGATTTTTCATGAATCTAAGTCTTTCACGAAAGTCTTCTAGTGTACCTTTGCCTTTTTTAGAATCAAATATTAGGTAGTATCTGATTAGTCAGAAGATTATAAAATAAATATTTCACTATCCTGTGGCATTATACAAAAGCTAACTGGACTTAGAGGTACTCTATCAAATTGGCAAGCTAAAAATCAGTGAGTTCAAGCAGGAGGTCTGAGCCACATCTTTGCCTCGCCCAAAACAGAGTGAAAGAATCAAACTCATTCCGACGTGAACAGACTCAGCTTTTCTGCCCCAGACTCCTGGACAAGTAGAAGTAGTTGCTCTGCAGAGGAGACACTCATCCATATTAGGAGAACATAGAACAGGAGAGGGATGTGCCCATCTCGGTTTCCGCTAGTTAGGTAAATATTTATTGGGCACTTACTATGACCTAGTCACTATGTTCAGACACAGGAAACAGAAATGCATCAGGTAGGATCTCCTTCCGGGAGCATCCCAGAGTTTAGTCTAGTGGGAGGGGACACAGGAAAGCAGCGTAGTATGTGAAGTAAGGTGCATAATTCCTGGGTGTTGTGGGAATCAGATGAAGGGCCCTGATTTCAGGCATCACTTCCTCCTGAAAGCCTTCCTCAGGTCCCAATGTTGGGCTCAGTTTTGTAGATTTAGCCACGGCAATGGGATGCAGGTGGGCTGGGAGGACGTTCCAGGCCAAGGCAGCAGCTTGACCAAACGTTCAGAGAATTTCTGAGCAATACTGTATGTGTAGAGAACCGTAAGTACCATAAAATGCCAGACAATGATGCCAGGAGACCAGATGCTCCTCTTTCTTGTAGCCCAGGGAAAATGATTTCCAAGGTGAGGTAAGTAAAAGTGGGACAAAGAGGGAGTGCAGGAGGAAGGAGTCTCTGTCAGGAAGCACATCAACCCCACCCTTGGGAACACCTGCCAGCTGGTTACAGCCGTTTTAAAAGACAATAGGGCAGCCTCCAGAAAGCATCCCTTCATCTGGCATACTATAGCAAGATTTGGGTGTGTCGTCGGAGACCCTAGTGCTTTCTGCTTGATATGTTGGGTTCAGGGCGAGCAAGGGCCCCTACAACAACTGGGACAGAATTAGAAGGCACGAAGCTTCCTTTTCCAAAACATGTTTTTTTGAGAGGAAAAAATAGGCTAGGTGACCCAGAAATAAATACTGCTCATGACTTCCAGGAAAATATTCATTAGAGTAAGAAATGTCAGTGGAATCTTGAATGACTATATCACTTTAGATACCAGTGTTTTATTGTTGAAGGTGATTTGTGAATTGTTATTGCTCTTTCCAAGCTATTTTTTCTGTATCCGCCTTGTGCTCAGTGCCAGAAACCCCAAGGCAAATAAGATATCACCTACCCTTTAAAAGTTTAACAGGCATGTACAATGTGACCAGGTGTCTGCTTCTAGCATCTCTGACACATCTGTATGTAAATTTTAAGTAATGCAGGTATGATCATGGTTTTGAAGATAAAAGAAATGGCATTCTTTTTTGGTGTTTGCACGTAATATAAAACTGTAAATGTTTTTGGTATGAGCAATAATAAATATGTCTGTTAATGTTATCAAACAGATGTTCTCTTAATATTTCTATATAAATAAAATGAATCTGGACCTAACACTGGCATAGTAATACAGTTCACTTGAGAAATTTACCCTTGCTTCAGGTTAAAGTAGAATACAAACTATTTTTATTGATTAATTACATGTAAAATTCTATAGTACAGGTGGAGGCAGGATATGTCAAAGTAGAGCTATTGTTACAGTGCTATGGAATTCTTTATTTTCAAAAACTATAATTAATTTTAATTTAACCAAACATCATGGCAGCAGCCTACAGTGGCTACCTAGGCTAAAGGTAGGATAGGAGAATCGAGAGAAATTCCCCCAAAGTACACAAACTCTTCACTGAGTGCAAAGCAACAGTTCATCAAAGACTAAGGACATACATCAGAGTGGAAAGGGATCTTCCAACTTGCAGAAAGCTGTAGATAATGCTGGAAAGAAAAAGAATTCCTCAGTGACTCAGGAAGCTGGCAGCATGAATTCTCTATGTAAAGCACTGGACAAATGGCAAGACTTGCTAAAGTGATCATCCCTATCATTTCTCACCTGTGACACTGGTGGGAAAATGAATCTAACTAAATCTTCAAGAAAGCCCAGAGCCAGCTCAACTACAAATTAGATTGATTTGGATGCCACCCTAGAAGAATGAAATAGGAAGAAATAGGGTCTTTCTGAGGAAAATATTATTTACCATATTATCTCTGTTGTTCTTTCTCACACAATGTCCAACATACAATAAAAAATCATGAAACATGTTAAAAACAGTAAAATGTGCCCCATAATTAAGAGAAAAAATAATCAACAGAATCAGATCCATAGATGGCACAATTGTCAGTGAGAAAGGTTAAACATAAAATACATTTTTAAAAAAGATTATTGACTAAAGCAAAATCAGTAACAATATATTATGGACTTTACAGCATATGTAAAAGTAAAACATATGATAAGAACATAAAAAGTGCATATGTGGACAAATGGCATTATATAATAAAATTTTAAAACTCTCATGTCATTTGTGAAGTTATATTATTTTAAAGTAGACATAAATAAGTTATAGATGTGTGTTGAAATGTCTAGAATAACCATTAGGAAAAAAACACAATGAAATCTAAGATTGATAAAGAAGATATGATAGAATTCTAAAAGTACTCAATCAGTGAGAAAAAGACAGGAAAGGAGAAACAAAGGAACAAAACCAGTTAAGACAAATAAAAAAACAGTATGAAGATGAGAGTTTTAAACTCTACAATATCAATAATTACATCAAATATAAATGGACTAAATTTGTTTTTAAAAGGCAGAGGTGGGTCAGACTGAATAAAAAAGCAAGACTCGAGGTCATGAGTTTGAGACTGGCCTGGCCAGTGAGGTGAAACCCTGACTCTATTAAAAATATAAAATTAACCAGGTGTAGTACTGCATGCCTGTATTCCCAGCTACTTGAGAGGCTGAGGCAGGAGAATCCTTTGAACCCAGGGAGTGGAGGTTGCAGTGAGCTGAGATTGTGCCATTGCACTTCAGCCTGGGCAACGAGAGCGAAACTCCGTATCAAAATAAATTTTAAAAAATCGTTAAGCCTAAGTGATAACTATTAAGGTAGTTATGTGAAAATATTTTATGGAAGAATAAGGTGTATACTTAGCATTTTTAATGTAATAATTTGGGTCTAAAGTTCCAAATTATGTCAACAAAAATTGGGAGACAGTGCCAGAGAAGGAAGAGAAAGCATTTTCATTGTCGATGAAAGAAAGGGATGGTCAATATACAATGTTTCATTCTAGATATTGATTTAAAAGATTTGAATATACAGAACAGTTGTATGCATAGCTTTCGAGTCATCAAGGAAAAAAACATAAAAAATTGATCAAATATCAAAGCACATAAAAGTGAATAAAAGGAAGCAACCAGGAAGCATTAATACTGAATGAACAAAAAAGGAGAAAACCAAATACATTAATTTCAAAATTATTGGGAATAGATTAAACTCTACTTTTTTTTTGAGGTGGAGTCTCACTCTATCACTCAGGCTGGAGTGCAGTGGTATGATTTCGGCTCACTGCAACTTCCAACTCTCGGGTTCAAGCAATTCTCCCACCTCAACCTCCCGAGTAGTTGGGATTACAGGCATGTGCCACCATGCCTGGCAAATTTTTGCATTTTTAGTAGACATGAAGTTTCACCATGATGGTCAGGCTGGTCTCAGACTCCTGACCTCAAGTGGTGTGCCTGCCTCGGCCTCTCAAACTGCTAGAATTACAGGCATGAGCCACCATGCCTGGGCGGTTAAACTATTTTTAAAGAATGTCAAGATGATGTAAGAAATAAAATCCAACTTTAAACTATTTACAAAATGCACATTTGAAATAAAATGACACAGAAAGAATAGATATAAAAGAATAGGCAAAAAAAAAAAAAACCCAAAAGTAAATTAAAAAATCAGATTTGTCAATAGTATTATAGTAAATTATGGCATTGAAAACCTAAAACAGCTATAAATATACATAAATAATTATGAATGTATATGATTGTTTACATATAATAAAAACCTGCACACACAAAAAATCTTGGAAACATAAAGTGCAAAATTGCAACTTGGTGGAAAACCTTCATGACAGTTCAAGATATAAAGAATAAATACAAAGATAGAGAATTCGAATGTTAGTGTCAATAGGCTGGATTCAATAGATACTGAAAAGTTTGTCTTATTAGCATAGAATGTGCATTCTTTTCAAATATAACTGTTGAAAAAACTGATCATATTCTGATCAAAAAGAAAACCTCAGTAACTTCCAAAAAGCAGAATTTTTGTAGGCCACAATGCATACTATCTGATCAAGGATAATAAAATTAGGAATTAGTCATGATACTTAACTACCAATAAATCTAACTGCCTATATTAGAAAGAAACCTTTATGTTACTTGGTGTAAAGAGGAAATGAAAACTTCACTGACAGTCTAGTTATTAACAACAGTGAAAACTCTACATTTTTCAAAACTTCAAGGGATGCATTTTCATTTAAGTGAGAAGCAAATCAGGAATGCTATCATCACCGCTGTAATTTATTATTATTACTGTTATAGAGCTTCTCAAACAGGAAAAAGAAATAAGAAACGAACGCTGGAAATCAGGAGGCATATGAGTGTTCCTCTATTGGAATGTTTTAAAAACTTTTTGTCTGTAATTTGTGGCAAAAGGAATTGACATAGTACAAAAACAACCCCCCAACATACACACACACACACACACACACACACACACACACACACACTCCAGAAACAAAATTTCACCAAATTATAGGCAATGTACATGAATACTTTATTCTTCTATTCTGTTCTGTGTTTTTAAAAAATGCTTATTAGCAACCCATAAGCTGGTTTCAACTTGGATTTTGGGCTCACTGTCATCCATTGAGACTAACGTTGTTACAAAACTCAGACAACTTCTATGGTCTACATGCTTTGCCTAGCAAACCACTGCTAGAAACATACTCTAAAAAAATAAAGTTGTATATACAAGCATCTTTATTACAATGTTATTTATAAAATTGAGAAGCAATTTAAACATTTGATAATAGAGGTATGGTTAAATTATAGCATATCCACATAATGAAGTACTATGCAGGCATTAAAATAATGATGTCATTTTATTTAGTGACATAATATTTTGAAAGAAAAAAGCTACAAAATAGTGTATAATGGAAGATCTCCTTTTTGGAAGTATTTAAAGCAGATTTATGTCCAAAAAAGAGTAGAAGTAAATACAACAAAATAGACACAATTTTGATGACTGGTTTGGTGGAGACTTTTTTGGTTGATTGAAGTGATTCCAAACTCCCTTCTCTGTTTCTATTTTGCAGAATGTAAAGAGGAAAACTTCCTCACTTCCTCAGGTCCCCTTGTGGGCAGGAATTGTTATTTGGCTTAGAAGTGGCATTGAGATTGGATGTGGAGCTTAGGGTGGGAAGCTTTGCCTCTCATGAAAGACAAGGTGTACTGCTGGCCAAGCTACTCTCTTCTTCAGTTTGGGATGCGGTTGTGAGGGCAGGATCCCTGGGCCTGCAGCAACTGCCTTGAAACTATATGGCAAGCATGAGGATAAGCCAATGTGCTGAAACGGGCAAGGGATATAAAGAGCCTGGGTTTTGGCCGGGCATGGTGGCTCACACCTGTAATCTCAGCACTTTGGGAGGCTGAGGCAGGCGGATCACGAGGTCAGGAGATCAAGACCATCCTGGCTAACATGGTGAAACCCCGTCTCTACAAAAAAATACAAAAAATTAGCCGGGCGTGGTGGCGGTGCCGGTAGTTTCAGCTACTCCGGAGGCTGAGGAGGAGAACGGCGGGAGCCCGGGAGGCCGAGCTTGCAGTGAGTTGAGATCCCGCCACTGCGCTCCAGCCTGGGTGACAGAGTGAGACTCCGTCTCAAAAGAAAACAGAGCCTGGGTTTTAAAAATGACGTTGGTAAGTGTCTGAACCACATAAAGCACTCCTTGTTACATGACACAAATCAGATTCTATATCACTTGCAGCAGACAAGTCCTAACTGACAGAGAGAGACAGTGGCGACTTTCTGTTCTTATTATTACTTACCTGAATGCAGCTAACTTTTCTAAAATAAATGTTGCTTTTGTCATAAGAAACCAAAACTTACTTTTTAGTGTTAACTTCCAACTGCCTTGTAATATGCCAGTTAGGACACAGAAGTTCCGTTGTATGACTGTATCACTATTTATCCATCCTAAAGTTGTTGAACATTTGGGTCATTGCCAGTGTTCACATACAGTAGATAATGCCAACAGAAACATTTCTGTACACTTTCTTTGCTGCACATAGGAATGCATATCTGTTAGCATACACGCATGAAGAGAAGAGCTAGATTTGGGGAATGCATACAGTCAACTTTATAAGATAATGTCAAAGAGTTTTGTAAAGCTGTTGTATCAACTTGCTTCCACCAGCACTCTCTTTTCCCTTCCTTCCTTCCTTCTTCCTTCCTTCCCTCCTTCTCTCCCTCCCTCCCTCCTTCCTTCCTTCCTTCCTCCCTCCCTGTCTCTTTCTTTCTTTCTTTCTTTCTTTCTTTCTTTCTTTCTTTCTTTCTTTCTTTCTTTCTTTCTTTCTTTCTTTCTTTCTTTCTTTCT
>NW_012118487.1:3469241-3473706 GCF_000951035.1 Colobus angolensis palliatus | reverse complement strand
TTTCATAGTTCTTTTTTTTTTTTTTTTGAGATGGAGTCTCACTCTATCACCCAGGCTGGAGTGCAGGGGCACAATCTTATCTCAGCTCACTGCAAGCTCCGCCTCCCGGGTTCCCACCATTCTCCTGCCTCAGCCTCCCGAGTAGCTGGGACTACAGGTGCCACCACCAAGCCTGGCTAATTTTTTGTATTTTTAGTAGAGACGGGATTTCACCGTGTTAGCCAGGATGGTCTTGATCTCCTGACCTCGTGATCTTCCCGCCTCGGCCTCCCAAAGTGCTGGGATTACAGGTGTGAGCCACTGCGCCCGGCCAAGCCTTTAGTTCTATTTGGGCCCTCTAGGGATTGGATGACGGCCACCCGCATTGGGGAGAGCAAAGTGCATTACTGAGTCCACTGATTCAAACGTCAATCTCAACTGGAAACCCCCTACCAGAGACGCACAGAAATTATATTTAATCTGGGAACCCCTCGACCAGTCAAGTTGACACATAGAAATAACCATCAGAGAGGGTATGATGAGTTATCACGTTGTAGTTTTATTTTACTTTTTTTTTCTGCTAGCAAGGCTGAATGTCTTTACATATGTTTATTGACCATTGGGATACCCAATTATGTAAACTGTTAGCTCAAATCTCTTCCATATTTTTCTGTTGAGCTGACTTTTTCTTTTTTATTTATAGGAATTCTGCATATATTCCAGATATGAACTTGTTGTTTGTTTTATTTCCTCATACTTTGCAATTATTTTTGCCCTTCCTAATAATGTCTTTTCATAAAGAGAAGCTTCTAATTTTAATGACTACTTCATCAGTCATGTTTCTATATTGTTAATGCTATTTTTTTCCTGCTTAAGAAATATTTTTCTTATCTAGAGTCATGAAGATATTCACCTATGTTTTCTTTCTTCGGTTCCAAATTTTTTTAAACATAGAAACTTTATGTTTTTCATTTTACATTTGGATCTACAATCCATCAGGAATTACCTAGAATTAATTTTCATATATGGTATTAGATAGGAGTCAGAAGATATATATATATACACACACACACATATAGGAGTTAGAAGATGTATATATACATATATACACACACACATATATATATAATCTCCAGTTGATCAATGATAATTTTTTGGAGACTATCTTTTATCACTTTGTGGCAGTGTCACTGTCATAAATCCGATATTGGATCATATGTTTGTGGGTTTATTTCAGGAATTTCTGACCTTTACCCTTAGTCTATTTAACTATCCTTGTGGAAATACAATTTGTCTTACTTTTTGTAGTTTAAAATAGGTCTTTATCTATTAATGGAGTAAATCTTCCTGTTTTGTTCATCTGTCTCCAAATAGTTTCAGCTATTCTTGAGTCTTTGCATTTCATATAAATTTTAGAATCAATCTTTCAATTCACACACACACACAGTTGGGATTTTGATTGGGATTACAGTGAACCTGTGGATCCATTCTGAGAAAACTGATAAAATATTAAGATTACCAATTCATAAACATAATACATTTTTCCAATTATTTAGGCCTTTTTACATTTCTTTAAATGCTTTTTGATATTAAGTTCTTGAGCCATTTTTGTTAGATTTATTCTTCCATCTTTCATGTATTTGAATTTGCTGTAAATGGTATTGACCTTTTAATTTTTTCTCAGTTTTAGTTGATATCAATACAATAATTTTTAAATGTTGAATTTGTATCAAAATGCCTCTTATTAATTCTAAAAGTGAATTATTTGGGGTTTTTCCAAAACAGTCATCTGTGAATAATGACAGTTTTTTGCCTTTTTAATTGTTTTACTTTTATACAAAGCTGAATAGAAGTCATACTAGAAGGCACCCTTACATAGTCCTGAATACATTTCTCCATAAACTATAATGTTTGCTGTTGCTTTTCTTTTTTGGTAGATATCCTTTATCACATTAAGGGTGCAGTATACTAATTACCCAACTTTATTTTAATAAATCTTAGTTTAGGATTGTATCAATTGCTTTTCATGTATCTACTGAAATGATTAAATGATTTTCTCTTTCATTCTAATACTGTTGTAAATGATATTGATTGATTTTTTTTTTCTTCTTTCAGATGGAGTCTCACTCTGTCACCCAGGCTGGAGTGATTTTTAAATGTTAAACGTGGGTTTTCCTTTTATAAACCCAATTGTTTGGCATATATTATTCTATTTACGTATTGATAGATTCAGGATGCAAATACTTTGTTTCTAATTTTTCTATCTATGTTCATGAAAAAGGTTGTCTTGTAATTTTACTTTCTGTTAATGTTTGTCACATTTTTGTATCAAGATTATGCTAACCTCATTATGGTAGTGATTTATCTTTTTTTTTTTTTTTAAGAGCTGGTATCTCACTGTGTTGGCCAGGCCAGTCTTGAATTCCTGAACTCTGGGCATCTTCTTGCCTCAGCCTCCCAAGTAGCTGGGATTACAAGTGTGTGCCACCACGCCTGACTCGATTTATCTTTATGCATTCTCTGAAAGAATTTCTGTAAGATTGCTATTATTTTTTCCTTAAATGTTTGAAAACTTCACTAGTGGGGGTGTCTAATGCTGGGTTATTATTTTAGGAATGGTTTTTAAAAGATTTAATTTAAAAACAGATATAGAAGTATTCCAATTTTCTATTTCCTTTTTTGTGTTTTGGTGATGTTTTCCCTAGAAATCTGTTTTATCTGCGCTTTCAAATACATTGGTGTAACATTTTCATACTCTATTACTGGCTTTTTAAGGTTTACAGGTTCTCTGTTGATATCCCTTTTATCATTTCATTATTGGCTATTTGTGTCTTCGCTCTTTATTTCTTTATAAGCCTTGTCAAGTTTGCATCCATTTTAATAGGTTTTTTTCCCCAAAAACAAATGGGGCTTTGTCAGTTTTCTTTGTAGTATGTTTATTTTCTATTTTATTCATTTCAGCTCTTCATGATTTTCTTCTTTATATTTGGGGATAATTTAATTTGCCTTGAGTTGGAAACAAATCATTACTTTTTGCCTTCTTAGCTAATGCGTCTTGTATGCTTGTTAATGTCCTTATAAGGATGACTTTAGCTGTATTATTCTTAAGCCACTACATCATAAGTAGCATTTTTACTATCCCTCAGTTCAAGATTTTTCTAAGTTTTTACAATTACTTCTTTGAATCAAAAGTTGTTTAGAAGTCTGGTTATTTTCCAAATGTATGAGATTTAAAGTTTTATTTTTATCATTGATTACTGTTTAATTACATGACAGTCATAGGACACATTCTGATGATTTCAGACCTTTTCGATTTGTTGAGAAAGATTTTATGGCTAACATATGGCCATGTTTGATGAATGTTTCATGTGTACTTGAAAGTAATGTTTATGCAGCAGCTAGGTGCAGAGTTGCAGTAAATTCAATTAGGTAAAAATGTTAATTATGTAAATTTTCTGTGTCTTTCTAACTTCTTGTTCTCTTATTCTATCAGTTATTGAAAAAGATGTATCTAAGTCCACTATCGTTGTGAATTTACCTGTTTCTCCTTTTAGTGCTTCCAATTTTTGACTTATTTATGTTGAGAGTGTGTAATTAGGAACATTACTATTTACACTGTTACATCTTCTTAGCAGATAAAAATTTATATCAACATGAATTGTCCTTAACTTAAAAACATTCTCGGCTTAGAGTCTACATTGCCTAGTGTTATTATAGCTGCACCAGCTCTCTTAGTGTTTTGTGCAGTGTGTCTTTTAAAAATGTGATTATTTTCAACTTTCTGCATACTTATATTTAATGTATGTCTTCATCAGTAGCCTATATTAGTTTTTGGTTTTATCCAGTCCAATGATAGTCATTTTTAAAGTAAATTTCTATCAAAGTTTAACATAGATGCAAAAAAGTCAATAATTCATAAGGGTACTGTTCAGTGAATCCTTAAGAGGTGAAGGCAGCTGTATACTGAGTATCCATGTCAGGAAACAGAACACAGTCATCACTTATGGGTGCCTTTTCATGCTCCCTTCTCATCACTGTTCACCCAAGGGTGAATACTGTTCTAACACTGTACATTAGCTTCAGCCGTTTTGAATTTTTTGTAAATGGAACACTACATATATTCTGATTCATTAAAATATTTAACAAAATATTAGTGAAAAAAATAAAAATTTACATTTAATGTATTTTCTGATATTTTTGTGTTTAAATCAGCCAATTAACTACATTTTGTATCCATCACACATTTGATAGTTTTTCTCCCCTTCTTTAATTTCTTTTGAATAAAGTATACATTATTATTATTGTGCCATTTTCCTTCCTCTATTAGTTTGCTATTTATATATTTTGATTAACCTCTTCCTTGCAAAGGGCCCCAGAGATGATAAAAATGGAAATATTAGTCTATTAAAGTCTAGTAGTCTATTAAAGTCTATTAAATTTTATATTTATTAAAATTTTTATTAATTTTTTGAATGTTTATAAGTGT
>NW_012118487.1:3462007-3469110 GCF_000951035.1 Colobus angolensis palliatus | reverse complement strand
ATTTTAATTCTCTACAGAATTTTAATCCAAAAAAGGGACTTCTAGTATTATTATTTATTTAAGTTTACCTACACACTCACCCTTTCTATTACTCTTCATTTCCTCCTCCATCTCTGCGCTTCCATCTGTGATCATTTTCCTTCTGTCTAAAGCAGTTAATATTTCCTTTACTCTAGGCCTGCTGGCAATAAGTTCTCTCAGTTTGCTATCTCTATGTTTACTATGGTTGCTATCTCAGTTTACTATGCTATCATTTTTGAAGGATATTTTCACTTGATACAGAATTTTAGGTTGATCATTGTTTTCTCATATCATTCTGAGCATCTCATTCCATTGTCTCCTTGAATTCCAACATTTGGTTGGGAAGTCAGCTGTCAGTCTTATTATTGCCCCACTGAACAATTTTCTCTGGCTTCTTTTAAGATTTTCTCATTGTCTTTGGTTTTCACCAGTTCTGAAATCCATGAGGCTCTTTCCTGTGTTTCACAGCACTTCATGAATGTATGGTTTGGTATTTCTTGTCAGTTTGGGGAAATTCTCAATTATTATTACTCAAATATTACTTCTGCCCCATTTTCCCTCTCCTGCTGTGACCCCTTCACTATATACCACATGTCTCTTACATGCTTTTCTGCCTTGTTCATCCTTTTGCGTCTTCACATTGAAGCTGGATAGCTCTCTCTTTATTTCTAGAGTTCCCTTTGTAAAAAAGATTTTAACTTACTACTGCAGGTCTCCATTTTGTGATTTAGTCTTTTTTCATAGTTCTTTTTTTTTTTTTTTTGAGATGGAGTCTCACTCTATCACCCAGGCTGGAGTGCAGGGGCACAATCTTATCTCAGCTCACTGCAACCTTTGCTTCCCAGGTTCAAGCAGTTCTCCTGCATCAGCCTCCTGAGTAGCTAGGACTTCAGGCACCTGCCACCACACTTGGTTAATTTTTGTATTTTTAATAGAGACAGAGCTTTGCCATGTTGGCCAGGCTGGTCTCAAACACCTTACCTCAAGCAATCCACCTGCCTCAGCCTCCCAGAGTGCTGGGATTACAGGTGTGAGCCCCTGTGCCCGGCCTATAGTGGTTTTGGGTCTATTCCGCTTTGTTTCTCTCTCTTGGTTTTTCAGTCAGGCCTTGTTTTCTTATATTCCATTTTTGTTTCTTTTTCCTTTAAATTGAATACTACATATTGTATACACAAAACTGTAAATACCGCTTAACAGGATATATAGTTATCTTCTAGCGAGCACACAGTTTTGCTCATGGTGAGGATTTAGGCTATCAGCAGACTACCTTAATCCAGAGTGGATTCAGTCAAGGATTAAGATGATTTGGAGCTTAGCTGTGTCTTTATGACAGCTTCCCCTTTGTCTATTTCTAGCTTATTCTTACTGCTAGGGTGTTGCTTTTTATTGTTCCAACTGAAAGTCTGGGATTTTTACTAGATTTCTTTTCCTTGGTAGGCCCTGAACTCCAATTTTTGTCCTTTCCCCTATCCAATAGTGCTGCCATGTCTCTTGACCTCTCAGCTGCTGCTTTTGTGATCAGCATTTGGCTGAAGGAGAGACAGGGTACCATTGCCGCCAGATGCAGCTCTTTCTCCAGGACTTGGCTTGTCTCTGGTCCATCACACACATAAATGCATGCACACATGCATGCAGGCCAGCAGCTTTTCTAGTTGTTCCTGGAGAGATGCGTTGTTTCAAAACAACTTAGCTGGGCATTGTACCAACTAGAACCCCACATTTCAACAAATAATTTTTAAACATAAAAGGTTGTAATTTTAGAAATTATCTTTACATTTTATTAGAAATGTATGTCTTAATGAAAGAAATAGGTGTGCTTTAAAAAGCTAATTTGTATATTCATGGATAAATATGACTGATTTCTAGAATGAGACAAGTTCAGAATCAATGCTATTTCTAGTCATTAAATGTAAGTGCTGAGAAAGTTGTTCACATAAATAAATATATAGAAATAGAAGGAGTTTTTTGTACCAATGTCATTTAATTCTTTGAACTGCTTCTTTGAATGCCAAAATCGCACAATGATCTATCATCATGCATTTGAAAACAATATTTCAGCTGACAGCTCAATTAAGTTTTTCTTAAATAATTTAAAAGTAAACACTGGAAATATCTTCTCTTTTAAGTTTTGTTATTTTGTTACTGGATTCACTCACTTTCCAACATTTGCATCAATATTTTGAACCATTTGTCTGGTGCTAAAGGCATTTACATACTGTGGCAATGCACCTTAGTAATATTCTTGATGGGTGAGAGGTATCTTTTTCTTACATAAAACAGTAAAGAACATATTTCAGTCAGGATGACTTTAGCAATACACATGGACTTTGAGGATCTTAGAATTGGTTTCTTTAAAACTAATTTTGCTCTTGGAAATCCTTGGGAATTAAGTCTGAAGACTCCTGAACTAAGAAGCTAGGCAGCAGTAGCTCCACTCTATGGGAACTGTAATGTCCTGGAAGCAACTGGGCCAGAAGTGATGTTGACAGTTGGAGGTAAGAGGTGAAAACTGTCTGACAGTGGCGTAAGTTATTCTCTTTGAGGTTATCCCCAACTAAAGCTCTATGTGGAGAGCAGAGAGGAAGAAACTTCGAAGCCAGGGCAAATAGGACATCCTAATTACGATCTACTGAGATGATTACAGACTCAGATAATGGGGTGAGAAGCACCACCCATCAGAGGTGCTTTGAATGCAAGTGCTGCAGACACCGTTCATTTGAGTGGAAGTCATGTGTCTCTGAGAAGGAATGGGAGTACCACCCAAGTGGATGGAGACTGGACAGGTGCAATCCTTCTGCTGTGTCTCTGTAGAATGGTCTCTCCGCGGTGAAATCCCCAAGGGGAAAACATCTGCCCTTACCTCTAATGTTAAAACCCAGAGTGAATAAATGACTGGCAAAGGCAACGGCCAGCAATAAATGATAACGGCAGTGAAAGGGAGCATGGAAGAGAGAGCAGTTTCAGATTCAGCAAAGTTTTAGAGGGAGCAAAGTTAATTATTCCGAGGTGAATTTGCGTGGGATCTTTGTTTTGTTTTCTCTAGTCCTTATCTGATGGAAATCAGACTGGAGGGGGAGTGTTGTGTGAATCCCAGGAGGTAGCTGTCTAATCAGGAGTCTGCGGGCCCCTCTCCTGTATCTCCCACAGGCTCAATCTGTGAAGTGGGCGAGCATGGCTCAACCTCACAGGCTGCTGCCTCCAGGCCATTTTCATGGCTCCACAGGGAGCATGGAATCTGGTCAGCTGAGAGCTTGCAAGTCACCCCAACACAACTGAAGAAAGCAGGGCTTTCTGAATCTCTGCCTCAGGGATCTGTGGAGAAGGCAGCAACAAGGGCAATGGGCTGCCTTGTGCAATTTCAAACATTAATCAGGGACTTGGGGCAAGATTTTGGTTTCATGACAACTTTGAGGGCATGTTTTAGCTTGACTCTGTCTTGTTTCCTCATCATTCCCAGGGAACATTACAGGGAAATGCCCTTAATTAGGGCTCATTTTTTTAGGACCTACTCTTATCTCTGTCTAGAGTCTGCCTTCTTGCTGGGTATTCCCACCTCGGGCAGTCTTCTTCTACAACCTAATAAGTACATCCCGATTGGAAAAAAAGCATTAGTGAGAACTTAAAGGACAACCAATGACAGCCATCGCTAAGCCCATGGGCTTTCGTTCAAAATAATAATAATAATAATAAGGCATTTCTTCTTCAAAAGGTATAACTTCCACCCATTAGAAAATTATTTTGATATACTTTTTTTTTTCATAACACCTTATTGGCTTGGACCAAAAATTGTCAACATATATATGCAAATCTGTAACATCTACAATATGGGCAATGCCCCCCATAGATGTGGCATCCTGTGCAATTAACAGCTTTCACAGCTGTGCCTGCCATCGCGCCTCAAACCCCTTCATCTACAGCTGAGAAAGCAAAGGCCTCCTATGGGAGAAGCGAACGTCCCAAGGTCTCCCGGTCTGCCAGCCATCGGGCCTAGCTCTGGTACTTTCCACTGTGCACACTGTCTTCCTGAAGGAGGCTCGCTTCTGGCAACTCTCTCCAAGGACCACCGAGTTGAGCCCATAAAAATTACATTTCTCCAAACTTCCTAGAGCCTAGGTTTCCCCTTCCAAGTGTAGCTCCTGCTGCCTGCCAACTTTGACACATCTTGTAACAATAACCCCTGTGCGCTGCATTTTATGTGATGTGAGACAGGTGTGCAACTGTTGAATGCATGTCTCAAGAGAGCTTATTAAAACAGCTAAGCCAATTAACTCTCTTAAAAGCACGTAACCTTTTCCAGGAAAATACATCTGAGGCACAGAAGCTTGTGGGAACAAGTCCTTGGGGGAAAGCACGGCCTTTGATCTCAGAGACACTTTTCCTGGGGTCGGCCTTGCCCACGGAGCTGGGGGACCTTTGGCAGTGGCTCCCTTCTGATGCAGGGAGGAAGGGGGTGGGCTAGCCTGAGCGCAGGGTGACCGTGCAGACTGGCCTTGTGTGCAGGGATGAGAGCAAGCTGGGGAAGACAAATTAGATGAGAACCAACTCATCCATTAGCGCTGACTCTGAAAACTCAACCGAAAATGACCCACTGGGCACAGAAAGTGACTAATAGGAAACCAAGATGAGAAGGAATGTGTGCCGTACCCAGGCTGAGTCTCAGCTTCAGGGAGGCAGGTGGTGAAACTACAGCCAGGCATAATGAGGCCAAAGGCCACGCTTTCATCTCTCTATCTGCTGGTTAGCTTTAGATCAGGAAAAATCCCTGGCTCACGGTCAGGGACTGCACTGCTTCCAAGTGGGACCAGGTGAGCGGAATGAATGACCATGACTGGAATGACAGCCCCTGCAGGCCACTTGACATATGTGATCCACAGGGTCTTTGTGTCTGAGGCACGTGCCTCATGACCTTCTCAATCTTGAAAGGATTACGGTGACTCCATGCTTCCCACAAAGGAAGCCCTCTTGACTTTCTGCACCACACGGTTTTCCTGACCAACGCCTCCTTCTTCGAGGAGCTGGTTTCCTCGCACTTGGATCACAGCAGACTGGACCTACCTGGGATGCAGGATGCCAAGAGGTCCTTTAATGCAGAGCTCATCAGGGTTGCTGAACCTCTTGCCCCTGTCTAGGAATTCCTCCCTCACCCCTCCAATTTGAGTCTGTGATTCCCAGGTCTTACAAATGACCTTATTCCCCATGTCTACTAGAGTCTCATGGTCTCCCAGGCTTCTCAGGTGGTTCTGAGCCGCTCACAGGAAGAGCCAAGGCGAGGAGGGAGCAGTGCCTGTGGGCCCTGCAAAGCCTCTTCTCTGCGGGTTTTGGGCAGCAGCCCGGTGCCAGCTCTCATGGCCTACCCAGTCCTGTGGCCTTTTCAATGAACTTTGCCTCTGCCTCAGTCCTGTGGGTGAGCCCTGAGACATGACACGGTCAGGCTCTGTCCTCCTCCCCTTCTGCATGGACCTGGTGGCCTCTCCCCCATGCGTCCCTTTCCTGGGAGCCCCGCTTCCTGTCATGGCGTTGGCCCTGATGGCCTATCCCAGAATTCTCTGGGCAATCTGGAACAGGGCTCCTGCTGCCCTCTGCACCTCAGCAACCTAGTGCGGATCTGGGGAGACAGGGAGGGAAGAGCAGAGAGAGTCTGAGGGACTTCTGCACGCCTCGCAGTGAATGAGTGACTGCACGGATCTGGAATCCATGTTCTGGCTTTTTTAAAAAAAAATCTTCTGCCCTGAAGTTCCCCAAGGGCCCCAGTGAAGTGCTGGAAATACTACAGCTGGACAGGAGGGACAGGCAGGTAGGGGGTGCAGCTCTCTGCACACAAAGGGCTCAGGTGAGGCAAAAGTGCCACCTCTCTGTTCCACCACAGCGAAGTCCCTCCAACAGACTCTGGATCAGGCAGCCAAGAGCCCACAGATTCAGCTAGGAAAGGTGCAGCAGAGGCTGGCAGGGGCCCCTGGTCCCGCAACCCACATTTCTGCTCTAGGAGGTGTTTGGTGCTGACACAGAATGGGGCCTAGGCCTAGGAGGAAGGCAGACGATACAGAAAGAGTGCAGGCTGCCCCACTCACCAAACGCCCCAGACTCTGGCATTCTCTTCTGAGGGCCAATTTAATATGGGGGTACCAACCTGGAGCCCCCTTCTTTAATTTGCCAGGACTCTTCCTCCCCCAAATCTGCCACCCCTGGACTGTGCTCTGGGGAGCTGGGCTGGCACAGCTGGGAAGGCCAGCAGGAGCCCCAGCAGTGCCAGCCCCTCTCCAGACCTGGCCAGAAACCAGGTCCTGGTGCCAGAACCTCTCGTGGGACTAGGGTCAGACAGCCCCAAACGGCAGCCCTGCCACCCACTTCCCCCTGCATGTTCCTTCAGCCTCCACTTCCCCAGTCCTGTGGAGGGGAGTGGGGGCAGCCTTTCCCCTGGGATTCTCTGGAGAGACCCCTCTTTCTGCAGGTGTCTGGAGCAGCCAAGGCTGTCCAGGGAGCCTGAGGTCAAGTCCAACGGCCTAACTAAGGTAGGAGGCAAAGGGAGGTGGCAGGACCGCCTCACCCAGCTCCTGAGCCCCACTACCAGCGCCTGCTCCAGGTCAGACGGCACTCTCCATGGGAAGGAAGCTTCTCCACCCTAAACAAGCTCCGAGCAGGCAGGACACAGAGAGACGCCCCAGCATCTGTAGCTGGCACTTGACCTTGAGAACAAGGTCTTCCTCACTGGGTCCCGCCCTGGGGTACAATCCTGCATTCATGGTTCCTTTATGTAAGGCACCGAAAAGTGTCAGGATGAAACAGTGTGTGGCCTGAGAGTCCACGGTCCTGGCCCTGGTTGAAATTCAGCGGAGGACAGAGGGCACTGAGGAAGGAAGGGCAGGCCCTGGGAAGGACTGGGCCCAGCAGGGCAGACCAGGTGGAGCGTCAGGAGGAGGAAGAGGTGAGCAGCCTGAGAAGGGCCTTCCGGCATTCATGCCCTGGCCTAGCCACTGCCTCAAGGAGAGCCCCCGAAACACAGTTCACTTGTTCTAATCTGCAGGCGCCTGAGTGCAGGGTTGCACGTGGAGCGACTCGCTCAGCCTAAGGAACGCTTGTCCTTC
>NW_012118487.1:3449163-3461957 GCF_000951035.1 Colobus angolensis palliatus | reverse complement strand
TAGCTGGCACTTGACCTTGAGAACAAGGTCTTCCTCACTGGGTCCCGCCCTGGGGTACAATCCTGCATTCATGGTTCCTTTATGTAAGGCACCGAGAAGTGTCAGGATGAAACAGTGTGTGGCCTGAGAGCCCACGGTCCTGGCCCTGGTTGAAATTCAGCGGAGGACAGAGGGCACTGAGGAAGGAAGGGCAGGCCCTGGGAAGGATTGGGCCCAGCAGGGCAGACCAGGTGGAGCGTCAGGAGGAGGAAGAGGTGAGCAGCCTGAGAAGGGCCTTCCGGCATTCATTCCCTGGCCTAGCCACTGCCTCAAGGAGAGTCCCCGAAACACAGTTCACTTGTTCTAATCTGCAGGCGCCTGAGTGCAGGGTTGCACGTGGAGCGACTCGCTCAGCCTAAGGAACACTTGTCCTTCCCGAGTCCCTTCTGCCTTATCTTCTGTCTTCCACCCTTCCTCCTTCCTTTGCCTTGCTGTTTCTCCCCTTTCACCTCCCTGCCTCCTTTTCTTTCTTCCTTCCTTTCCTTTCTATCCTCTCCCCTTTTTCTTCTTTCTTTTTTCCTTCAACATGAAAGCATCAATAACATGTGTTGTTTTCCATTCCTGAGATAGCACTCCATTGATTTTAAGAAGTTGTCACAACACAGCTCCAGGGAGACATGATGAAGCCTGAGGTTGGTCTCCTTTGCCCACTGCACGTGTTGTGCTGTGATGCAATTATTTTTGACATACCTGGCTGCGTGATTAGGCTCTAAGCTTCTTGGTGGCAGGGCTGTGACACATTCCGTCTGTGTCCCATGTGTCAGGTACACAGGCCACACAAGAAAACCATCATGGAATGAACGCATCAATGAACAGCATAGGCAGTTGATTTCCAGTCCCTTTTCCCAAAGGAATCCCAGATATCTCCTGCCTCTCCAGCCCCTGAGCCCCTGAAACTTGACTGGGAAGCTGAGGGCAAGCGAATGCAGTTTGTAAACCTCCGGTAGATATGTGATGCATGTCAGGGAATTCCTTACAGTAAACCCACAGGGGCCAGTGACTGCCCAAGAATGAATGGAGTATTGTGCAGTTATGTTGAAACGAATTTGGAACAAAGCAATCTGGCTGGAAATAATTTGGTTAGCACATCAATTTTGTCAACACAATAATTTGGTTTAAAAGGAATATTCATGACTCTGATTTTAAGCTTTTCTTTTTTTCTTGGTTTAGTTTGTCTGCTGTTACTCACCTGTCCTCTCTTTTTTGTGTATATCCCAGTTAATTTTCAGCCAGTTTTCAAGGGTTGACTAATGATGTTTAGAAATTAGTTGAAACGGCTGGGCATAGTGGCTCACGCCTGTAATCCCAGCACTTTAAGAGGCCAAGACAAGTGGATCATGAGGTCAGGAGTTGAAGACCAGCCTGGCCAAGATGGTGAAGCCCCGTCTTTACTAAAAATAGAAAAATTAGCTGGGCATGGTGGCGGGTGCTTGTAATCCCAGCTACTCTGGAGGGTGAGGCAGAGAATTGCTTGAACCTGGGAGGCAGAGGTTGCAATGAGCTGAGATTGTGCCACTGCACTGCAGCCTGGGCAACAGAGAGAGACTCTGTTTCGAAAAAAAAAGAAATTAGTTGAAACAGCCTGAATTGTTTTTCTTGCTATAAAAACAATGCATCCTTGCTACACAAAGTCAGAAATTATAATGTTAAAGAAATGAAACAGCCGCAAAGTCCAGAGCTGGCCAGCGTTGCGCTGTTAATAAATGCAGATGCTCCTTTTGCAGTCCCTGTGATGCTCAGCAACATTAAACGCTTACAATGCCCGCTCCGTCTTGCATCCTTTTGGCCTCTGTAACGAGTGTGTGTCAACAGTTGTCAAGTAGTGTCACTGTCTCAGGGAAGCCTTTCCCTGCCTCTCAGATGGGACAGGCCCCTCATCAGATGGCTACGCAGAGTGATGCTACCTTCCCTTGCTTTTCTCAGCTCTGCTGGGCTTCTCCTGCTTCTGAAGCCTTTCTTCCTTGGTGTCCTTTGCAGGTTCACCCTCCTCCATCTGGTTACTAAAAATTAGATTTCTTCAAGGCTGTGTTCAGGACCCTTTTTTCTTTCCAGTTCTGCACTCTCCCCGGGTAAACTTCTCCATTCCCACAGCTGTGCTGACCTCTGATGCGCCATTGAGTCATGTCTTTGTATCTCCACCTCTCTTCTCGGAGCTTCAGACCTGGCAGCTCGACGTCCCAGAGCCAACTCCGAGTTGATGTCCCTCTGCCTCCAGACTGCTCCTCTTTCAGCCACGCCTGATTCAGTGAAGAATCACCATCTATGCAGTTCTGTGAGCAAGAAGCCCAGGGCCATTCCTGTCACCGTCCAATCCCTTACTCCCAAATCCAATCCATCAGCAGGTCCTGGCAGTTCCAGTTCCTAAGTGTGCCTCCAACCCAGCCATTTCTCACCACTTCTGTTGCCCAGTCTGAGCCATGCTCACCTGCTCCCCAGGTTTACACAATGACTTCCTGATGCATCCGTTGCCCTCATTCACCCACCCTGGATGCCTCCATTCCATTCAGGTTGCAGCCAGAGTAGTGCTTTCAAAATGCAAGTATGATGCCGTCACATTCTTCCTTAAAACCTTCCAGTGACTTCTCATTCATTTCAGGTTCAGAATAAATGCTTCAGCGTGGGCCAGATGCTCATGCCTGCAATCCCAGCTCTTTGGGAGTTTGAGGTAAGAGGATTGCTTGAGTCCAGGATTCGAGACCAGCCTGGGCAACATAGTGAACCCCTGCCACCCCCAACTCCATGCACATCTCTATAAAATGTAAAAAACTTAGCGGGGTGGGGAGGGGTGCACCTATCAACCCACCTACTTAGGAAGCTGAGGTGTGAGTATCCTTTGAGCCCAGGAGGTCGAGGCTGCAGTGAGCTATGATCGCACCACTGCACTCTAGCCTGGGCAACAGAGAAAGACTCTGTTTCAAAGAAAAATAAAAGTATTCAGCTTGGCTATTAGAGCCTGGCCTGGCCTCAGACTCTCTCCCCCTTTCCACACCACACCTCTCCTCCCTTCTTTCAATGTCTTGAAACTTTCATGCTTCCCACCCTATCCAGGACCTTAGCATCTGCTGCTCCTTGAGTTTGGGGTCTCCTTCCCACCTTACCCATGCCCTCATTGTCACTTTCTAAGGACACCTTTGTTAACCCTCTCAGATGGAGCTAGACTCCTTATTAGATGATGTCATCATGCTTGCTTTTCATGATTGTACTTTTGATAACTGTACTTTTACATTTATTTGGAAAAGTATTAGATTATCTACCTCCTTCACTGGATGGTAAGTTCTCAGGAGGGGGTGCAGGTGAGGAGGGTCTGTATCTGCTTTTGTTCATGGTTGTCTCCTGAGAGTCCATCCCAAGGCCTTGAGTCACACCCCTTAAAAATGTTTTGTGAAGAAATGGATTTGCCATGATTTTCGAAGGATGGATGTTCGTCCCTGGATTTCCCTGTAAGACTTCCTAATCAACATAAGGGATCCTGCTAAAAAAACTATGTGCTCTTTTGGCCAAGATACCATCCTGCAAAGGGAGATTGGATGTGGTTAGACAGCTATAAAAACTTTTGAACACTGGAGGGATCACTTCTGCAGACCGCAGTCCAGAGAGGCAGCATCTCTTCTATTTCTCTGCAGCAGAAACGGGTCGACGCCTAGAAACCCTGCAGAATGCTTTTGAGGATCATTTTGTGGAGAGAATCTCACTCTTGAGATGTGAATTTGCAATCCTTTTCTTGCTGTCAAAGACAACATCAGCAATGCAGATCTTGCCAAAGTTACTGACAAAGGAAATGATGCAATGTGAATTCAACCCAAAGAGGCTTACAGAATTTTGACCCAAGCCTACCCTTGCCAGACAACATTAATTGCAGAAGCTTAGGTTTCATTTGATACTTCGATGAGTTTTTAACACATTTCTATTGCATTAAAAAGATCAAATCCATTAGCTATCATAGGTATGTGTGTGTTACCACATCAAGGACTGCTTGGCAATCCGCAGCATTGTAATCTCTTATACTACATGACAACAAAAGTGTGAGTGTAGTGGATGTGGATGCATTCTTCTGGAAAGACGTCTACAGTTTTTATCAGTTTCCTAAAGAGGTTCTTGACTAATGAGGGCAGGAACCAGCAAATTATGCCTTGACTCAGGCCTCTTCCAGTCCTAAAATTACATAAATCACAAAGTCTAATGCCAAACTGGTAATGTCATTTAAAAACTAGTGGATATCCAGACTACTTGTGTTTGCAATGTTTTGACATCTGCCTGAAAAAAATTCCAGTTTTTATCCAGAGGATTGGTGTCACATGCATAGAGGCCGTGACTTAGCTGTCAGGTTTACTCACACCTCTGTATGAGCAATGCTGAGCTCCTAGTTTTCCCTGTGCCTGAGCCTCTGCTTCTAAGATCAGCCTGACTGAAGGTTGTCAAGGACCTACCATGGCAAGACAGAGAAAGAGGCTAGAGCTGACCTGTAATTCTTGACCAGTAGCCAATGCATGCCTCTTATTATCCAGATGACATCACCTTGATTATAACAAGCAAAACTTGATAGAAGCTGAGTCAAATGCCCACCCACTAACTCCCTACCCAGCCCACTGCTGGAAAGTGTGGGAGTGGAAACCAGGTGCAAATGTGTGTTTCTCTACATAGAAGGTGTCTTATTGGTCTGAAGGTCTGCCCTGGACAGGAAGAGGCCAGGAGAAGAGCCCAGACCCACACCGAGCCCCATTCCAGGAGCATATGAGTGGTTGCATCCAAGTCCTCCTGACTGCTTGGCTGTAGGGAGTTAACATTGCCAAATGCATGGTGGGAGATGTGAACTTAGAACTCCAAGGAGTATTAAGCACAGACTCTGAAAAAGTTGCTATTTTTTAATTCCTTTTTTGTATTTTATAATAGTCATAAGAATAAACTTAAAAACTGCTGCTACCGTGTAAGGTAGCCATGCTTATCCAAAGATATCAAGCTGCATTTCTATACCATATCTTACTATTCTCCCATATTCCCTATTTTTCCTCCTTCCTCCCATAATTCTTCTCTGCTTTGGGTTGCTTTCCAATATGAAGTGAATGTTAGAGTCTCTTCCTCACCGCCCTCCATCCCACCAATTCCTTTAACATTAAACTAGAAGGATAGGGTGGAGGGATTAAGTGAGTGAACAACACACACTCAGCTCTCACTCCTTGCAGAACACAACTGGGTCCTATATA
Organism: Colobus angolensis palliatus; assembly: GCF_000951035.1. Lineage (NCBI taxonomy): Eukaryota > Metazoa > Chordata > Mammalia > Primates > Cercopithecidae > Colobus > Colobus angolensis. The sequence goes on along the minus strand of NW_012118487.1, from coordinate 3,456,717 downwards.
CAGTTTCTGGCTGATTTTGGGGGCCTACCCTGACTTAGGGCCTGGGATCTTTTCCAGAGGCATATTTCGGCATATTTCTCCCTGCACTCCAATGACAACATTGGGCGGGGTGCTAAAGGGCCTGGTGAACAATATTAAACACCTCAAGACTTGAGGTGGAGTATGTTGGACTCTTCACTGTGGATCAATTTTTCAGCCTGCTGCTTTATCTACCTGACAGGAAGACTTGAACTAGTGCCATTTCTAAATTGCACTTCTAAATATTGACTTAATGGCGAGACTCAGCGTGTCATAACCCAGTTCACTAGAGCAACGAAGATTTTCCAGGCCTCATCAAGAGGTCTGTACAATATCCTGTGGGGAGTGGAGAAGGAAAAGGAGGATTTAAGAAGAAAAATACAATCAAGTCATGTTTTGAAGAAATGCCCCTGCAACTCGCTTAATCTTACAGAGACACATGAGTGCTTACTGGGCTCTTGGCTGAGGCTGGAGGGAACCAGGGTGGACACAAAAATGACAGCAGTGACCAGAAATACTGCAACTGCCCCCCAGGAAGATGAGAGGGTGCCAGGGCACACCCTGCTGGGCTGGCAGCAGAGACAGCTGGCTCTCTGAGAGCTTCGTTTGAGTATCTAGTTTAGAAGGACTAGACAGTGTCTGAGAGACTAGAGACTTTATTCTATATCTATGACGACTTCAACACAGCCAGATCTTCAGTGAATCTTCATTAAGGTCACTGAGGAAGCTCTAGGAGGCTATCTTTATAGCTTCTTTCCTTCTGACAGTTAACAGTATAACTGATCTTAAAGCATTTTTGTCACATCCCATTAGCTGTTAGACTGTGAATCAGAGGAAGAGATTGGTCCCTTCTTGTCCTGAAGGAGCTGTTTTGAAGGAGCAACAAGACATTTTTCACGCAAATTAGTTTTCAGATTTCTTTAGACACTCAATGATATATAAGAGGAGATAAAGGCCTAGAGCAGTGGCTCACGCTTGTAATCCCAGCACTTTAGGAGGTCAAAGCGGGTGGATCACCTGAGGTCAGCAGATCAAGACCAGCCCGGCCAACCTGGTAAAACCCTGTCTCTACTAAAAATACAAAAATCAGCTAGGTGTGGTTGTGCACGCCTGTAATCCCAGCTACTCTGGAGGCTGAGGCAGGAGAATCACTTGACCCGGGGAGGCAGAGGTTGCCATGAGCCAAGGTCACGCCACTGCACTCCAGCCTGGACAACAAGAGTGAAACTCTGTCAAAAACAAAGGGAAATAAAGCATAATGATAATACCCTGTACTGCTGCAGAGAGAAGTGAGTGCAGCATGGCAGCTGCCCCTTGGTAGGATCTCCTCCCAGTTGGCCATAGCACTGGCATCCTGGCTGCTGAAAGACCCTCTCTGGGAGATATTATGTGGAGGGAGCTCAACGGGTGTTGGCAGGAAGGTTTTGTGTGTGAGGGTGTGCTCTTCAAAGCAGGAAAAACTTAAGTTCCAAGATAGAGAAAGTCAAACTCACCAGGTGTCATGGAAGATGACCCTCATGGTATTGGCCATATTTATCTTGAGGGTCCTTAGATTTGTTTCCAGGCGGTCCCTAATGCAGTGTGTCTAATCCATTTCCTCCCTATGTATAAACTTGTTGGTAATAATGCCTCTGAGAATGACCTCAAAGTGCAACAAAATCCTTGTGCCTTGACCTCATTATACTTGCTAGAAGAGCCAAGCTCACCCCTGGGTTTGGCTCCTCTAGCAAGCCTGATGGGCCTGGTCCATGCACTGACTTGCTTCCTTAAATCTAGTCCACCTCCATGAAAAGTTGTCTCCTTATAAGATAATGGGATCCTCCTAAACTCTTCCTTTGCTCAAAAGTGTCTTGGGTCACCAAGATGGCTGCTATGGAGGGAATCTTAGGTGTCTTCTGAAGAAACTGTGATCAACCCCCCTGAAACTGTGTCTGCTGGGAGAGCCTATGCCAGCTATGTCTTTGTTGCTCGGCCCAGCTGTGAATTCATGCAGCCTGCCCTGGCCTTCAGAAGCTCACCTGCAGGTATGGCCACTGCTCTGCAGCAGCTTATAGGGCACGCACTGCACCACAGCTGGGTGGTGGGCTGCCCTCCGATGTCTCCATGTTTCTGTGTTCCATGCACCTCTGACAGCTGGATAGCCTGGAGTGCCCCAGCAGCTCCCCACACACCCACCTCCATCCAGCATCCTCCAAACTCCTGCCAAAGGCCTACACACACCTTGTGGGCCTTCACCCCACTCTCCACTGCCCCCTCCCTACAGACCACACATCTCGCAACCCACTGCCCTCTCACAGACCCTTCAGGCTGTCCTCAATCCAGACCAGTGTTACCCCCTCAGCCACGTCACCCCATCTCCTACAGGCTGCTCTTCATTATGCCCTCAACTTTCTAGGCCTCCCCTGGTATCTTTCTCCATAATGGCCATCATCAGTACGACACCATTGAAAATTAGGAAAAAAGTGTCTATTGCCATGTGTGTGGGAAAGGTAAACTGCCCACTTACCTAAATAATGAATCCCACCAATGGAAAGACAATGGGAAGCCGGTTATATTGTTATCACTGAATCCTCTCATCATTAATGAAAGATATTCAGTGACCAAGATGAGGGTATCCCGAAGACTTCTCACAGCAGCCAAAGCAGTTTACATGACTACTTACCTCATTGAGCTAGGGTGTAGCTCAGGAGTCTTAACACAAAGAGACTGCATTTCATGGGCTACCAAAAAATAGTGAGTGCTTTCATTTATCTTTTCAATATTGTAGAGGAGTTCAAACACGTATAGAAATGGTACACTATTTTTTTTTTTAGCCAATAAGTACCCTATAATTTCTCTCTCCTGTATATCCAACATTTTGCACATGAAAAAAGCAAGCTATCCTGTGGTGTTTGCTAAGTCAAGAGAATCAGGAAATAGTATGATGTTAGAGAGTTAAAAATACATTTTAGAAAAATGTGCCCATAAGATATCTTTCTTTTCTTTTCTTTTTTCTTTCTTTCCTTTTTTTTTTTTTTGAGATGGAGTTTTGCTCTTGTTGCCCAGGCTGGAGCGCAATGGTGCTATCTCAGCTCACCACAAACTCCGCCTCCTGGGTTCAAGCAATTCTCCTGTCTCAGCCTCCCGAGTAGTTTGAATTACAGGCATGCACCACCACCCCGGCTAATTTTGTATTTTTAGTAGAGACAGGGTTTCTCCATGTTAGACAGGCTGGTCTCGAACTCCCAACCTCAGGTGATCCACCCGCCTCAGCCTCCCAAAGTGCTGGGATTACGGGCATAAGCCAGCGTGCTCGGCCGAGGCATATTTCTTAAATAAAGATCCCATTTTCCAAACCATGGCTTGGTCTTCAAACAGTAACTTGACACTGACCATTCTTGGAGATTCTACGATGATTTGAAATTTGGAATGGATGTCCACACACTCACCTGGCCAGTAGTACATGTAGACCTTCCTTTTGGCCTTGGTCAGAGTAACCCACAGAGGTTCTGACCCATTCCACCAGAGAGGCATCAGGCTGTCTTTGTTGACGCCAATGTCAAAGGACTTGTTGGTGCTGGGGTCCCACATGTAGTTCCCGATCATCTGATGGACTTCACAGTGGCGGCCTATGTCAATGAGAACACAGCTGTCAGTTTACAGTTCTGGTGATTTCTATTTTTATCTTTGTTCCTTGATCATAGAAGCCATTCATGATCGTTTAGGAAGTACAGAACAGCATAAAGATTTGCTTTTGACTTTTAAAAAAATTAGATTTTTTTTCTTAAGCTGTGCCATGAAGATAGACAATCCAGTAAGATGTCCACTAATTGATGGAGGGTGGGGTCATTTTGAGTGACGTCACCCTGTCAAGTCAGCTGTTTTAAGTTACACTGAGGACACTGTGTGCAGAGCTTGAAGTCTAAATATGAATTAGCATGGACATCCATGGATTCCTCTGAGACTTGGTCTCAGGTTCTCACTCCAGAGCCCTCTCTGTACCCTGCAAACCCTCCCGCCGTGAGATCAGGAATCTAGCTGTTACAGCGTTTGTTCTTTCCTTTCTTAGATAAGAGGAGCTGTGGCTTCAGTGCTAAACAGTGATAAAACCTATGACGTTTGAAACAGAATGGCAAAAAATAGATTCAACTTTGAAAAACAAAGCAAGAAAACAACCCTCCAAATGCAGTGTTATATAGAAACGAGGGCTGGTTCTGTTGAGCACAGCTTAGTCCCAGAAGACAAGCCAGAAGTGAGAGACGCAAACGCTTGGACTCTTTTGAAACATTAGGCTTAAATTATTTATTTTGGAGCAATCTGTTACATCTTTAAAGTAAAAATAACACAAACATTGGCAAGTGCATCAAAAATTGCTGCAATTTTAGTGAGCGTCATTTGGCACCGGGATGAAACATGCTTCACTGCGCTGCCTAACTATGCTTAATCAAGTGGCTTTTCTTCTTTGTTTTACTGTTGTTGTTTCTTCTCCCCACCCCCCTCCCCAAATTTTATTTTTAAACAAAAACAAAGAAAAATTATAAAATACTACTTGGAAAATAGACACTAAAAATATCAACTGGAAAAAACTTTCATTTCATCCCAGAAAGCAAGGCATGCCACAAACTATGCTACTATGCTCCCAGAGATCCCAGCAAAAATGGTTTTTACCCAAAGCTGTAGAATTAGTGTTTTGATCTTGACCAAAACTTTTACATTAAAAAGATTAATAAAATTAAAAAATAAAATAAAATTAAGATGTTGAGCAATTTCTGCAATGGTTAAGGAAGTTATTTTATTTATTGTCTCAACTAACATGTATTCAGTACTCTTATATATATAGTCCTATGAATTGTAGGCTGTGATAGGTGTAGAGATTCCAATCTGAGTAAATGTCATGCCCATCCTCAAGTGGCTTGTAACTTAATACTCAACAGAGGGTCCTCTGTGTAAAACAGCCAGGTTTCCCGGGGCTGGGTCTGAGAAGGAGGACAGGTTGCAGCCATAACTTCAGAATTATGATGACCCTCACTCACCCTGTTGCAGAGGATAATTCCTAGTATGTTCTCACCAACTCATTAAAAGTAGGGTCCTAATTTTATTGGTTTAACTATATTATCGTTTTTAGTATATGAAAGTTGAATCGTATTAAGAGAGCCCCTCTTACAAGTAAAAGTACTTACTAGTCCCTTTATTCAAAATTTTGCATTCTGTTTCACAAATTGTATCATCCTAATGATGCTTACTCATCCTTTCACAAGGCAAGATAACCATGATCATATCCATAGGAAAAGGCCTCCTTCATGGACAGTCTTTCCCTATAGATGCTCTCTGATGCCCTCCCAAGTCCAGGAGGACTCAACTGCAGCTGGTGTGCAAAGAAACTGAGCAAATGTGCAAAATCAGAAGGGGGTGTGGGAAGCATCATTCCTGAGGTCAAGAACCAAAGAAGAGCCTCTGAATGAGTCACCAGGAAAGGACCAGGGATATCAGACATGGGAATAATAGGGACAGATGCTGAGTGAGAGGGGTGGAGGGATGTCTGCTTCCAAGCTTGAATTGTTTGGACCATTTTAGAACAAGGACATGAAACCCAAAGATAAATGGAGGCTTCACATGATGTGGTTTTCACAAGGCTGCATACAAGGAAGCATTAAGCAACCAAAAAACAACTTTTAAAGTACATATAATCTATACTTGTATATCTCAGAAACCCCATATCATTTGGTGAAAATTTCTCTCTTCTCTTCAACACACATATTTAGCACTCTGGACTCTAAATTGTCCAAACTCACTCGTTCTTCTTTGTTCTCTGTTCTCTGGGTAGAAAATTATAAGGAGCTTCTTGTGGATTGCAGAGCTGTTGTATGGCTGGATTGTGTGTGTGCATGCATGCACAGGTGTGAGAGAGACAGAGACACAGAGGGAGACAGAGAAAGACAGAGAGAGAGATGGAGAGAACATTCTCCCAGAGAATTCCTGTAAGGTGGGGTGCTTTCAAGAAGGTCACCTCAGACTCCTGTGGAGAAAGTCAGATTGGGTTTGTTCTTTTGGTGGATCGGTCCTGAGATGAAATGGGAGGGTGTGCTGTCCACAGGGCTTCCTTTGCTCTGCAAAGAGCGGCCTTTCCTGGAAGCCGGCAGGAGGAGGCTGCTTCAGATTTTCTCCTGCCTGCCCGTGAATACAGTAAGGCTGCAGTCTGTGCTTGCAACAGTCGAAGTCAACTCAGACTCAAGCTGATTTCCCTGCCAACCCTCTCTCTCTCTTGCTCTTTCATTTTTATTGCCTCGGTAAAAGTGGTGGCTGAAAGAACAGAACAGAACACAATGTACTGGTTTCTGCAGCCCACGAGCTCTCATCTCCATATTCCTGCCTGACCCATATCTATTTTTATACATCTGCAGCTCTGGGTTTTTCTCTGGTTGTGCTTTCCAAACAGAGCTCGGATGTGGTTTGGTTTTTTGGTCTCTTTGCTCAAGGCTTGAGTAGAAACTTTCCTGACATCCTCCAACACCACAATTGCAGGTGGTTTTCAGGTATGATGTAAGGAATGTCTACTGCTCTTCCTCCTCCAAATAACGACTCTGGAGGCTTTGAAATCTGTGTTTGCCTTTCTCAGAGAGAGCTCCTGGAATCGTTCCCGTAGCTAGAACTGCTGTATGAAGGGGGTGGGATATGACACCTTCAGCATTCATTCCCCAGTGTCTTACTCAAGTGTGTTCAGACGTAATGACCATCACAAGAAGTTTCTTAGCAAGCTCCCAGAAACCTCTGAACCATGTTATATGTTTCATCTCAGAAATGGCTGGCCTTTTCTGGCCAGAGAAGGTAGAGGATATGTCCATCTTATCTACAGCTCATGGTCATGGAGACTTTCTCTTTGACCTCTGAGTCCTCTGCTCGACTAGACCCAACCTTGGGGTTCCCTCCTTTTTCTTGTAGCGTCCAGGTTGAGCAAGAATCCTGCTAAGTCAGTTTAGTGATAATCCTCCACGCTTGGTATCTGACCACCTTCAATATCTCACCACCCTGCCTGCCTTCAGCAAGAGTTCTGTTGAGTAGATCTAGCCAGAATTCCATTTCCCCTGATATTTCTTCTTAGTAGTTTTCCATCTGCTGACCCCACCATGTTCCTTGTCTGTCAATCTCTACTTGTCTGTTGTACTTGGAGTGGAGCCCAATCTCTCTCCCACTGCTGGATCCCATTGCAGCATCCTTCCATCTATCACAGTGGTTCCTTCTTACAGGAAGTTTGCCTTACCATCTTTAACAAGCATCATAAATAAGTATTTCTTTTCTTTCTTTCTTCTTTCTTTGTTTTTTCTTTCTTTCTGTCTTTCTCTTTCTTTCCTTTTCTTCTGTCTTTTCTTCTTTTTCTCTTTCTCTCTTTCTCTATTTCTTCTTTCTTTTTTCTTTCTCTCTCCTTCTTTCCTTTCTTTCTTTTTCTTTCTTTCTTTCTTTCTTTCTCTGTCTCTCTCCCTTTCTCTTTCTTTCTTTCTATCTTTCTTTTTCTTTCTATCTTTCTTTCTTTTCTTTCTTTCCTTCCTTCCTTCCTTCCTT
>NW_012118487.1:3443921-3448915 GCF_000951035.1 Colobus angolensis palliatus | reverse complement strand
TCTCTCTCTCTGTCTCTCTCTCTTTCTTTCTTTCTTTCTTTCTTTCTTCCCAATCCCACTTTGTCACCCAGGCTGGAGTGCAGTGGGGCAATCATTGCTCACTGCAACCTCCACCTCCCCAGGTTCAACCTCCTCCTCAGCCTCCCAAATAGCTGGGACAACAGGAATGTGCCACCAAGCTTGGCTAATTTTTGTTTTTTTTTTTGTATTTTTTGTAGAGGCAGGGTTTTACCATGTTGCCAAGGTTGGTCTCAAACTCCTGGGCCCAAGTGATCCACCCACCTGAGTAAAAGTGCTGGAATTATAGGCATGAGCCACTGTACCCAGCCAAGTTTCTCTTTAACAGTGGATGTCTATAATGTTGCTACTGCTTAGATTTCAATCAGTCTTAATTTTTTCTCACTGTTTTCAAACAGTCAATACCAATTCCTTTTATAGTTCCTTACCTCTTTTATTCTTTTTGCCTTCACTCAACATGTATTTATCAGATAATGTTTGCATGCTAAGTATATAAAGATGAAAAAGAAATGGTCGCTGTCTTTGGCTTACAGTCTGCTATGGACAATAGTAGTAGGCACAGTGGTTAAGGGAACGAATCTTGGAGTCAGATTGTATAGGTTCAAGTATAAACTCTACTTTTTACTGTCTGCATGACCTTGGACAAGTAGCTTAGACTCTCTGAAGCCTCAATTTCCTCATCTGAGTAATGAGCATCGTAACAATTATTGTGAATAGTCATCCCTTTGCGTGGCAGTGTGGAACCATAAAAATGGCTGTGCAAGCCAAAACCATGAAAAGCTATCTTAGTAATCAGTGGGGTGGGGTGGGGGGAATAGGATTGTTCTGTGACATTTAAAAATGTTTGTCAAAATATTGAAAATTCTCCTACTATCAGTTATACAGGGAAATGAAGGAAGAACTATACAATTTAATTTATTAGTATTTTATAATTTACAATATTAGAAATGTTGAGAATTAAAGGGCAATTGCTTTGTAAGAAATTTATGAAGAATGCTTTGAACAGTACTTGGCTTCTTCTAGAGGTATAACAAAATATGAGCGGACATCTTTTCCATGCCTTAGGGAATTGTTATCTTCTTTCTAAGTATAGATTGACTTTCAAAATCTTATCCTTTGTGCTTTCAATGTCATCAAATAGCTCCAGGGGTTCTTTAATGTGAAGTTTTTGCTGGTATCACTTCCTCTGGGACATCTTCATCCTTTTTTCACAACTTTTTTCTTCATTTATGTCAATAAATTCATCATCACTAAGGTCCTCGGGGTGCATACCTAGAGCTTTGTAAATGATTTCAGTGTCAATATTCACGTGGTCAATGATCTCTTCTATAATTCCACTTATATTTGATTCAAATCCTGCAAAGTTATTTTCCAGTAGAGTAAGAGTTTCTGCCATCCTCCATGCATATTACTTGCTGTTCCTGTCTGTCATGATGCTCGAATGTTTCTGGTTGCATGTTTTATATCACAGTTCTTCCAAAGTTTAGCGAAATAAATTGCATTATATCCCATTGTATCATCAATAACCTGTCTGAAATACAGGTTATTACATCTAAAATCATAGGCTTCAAAAGTTGAAATAACTTATTGTCCCATTTAATAGATGATTAAAGTTGTTTTTATAGAAAAAGCAAATTTTCTCATATTCTTTCAGATATTCAAGAGGGTCAGAATGACCCAGAGCATTATCCAGTGATAGTAATGCATTAGAAGTTAAATTATATGGGTTTATCAGTGGGACACAGGGAAGCAACACAACTACATGCTTTGCTGTCTGTGCATGAGCTAATAATAGACGAGCAGCAGCCAATCACCAGCAGACTATGAAAGAAATGATGTAATTGACTGACAATCATGACACATATTTGTTATTTACATAGTGATAAATAGTTCTAGTGGATTGAGGATTAGCAAGGAAGTTTATAGTTTATGCTACAGTAGCTACAATTAGGGTTGCCAGATTTATTTTAGTCAATATACTGTGGTAACTGAAATTTGAATCATGTTATCAGAGAACCGACATTATTATTTTTTATTTTTTGAATATCTTATTTAAATAGATTTTGGGGTATAGGTGGTTTTTCGTTGTGTGGATAAGTTCTTTCGTGGTGATTTCTGAGATTTTGGTGCACCTGTCATCGAGCAGTGTACACTGTACCCAATGTGTAGTCTTTTATCCCTCACACCCATCCCACCCTTTTCCCATGAGTCCCCAAAGTCCATTACATAATTATTATGCCTTTACATTCTCATAGCTTAGCTCCCACTTATAAGCGAGAACCTACAATATTTGGTTTTCCATTCCTGAGTTATTTCACTTAGAATTATGGCCTCCAGTTCCATCCAAGTTGCTGCTAATGACGTTATTTCGTTCATTTTTATGATTGAATAGTATTCCATGGTGTTCATATACCACATTTTCTTTATCCACTCATTGATTGATGGGCACTTAGGTTGGTTCCATATTTTTGCAATTGTGAATTGTGCTGTTATAAACATGCATGTGCAAGTGTCTTTTTTATAAAATGACTTCTCTTCCTTTGGGTAGATACCTAGTAGTGATATTCCTGGATCAAATGGTAGTTGTACTTTTAGTTCTTTAAGGAATCTCCGTACTGTTTTCAATAGTGGTTGCACTGGTTTACATTCTCACCAGCAGTGTAAAAATGTTCTCTTTTCACCACATCCACACCTACATATGTCATTTTTTGACTTTTTAATTATAACCATTCTTGCAGGAATAAGGTAGTATTGCATTGTGGTTTTGATTTGCATTTCCCTGATAGTCAAGTTGAGCATTTTTTCATATGTTTGTTGGCTGTTTGTATGTTGTCTTTTGAGAATTGTCTACTCATGAATTTTGCCCATTTTTTTATGGGATTATTTGGAGAACAGACATTATTTAACCTGCGGTAACTGAGTTTTCCGCATATCCGAAATGTGCAAAGCAAAGAGTGTGTGTGCATGCACATATGCGTACATACACATAAACATACATAGCACATAGTAAGCACTGTTAATATTAACTTATGAGTATAAGGGGGAGAGTCACACAAACAAATGCCATCTAGAGGCCAGCTGGAGATTTCTCTCTCATGAGCTCTTCATGTGATTGGCTCCAATCCTACTTCCATCAAGATTCTCACAAGTCCACAGGAGATGCACATAACTGCAGGCATCTCTACCTCTATACTCCTGCTTCCAGGACATATGGTGTCTAGAAATGTAGATCAGCCCTTTCCTATATGACCAAAAGGAACCTCATCACATGAAATATTCCTGAGGGGGGTGAACTTTATCGGGGATTCAGTCTGGAGAGGAGGGGAAGATTGAGGGCAATGCAAAGAACTTCCAACTGAACCTTAGACATCCAACGTGTCTTCATGACAGAGCACACAAAAGCAAACACACCAAAAACAAAAATAAATAGATGGGACTCAATTAAACTAAAAAGTTTCTGCATAGCAAAGGAAATAGCAGAGTAAACAGACAACCCACCGACTGAGAGAAAAATCTTCTCAATCTGTACATCCAAAAAGGACTGATAACCAGAATCTACAAAGAAATCAAACAAATCAGCAAGAAAAAACAATCCCATGAAAAAGTGGGCTAAGGACATGAATGGACAATTCTCAAAAGAAGATACACAAATAGCCAATAAACACATGAAAAAATGCTCAACATTCATTAATGACCAGGGAAATGTAAATCAAAACCACAATGCAATATCACCTTACTCCTGCAGGAATGGTTATAGTCAAAAAATAAAAGACGTTGGCATGGATGTGGTGAAAGTGGAACACTTTTACACTGTTGGTGGGAATGTAAACTATTATGACTACTATGGAAAAGTGTGGAGGTTCCTTAAAGAACTAAAAGTAGCACTTACCATTCAATCCAACCTTCCCACTCCTGTGTATCTACCCAGAGGAAAATAGATCGTTATATATGAAAAGGATACTTGCATATGCATGTTTATAGCAGCATAATTCATAATTGCAAAAATATGGAATCAGTCAAAATGTTCATCAATCAACAAGTGGATAAAGAAAGTGTGGTACATATATACCATGGAATACTACTCAGCCACGACAAGGAATGAAATAATGGCATTCACAGCAACCTGGATAGAATCAGAGACCATTCTTCTAAGTGAAGTAACTCAGGAATGGAAAACCAAACATTGTATATTCTCACTCATAAGAGGGAACTAAGCTATGAGGATGCAAAGGCATAAGAAAGATGTAATGGACTTTGGGGACTTAGGGGAAAGGGTGGGAGGGGGTGAGGGACAAAAGACTACACAATGGGTACAGGGTACACTGCTTGGGTGATGGATGTAGCAAAATCTCAGAAATCACCGCTAAAAAACTTACTCAAGTAACCAAACACCACCGGTTCCCCAAAATCTATGGAAATAATAAGAAAAAAGGCATCCGAGGTTTCCCCAGTCTTTCCAGCAACCACTCGCCCCTCCCCCCATAGTTTTCTCCTGGCCACCGCTCTCAAGGACCCAGCTGGCACATCACATTGTCTCATTGCTTCTCTATTTTCTGCTCCACAGCAACCTCCTCCAAAATTTCTCTCCAAACTTGGTTTTCTCAAAAACAGTTCAGCCTTCCAGTGTTCTTGTTCAACTTATATTTGCAGGCTCATAGGGTGCTGGAAAAAGGGGGGGAAGGAAGGAAGCAAGGAAGGAAGGAAGAAACTTCAAATGCATGAGTATTGTTGGATAATGCTCTCATCACCCTCATCTTCTTGAGTACTTGAATGAATATGTGAAAGTTTGTTTCTTCTACAAAGACAACTTCAATAATCTATTAAATGGGAGAGTAAGTTACCTCAACTTTGGATATTTTGAAGCCTAAGTTATTTCAACTTTTGAAAGAAGGAAATAAGGAAGAAAGGAAGGAAAGGGAGGAAGGAAGGAAGGAAGGAAGGAAGGAAGGAAGGAAGGAAGGAAGAAAAGAAGGAAG
>NW_012118487.1:3436446-3443831 GCF_000951035.1 Colobus angolensis palliatus | reverse complement strand
GGGAAAGAATAATTGGAGGGGAATGAGCCAAGACAGAGGGCTTCCTACTGAGGTAGGAATTAGGATAGTCCTCATGCCAGTAAAATGTGGCATGTTGCTATTCACCACACTCAGAGTTCACTTTCTTTGAAAGGTGAGATGCTCTTACCGATGTGCTAGATGTGGTGCTAACACAATTCGAGATGGCCACAGCTGGACTCACTCAAGGTCCTGGCAATAAACAGGCTGCACAGAGTTTAATTCAGGGGATTTTACAAAGGTGTGGGCTGCGCTGAGGGGAGCCGAGGGCATGGCGAAGCAACCCAGGAGGGGTGGTGGCAGCGAGCCACCATCACCCACCCACTCCGCTCCCCAAGGGGTGACTAGCAAGGGGAGGAGGTGTGGCCACGGGGACCCCAGACCTGCCTCTCCTGCCACTGTCCTAGAGGCCATCCCTCACGGTCACCTACTGAGGCTCAAGGCAGGCTGGAGAAAGCAGAAGAGGGCAGACAGGCAAACAGAGGCTCTCTAGCACGAGGGCCAGGGAAAATCCTAAGACGTGGATTTTTCAAGAAAATCACGTTAATCACTTGGGCGAGGGTCTTTCACTAAATATCAGAGACCACACAAGTTGAGCGTCCTCTGAACAAGTACTTGTGAGCTTTGATGGTATCACACATTCTCAGGAATGGAAGGGACCTCAGGCGGCCTCCTAATCTAATCCTCTCCCTGCAATTTCAGAGGTGAGGAATAACTCCCTGCCCTTTGTATGTATTAGGTGTAAAAGGCTCGAGTGTGCGCCCAAAGCCACAATTCCAATAAGTGGTGGGTGGGGTGGAGAAGCAAAGGGAATGAGAGCGACTTGAACCTGGACCTCCCGGCTTCTCATATAATGCTCTTCACACTTCACTTTCCATGACAATAACAGATTTATGGTTACAGTTGGACTCTGGAATATGAAACATATGCTCAGTTCAAGGTGAAAGCTCTCGGTTTAAAAAAAAACAACATTTTATTCATGTCTCCAAACATATATACAGAAAAACAACTGCATAGCTGGTTATATCGCTGAACAATCAGGTTCTGCAGCCAGTGAGGAATTCCTCAATTCTATGAATGCTTTCTTAAATCCGGTGTATAACCACCTTTAGCAAGTGATAATAATCTTTAATTTTTAAGCCATTCGTTTTGTTTCTCTGAGGCCTATGTGTGTTTCCATTAGGCGACGTGGTTGTGTCTACTAGAAATCAAAACAGCTGGCAGAAAAGGGAGAAATGGGGTTACATTCGAGGCACATCAATTTAGTCAAAACATGGGGATATAAGTGGGGCTTACCATACACTAAGAAGGCTCATGGAAATCGTTCTTTTATAACCTGCAGGTTTTTGCCCAGAGGAGGCATTCGATGGGGCACTGAGTCCAGAGTTGCAGGCAGGCCTCTGGGGCCACCCACTGGAAGCCTGGTTTATAACAACTTGTGGCGGGCACAGGGACCTGGGCTGTGGGCATTCTGTCCGTCTCTGGGAGATGGTGGCTATGGTGGAGAGATGACAGAGCAGTTTGGGTCCGGGTCTTCTCACTTTCTAGCTGTGAGAATCGAGTCTAATCCTCAGCTTCTCAAAGCCTCACTTTTTCTCTCTCTAAAACGGGATTCATAATGCTTACCTGGCTAGATTGCAATGAGCATTAAAGATAAAAGGGGTTGACACACAGGTGATGCTTGCTACATTGCAGGTATTGTTCTAAGGGCCTCTCTTATGGATTGAATCGTGTTTTCCCAAAAAGATGTGTTGAGATCCTCACCTCTGGTACCTCAGCATGTGACTCTGTTTGGAAATTGGGTCTTTACAGATGGCATCAAGTTAAAATGAAGTTCTTGGGGTGGGCCCTAATCCCACATTTCTGGTGTCTTTATAAAAAGGGGAAACGTGGACAGAGAACCTGATCTGCACCCAGGGAAGATGATGTTTGGAGGGGGAGAGATAGCTCTGTAAACCAGACAGCACCGGGGCTACCAGAAGCTAAAGAACCAAGGAATTTTCAGAGGGAGCACACCCCACCCACACCTTAATTTCTGACTTCTGACCTCCGGAACTAAAAGACAATACATTTCTGTTACTCTAAGCCACCCAAACTTGTGGTACTCTGTTACAGCAGGCCTAGGAAAGGAATTCCACATTTCATCTTCACTGTGGCCCTAAGGGATAAGTACGATTGTTAGCCCCGCTTTCCAGGTAAAGTAACTGAGGCACAGAGAAGGTGAGTTGCCTGAAGTCTTACACCACCAGGTATACTGGAGCCAGGATTTCAACTCAGGCAGCCTGGATCCCGAGGCTCAGCTCTTCACCACTGCGATCTACTAACACTTGTGCAACCAGAATGAACCAGCACTCCACGAGATTCCCAGCACTCAGGAAGCCCACAGGAGAAGGAAGCTGCTGGTGTTATGCTTGCGATGATGCAATCTGTGAAGCCTCCACCCTAAAGGACAGGATGCGTTCAGGGGAACAGCTCAGTCCAGGTGGAAGGTCTTGGGGCTGAGCCCACTGAGGAAGCACTTTACCTGGGACTCTGGAGGGGGGGACCTCCTAACCTAGGACCAAAGGCAGAAATCCATTTTCTGGACACTTGCTGATCAGTTTAATCATAATAGTTCCCGGTCCTTGGCCACCTCCTTTGTATCTGGAACTAAATGCTTTACGTTTGCATCTTATAAATGTAAAGCATTTTACATTTATAAGGAGGTGTAAAGACTAGTTTAGACCCTGTTTAGATAGTCTTCAACGTAACTGTAGGAGATGGAGAATATTATCTCCATTTTGCAGATGGAAGAACTAAAATTCAAAGTGGCTAAGTGAGGAGGCTGGAGCCACACAGCTAGGAAGAGGGCAGAACCCCAGTCCCAACCAAGTCTCTGACTCACCATCCGCCCTCCCCCGCACCAACATCTGCTCCCCTCCAGCCACAGTGTTGCCTCATCAGTTCACCAGGGCTGGCCATTTTAATATAAACGACCTCATACATCAGGCCTGATTCTGAGACTCTCAGCAAAGTAACCACATGGAGATGCACAGATCTGTGGAATGCCAGACATTCTCCTATCTCTTGCAATCAACTATCATGCACCAGGGTTTACCGTAAATACCTCTAAGGAGGAACTACTCTCAGACTATGGATATCAACAATGGAGATGGTAACGTTAAGCTTCCTCTTCCTCTGGAAAGAGGCCAGCTGTGGAAAGAGAGGCTCCCAAATTCTGAAATCAGGGGGTCTTAAGTTAATGGATACATTTTAGAGACTGAACGTATATATATTATCTCAAATTGACATGGTTCCAAGAAGTAACTTTATGTACTCAATTCAGAGCCAACCAGCCAGAGAGTGTTAAATAAGTCAGACATTCCCACTAGTAGGTTCCTCTTAGTACTTTTCCTTGAGCATTTGGAGGTGTAAAGATTAGTTTAGACCCTATTTAGATTAGTGAACTTTCAAATAACTACTTTATACCCAAGAGACTTGAAAGAATTAACAATGCATTGCTCAAAGTACCTAGCTTAAAAATTGAAATTTGCCTTGCAGATAACCTCTGTTGGGAAATCCATTTTATTTTTTTAACTTGTTCAAAGACAGACTTTGGATGTTAAAGAAGTGGTTTCCAATGAAATATGCAAAATTGAGGTGAAAGAAAAGCTCACAATTTGCACATCTTTAAAAGTAACTACTGAAGTATGTGCCAGACACAGTCATCATTATATCCTGAGGCACAAATACTGTAAGACTGAGATAACAGGCTTTGATTATAGTGTGAAGTATAGGGACTGCAACAAAAGTAACCCCAAAAGAGGAGACATGTTTGATTAGGAACATTCACACTTATTGTTTTGAGGTCACTGGACTTAAAAATAAATGTGTTGCTTTATGTCTCTGCAGCACCCACCAGCTTGGTGCAAATATTTAACAACTAGAATACAGAAAAGGAAACAAAAAATAATTTTCCTGCATAAGGACAAAAATGTGAGCCCTTAAGTTTTGACTTAAACACTTTTTACTTTTAGAAAGCTAATTTTTAACAAAGCTCAAAGAAATTTCCTGACAATTCAATCCATCTTCACCACTGTGTAAAATTGGAAAAGAGCATCAATTAATTACTACAGTGAAAATGAAATCTCTTTGGAGGCACACTCTCATTTTATTGAGTTCTTATAGAGGCTTCTCAAAAGATGGTAGATGTTTGGAGGGAGGAGCTTCTTACTTGGGGCATGTCTACCTCTGCACAGGAAAGTCAGCCAACATCTCCATCCTGAAGCACCTCCGTCTTCTGGCTCGTGATAAAGCTTCCTCTTCCCACCCACCGGACTCCCTCCTCTCGCCAGTGACCAGGTTGGCTGTGTTCCTCACACTAGTAGGTGGTGAGTTTGGCAAAAACCAGGCTCCCCTGCAGGTAGTGGGAGTACCCCTTTTATGTTCTCTTCCTGTGTCCTCACTCAGGACAGAAATACTCCTCATGCCAGGGGCAGAGAGATTGCACTCATCCCACAGTTGCCCCACCTGTGCCTGGGGCAGGGGTTGGGAGGTAAGGAGAGGAAATTTAACTCAGTAAAAAAAAAAGCACATTTAGGTTCAAGCTTTTCTTTCTTTTTTTTGAGACAGAGTCTCGCTCTGTCGCCCAGGCTGGGGTGCAGTGGTGTGATCTTGGCTCACTGCAACCTCCGCCTCCCGGGTTCAAGCGATTCTCCTGCTTCAGTCTCCCAAATAGCTGGGATTACAGGCATCCACCACCATGCCTGGCTAATTTTTGTAGTTTTAGTAGAGACAGGGTTTCACCATGTTGGCCAGGCTGGTCTCAAACTCCTGACTTCAGGTGATCCATTCCCCTCAGCCTCCCAAAGTGGGATCAAGCTTTTCAGTTGGAGTAGAACTTAGAATGGCCAATGAGTGATGATTTCCAACAGAAGAGACTAGTTACCAAAATATTACTGAATCAACTTTTAATGCCAGGAATTGATAGAGAATGATGGAACCCAGCTCTTTAGGAGTGGGAACTAATCAGGGACTTTAACAGCTCAGTCAAGTACGAACCCATCAATCAACCATTCCCCGCCCTCTTTTTGGGGGGAAAGAAACAAGTGGAAGCAAGCTCATTTTTGTTAGCATGGTTAGTTTTGTTCGTCGTTGCTAGAATATGCGAGGTAGGCATGACGCTGGCCTGACCAAGTTCACGGCCTCGGGCCAGGTGTGCCCATAGAGAAGCGAGACCAGCCTCTCAAGTCTCCGGAGTTAACTTCACGCAGTCACAGCTGGTTCGTCCTGATCAGTGATCACCGGTGATCTGCATATCAACAGATGGTGTTGGGAGCAGACACTGGGTCTCATTTAATGATTCATGTCTATAATCCTCCTTGGGTGCTGTCTGCATAAAAGCTGTTGAAAGATAATCTGCCTTAGGGATCAAAGAGCAACTCAAGTGAGCTGCATCCTCGTGATGTATTGATAGTTTCCCAGTCCAAGCGGCAGACTCCATGGGAATAGGGGAGATTTTGAGTTAAAAACAGAAGGAACAGGTAGGATGAGAACTGGCAGGAGCTGAGGACCTGTGAGAACCGTGTGGCTTAAGTGGAAGGAATTTTGGAGCCCAGGAAACCAGAGTTCAAATCCTATCCCAGCCACCTCACACGACTCATTTCACTTTATTGAGCCTCAGTTTCCTCCTCTTAAACATGGAGATAATCATAGCTCTTTTCAGAGTTAAGTGGTATCTGGTAGGGAAAGCTTTTGTCACGATGGCTTCCGCACGGTGTCTGGCGCGGAAAAGGCCAAGCCTATGAAATGGGCCTTTTAAAAAGGCCACTTTTAAAAACGGCACTTTGAAAAATCCTCTTCTAGGGAGGGATGGGGCCGGGCAGTCCATGTCTTACTTGATATCTACAGACCATTTGCAGAGGAAAAGTCTCAAGTCCCCTTGACGAAAAGAAAAGCAGCACCACGTTGCACCGCCTTGCACAGGAAGCTGGAAGGTGTGCACGGGGCTGAAAGTCACAGGCAGAAACTGCCCGCGGGGCTCCGGACGGCTGGGAACGAGCCCGCTGAGCCCGGCCACGCTGGCCCGCCACTGCCCTCTGCTGGCGGCTGCGGCCATCGCCACCGCCCGCAGCCGTCCCCGAGGTCCTGCCGAGAGGCGCCAGGCTGGGTCAGCCTTGAATTCTGTGTTTGCATCTCCCGGTTTGAAGGGACCCCCAGGATTCGCAGGGATCTGAGAGCTGCTTGTGACTATGCTGAAGATGCCGAGAATGCAGGCAGAGTCCGGGCCGGGCCGGCGGACGGGCGGCCACGCGCAGAAGCAAACGCGAGTCTCGGGGGCCTTGAACCTGGAGCCCCAGGCCTTGCCTGGGCTGTCCAGGCTGGGAGTCTCGTGCTGTGCCCCCAGCTTCCTCATTCCCCTACCCCACCCTCCTCACCCTTGTTGTGTTTCATTTTCCCTTTTAGGGTGTATGCTTCTTATTTGGGATTGTATTATTCTTGACCCCAGCCCTTTCTTTCCTTCCTTCTCTTAGTTCCTCTTGGTTAAGGTTATGATTTTGTTTTTAAACCAGAATTTGTAATGGTCACTGCAGTGGACGTTAACTTCAAACACCCCTTTGTTCCTCCAAAGCCGAAATTCCTCCTGCACCCTGCATGGGCCCTTCAGCAGCGTCTGTGACCCAACCTCTCTGGCTCTGGGGAGAGGGCAAAGTGTGGCATCTAGCCCTAGCCAGGCCAGCCAGGAGCCGCATTCCTGCCACAGTGACCGTGGCTCCAGGATCCAGGCTGGACGGGAGGATTCTTCCTGCTGGAAGAATCCATTCCTCTCGGTAGCCAAGCTGGGAAGAAATGTCCCCATGTAAAGACATGGCCCCAGGAAGAGGCGGCGGGGCTACAGCCAGGGCCGCGGGGAGGGCAGCAGAGGCAAGAGGTGGGAGGGTGAGTTCCGCTGGCCTGGCTCCTGCCTCACCCCTACTTTTTGCGGGAGCCACCAGCCCTCTCTCAGCCTGGAGTAGCAGGCCTGGGATTTCTGTCACTTGCTTCCTTTGCCTGTCCCTGACTCCTTTCTCTGCCGTCATCACATTTCTGGCCACCTTGCCCTCCTCCTCTGAGTTCACAGCGGCTGGGCAGGGTCCTGGCTGTGAGGGCACCAGTTTAGAGCCACTGTAGACGAAGGCTCCAGGCCGCAGTCGAGGCTTCTGAGCACTGGGCCTTCGCCACCTGGCTTCGCCCCTTTCTCCAAGGCCAATCACCGGTGGCAAATCTCACAAGCGACTTTGTGTTAAAAGTAATGACTAGGCCGGGCGCGGTGGCTCAAGCCTGTAATCCCAGCACTTTGGGAGGCCGAGACGGGCGGATCACAAGGTCAGGAGATCGAGACCATCCTG
>NW_012118487.1:3432141-3436346 GCF_000951035.1 Colobus angolensis palliatus | reverse complement strand
CATCTTTTAAATGTTTCATTCAAATTAGTTTTTGAGGTTGCAGTGAGCCAAGAAGCTGAGATCTGGCCACTGCACTCCAGCCGGGGTGACAAAGCGGACTCCCGTCTCAAAAAAAAAAAAAAAAAGTAATGACTACCTACATCTACCTCTCCCGAAGAGCTTACACTTAGTTTAAAAATAATCTATTACGAAAATATTCGAATGTACAAAACAGTGTGATAACGCAGGACAGTGCTCCACTCTGGTTTCCTGTGTCTTCCTCCCCACACTGGAATATTGTTAAAGCAAATGCCAGACATCCGATCTGAAGTCATAAATACTTCTGTGCTTGTCTCTAGTACTGTGCTTGTCCAGGATCCAGGCTGGATGGGAGGATTCTTCCTGCTGGAAGATCCTTTTTAAAAAACATACTCTTGTTATCACACCCAACAAAATGAATATAACTATTTAATATCAATGAATATAACTATTTAATATCAATGAATATAACTATTATTTAATATCAATGAATATAACTAATATCAGTGAATATAACTATTTAATATCAGTGAATATAACTGTTTAATATCAATGAATATAATTATTTAATTTCATTCAATACCCAGTCCATGTTGAGTTTTCCCTAATTATCTTTAAAATGCCTCTGTGAAGTTCATTTCTCTGAATCAGCATTCAGGCCAGCAAGGTGGTTCATGCTTTAATCCCAGCACTTTGTGAGGCCAAGGCTGGTGGATCTCTGCAGCCCAGGAGTTTGAGACCAGCCTGGGTAACGTGGTGGGTGAAACCCTGTCTCTACAAGAAATATAAAATTAGCCATGTGTGGTGGTGTGCACCTGTAATCCTAGCTGCTCAGGATGCTGAGGCAGGAGAATCACTTGAGCCAGGGAGTTGAAGGTTGTGATGAGCCAAGATCACACCACTGCACTCCAGCCTGAGTGACAGAGTGAGACTCTGTCTCAAAAAAGAAAAGAAGGAAAAAAAAAAGAATCAGCATTCAAAGAAAACCCATGCATTTTATTTGATTATGTTTCTTGACTGTCTTTTAACTGATAATGGTTCTCCTCCATTTTATTAATTCTTGTCCATTTATTTATGGAGGGAACTGGGTCATTTGTCTGAAAATGTCCCATATTCTGGATTAGGCGAATTGTATCCTCATGGTGCCATTAGTATGTTCCTTAGTCTCCTGTATTTCTTGCAGACTCCTACTTTGATCTACAGGTCTTAGAATCTCAGGTTCCATGTGTCTTAAGCAGGATTCCACTGCACGTGGTGCCAGGTACTTGCTCTTGCATCAGGCCATGTGGCTCGTGGTGTCTGTTAAAGTGGATTGGTGGGTTCAGATGATGTCAGCCTAATCTATGCACTGTCAAGGTTCCTATCAGCCTGCATGTAATGGTTTTAGCAACCACCGATAATCATCACCTACATCTGTTCCTTTTAGTCACAAAAGCCCTTCCCAGTGGAACTGTTCTCTGAAACAGGCAGGTTCCTTTAGGAACATCTGTTTGGCCTGTATACCCCTTACATTGAAGTGAGGGAGTGGATCGTTTATCTGTTTTGGTGTAACTGACAACCTCAAACCTCAAGTGGCTTAAACAATAGTCACGTATTCAGCTCACAAATCTGCCATCTGGATGGACCATGGAAGGGAAAACTCCTCTCCGCTGGACGCAGCACCTGCAAGGGCAGCTCAGAGTCTGGGGTAACCTGACACCAGAGGGCTGGAAGGATCTGCGGGCAGTTGATGCTGGCTGCTGACTGAGACCTTAGCTGGGTTGTCAGCAGCTGCATCCACCTGTGGCCTCTCCATATGGCCACCTGGCATCCTTACAGCATGGTGACCAGGCTCCAGGCATGAGCACCCCAAGAAAGCAAAGAGAACAGGCTTGGCATTGTTTGTGACCTAGATCCAGAAGTCACATAGCATCACTTCTACTGCATCTGTTGGTCAAAGCTGTCACAAAGGTCTACTCAGGTTCAAACAGAGGGGACACCCCTTGATGGGGGAGTGTCACCATATAAAGAATAAGTAGAATGAAATTTGTTACGGCAGTTTTCTTTGGAAAATACGATTTGCCACCATAAGAAAACAAATTCAAGTAATTAAGGGGTAAGTGTCACAAGCCAGACACATCACAGGTGACATACATTTGTCACAGCTTTATCTAAGCCATTTAAAGAAAAAACTATTCCAAGACCATGGCTGTAGTTGAGCTCGACTTCTTGCCTTGATAGAATAAATAGACATATTGATATAGTTGGCTATTTAAAAACTTGTGTGTTCACATAATTCGTTAGTTACAAAAACACTGACTTTTTTTTAAACACCAATGTATCAGGCACGATTCAAGATGCTGAGATAGAGCAGTGAAAAATACAGACAGAATCCCTGTCCTCGGGAATCTTGCTTGCGGGCGGGAGAAGACAGATCAGGAACACGTAAGCTAAAAGACTGGACAGTTTCAGGAAGCGAGGCGCAGTGGGCAGTGGAAGTAACAGTGGAGAGTGTGCAAGGGAGGTGCAGTGTTGGCTGGGGGACCGGGAGGGTTTGGAGCAGGCAGTGAGATGACGCTTGAGTGGCGGCGTGAATAATGACGATGACACAGCCATGGGAAATCTGGTGTAATGAGAGCATCCAGGGTGAGAGGGGGGGAAGGAAGAAGTGTGGGAAATGGGGGAGCTGGTGTCACAGAGAAAGGTAGAGCCCAGTGATGTGGCACACTGTCGGGAGGATTTAGATTTTACTCTAGGCATAATGGAAAATGCTGGCAGGTCCTCCTTTTAGAAAGGTGCCTCTAGGGACTTCTCAGGATGGGAGGTGTTTGGAGGGGAAATCATATTTCTCACCCTTAGTCTTCCACACAGGAGAGAAATTCAGCCAACATCTGCCTCCTGAAGAGCTTCCATCCTCTGGCTAGCATTCAAGCCTCCATCATCCCCCAGCCCCCAGCTACACTCCTCTGCCCCAGTGACTTCAGGTTGAGGTGACTCAGGCAGAAAACAGCTCCAGCCCCTCCCATGCCATCTGAAGGGTAATGCTGGCAGCCAAGGGGGATGAACTGAGCAGGTCAGGATGGAAGCAGGGTGACTTGGGAGGACGTCAGGCACCCTGGACTGGGGTGAGCAGTGGGCGCAGTGAATGGTGGCTGGGTTCTGATTTGTAATGACTTATGTGGGTTTTTTCCTCTATCTTCTCCATTTCAGTTTAAGGTCCACAGAAGCCTTATAAAAAGTAATAGGACTTTAAAGGGTTTGATGTAGTCAAAATTATGAAAGTGGAAAGTAATGCAATCTCACTTTTGTTGGCTTTTTAAATTGTAACGTACAAAAATAAACAGTTCCTGAGTGGTATGTGTACCAGCCAGAGGAAATGTACGTTGGTTCACCGTTTGTGGGAGGAGCAACAATGATATTTATTAAGGGTTTTGTTGTTGTTGTTTGTTTTTTTAATTGAAACGGAGACTCTCTGTCACCCAGGCTGGAGTGCAATGGCACGAACTTGGCTCACTAAAACCTCCGCCACCAGGGTTCAAGCAATTCTCTGCCTCAGCCTCCTGAGTAGCTGGGTTTACAGGCGCCCATCACCACATCCAGCTAATTTTTTTGTATTTTTAGCAGAGAAGGGGTTTCGCCATGTTGGCCAGGCTGATCTCAAACTCCTGACCTCAAATGATCCGCCCACCTCGGTCTCCCAAAGTGCTGGGATTACAGGCATGGGCCACTGCGCCCAGCCTATCAAGGGTTTTAAAAGTGTTCATTGGAGCCTGGGACCCAGTAACTCCACTTCGAGAAGTGGAAGTTCTCTAACAAAAGGAAGAAATCAAAGGTGGGATTCATGAATATGGATGTTCAGCACAATATTGGAAACAATCTGAGCATAAAACCAAACACAAATGATGTATTACATTCTGCCCCTTCATTTCTGACCTGTTATAAATGGTGTGAGTTTCCATTTTCCAATCTTTCTAAGGTAGTTCAGGTACAATTACTTGAGGTAGAAAATTGAATTTGACGACCAAGAAGGTGTAAGGGCAAATGTTTTTGTGAAATAAATTTTTTGCCTGCATGTAGTTGGTGCCCAGAATTTTACTCTGGGATTTACTATTCTCCCAAAAGAGCCAAGTGGCTCAGTTTGAAGAGTCTGCAAGTGTCTGAGGAAAGAGAAAATAGTTTTTCCATTTAGGTGTCGGCAGGGTCACTTT
>NW_012118487.1:3428611-3431256 GCF_000951035.1 Colobus angolensis palliatus | reverse complement strand
TCTCCTGCCTTAGCCTCCCAAGTAGCTGGGATAACAGGTGCCCACCACCATGCCTGGCTAATTTTTGTATTTTTAGTAGTATAGTTTTTTTTTTTATTCCGCCCCCGGAACTCTCGGTTTCTCTCTCTTCTCTGGCAGAGGCCTCAGTTCATTTCCAGTCCCAGTTTCCAAACTGACAAGCCCATATACATCTCCCTGCTTCAGCAAGCCAAGATCCACTCCCCTTAAAAATCAGTGCAGGGTCATAAATCACGTTATTTTTTCCCTCTTGGAGGGATGATTAGAGAGATAATTCATGTAACTGAATCACATAATAATCACGGAATGAAAGGCAGCCATTAGCTTCATTAATGGAGAGATCATACCTTCCCTGCTTTCTTCTACACAACTGAGTTGATGTCATGGCTGATTCTATGGCAGAAAAGCCCTTCATCTGGGGCTACCACCACAGAGGGGGGCATTTTATCACCGACGGGAAGAAGCACAGCCATCACTAGCACAGAAATCTCTATGTTGTTAACCTGTGGGCCAAAAACTAGGCAGTCTCCCCAAATGGAAATACCATCAACAACTGGAAAGTCTGTGATGAGATCTTGTTCTGGAGTATTGAGAAACAGGAGTCCCACTTACATCAAGCCGTGGTCTTTATTCCACCCCAAAGGTAGAGGGAAACAGCAGTGTGGCGTATGAGAACAGAGCCTGGCCATTAGAGGACCTGGCCAGATCTGCTATGAACCATCACTCCACGTAACGTCTTGGCCTGCTAGGTGCACTGGGTCAGATGTCCACAAAAGTGGCAGGTGTTTATGAAGGGAGAAGGAGGTTGGAGGAGAGGAAAGGTGCTGTGTAAAAAAAAGGTACAAAATAATCTTCTTTTTCCTTTGTACAGATGGAAGTCTCACTATGTTGCCCAGGCTGATCTCAAACTCCTGGCCTCAAGCAATGCTCCTGCCTCAGCCTCCCAAAATGCTGGGATTACAGGTGCGAGCTACCACACCTGGCCCAAAATAATCTTAAAAGTTGTGTATCATTATTATTGACACTGAACGGAGAGTTGGAGTGGTTGAGTCAATATCCCAAGGTCATGTAGTTGGCAAGTGGTAGAGTTAGGAATCCGACTTCAGAAGCAGCAACTTTGGCCAACAGATCAAGGCCTCTCCAAGCATCATCTTCATCATTACAGCTAACAGGTACCAAATACTAGGTCTATACCAAATAGGATGCAAGGTGCATTGCCAACACTATTTGCCGAATCCTCACACCATCCCTGTGAGGTTGGCACTACCATTACCCTCTTTTTGAATAGGAAAGCAGATGGAAACAGTGAGAAGTTCAGTGTTAAGTGGCTTGCTCACAGGGACTTGGGAAGGGTGATGAGGTATGAGTGTGGGCCATTCAACGTGGGGTAAGGCTTTTGAGCAGTGTGCCATATTGCATCTCCAGTGGACCACAGTGAGCACACCTCTGGAGGCACTGAACTACAGGAGGGAAAAGCCATTGCTAAGGATCAGAGTCCTAAACACCTACTGAATGGGGCCACTGAGCTACGTTGGCTCCTTGGGTACTCTCATGCTGGTGGGGTCTGTAGAAGAACCTGTTACAGTTGATTGAATCTTTATTAAAGTGACAGTACAAGAATTTTAATCATGAGAATTAGCACAGGACCATGAACACATCAAGGCATAACAGAAAACTATCAGCAAGACATCTTGCTGCCCAGGCCCTGAAGGCACTATACAGAAGAAATGTGGACAGGAGGTGGAAACCTGGGTCTTGGCCTCCTGAGACTCTGTCTCTAACTACAACCTTCTGAAGCTCAGTTTTTTAATCTCTGAAATGGGCTGAAAGAATCTCACCTCGTGATTGAGCTACCCTGCCCAGAAAACCACTCGGTTTCCCTGGATCCGTGCAAGCTGCAGATCAGGAGATCCCCTTGTGAACCCACACCACCAGGGCCTTGGGTCCCAAGCACAGAGCTGTGCAGATTCTCCGTGGCCACTCAGCTGGAGACTGCCTAAGACTCCAGCTTAAGAGTTCCCAGGGGGAAGGGTTGCCACCATCACTGTAGCTCCAGTCTGCCATTTTCCTCTGCTGATGCCAGGGAAACCGGTGGGTTTGGACTCAGGAACAATTCCCCACAGTGCAGCACAGTGGCTATGGCAGATCCTGACCAGGCTACTTCTTTAGGTCAAACTTGGACCCATCCCTCCTCACCAGATGGGACCTCCCTGCAGGAATTTCAGCACCTCCAGGCATGGGGTTAGGGATAGAATTCTGATTTCCTTGGGATGGAGCCCCTAGGGCATGGGGCAGCTGCAGTCTTCATGGATCCGCAGACTTGATCTTTCCCCTGCTGGCTCTGAGGAATCTGGGTAGTCCAGACGAGTGGGATTCCTTCCAGCACAGTGCACCCCCTCCACCAAGGGGCAGCCAGAATGCTTTGTTAAGCGGGTCTCTGATCCTATGACTCCTGAGGGATTGAGACCTCCCAACAGGGGTCACCAGACACCTTATACAGGAGCATTCCCACTGGCATCAGGCCAGTGCTTCTCTGGGATGGAGCTCCCAGAGGAAGGAGCAGGCAGTCATCTTTGCTGTTCTGCAGCCCCCACTGGTGACACTTCCGGATGTGGGAGGAACCCAAG
>NW_012118487.1:3424994-3427191 GCF_000951035.1 Colobus angolensis palliatus | reverse complement strand
TGTTAGCCAGGATGGTCTCGATCTCCTGACCTCGTGATCTTCCCGCCTTAGCCTCCCAAAGTGTTGGGATTACAGGCTTGAGCCACCACGCCCAGCCAACATTCTTAAAGAAAAGAATTTCAAACCCAGAATTTCATGTCTGTCCAAACCAAGCTTCATAAGCAAAGAAGAAATAAAATCCTGTTTGGACAAACAAATGCTGAGGGAATTCATCACCACCAGGTCTGCGCTGCAAGAGCTCCTGAAGGAAGCACTAAATATGGAAAGGAAAAACCATTACCAGCTGCCACATAAACAGACTGAAGTACAAAGACCAAAGACTATGAAACAACTACATTAACAAGTCTGCAAAATAACCAGCTAGCATAATGACGACAGGATCAAATTCACACATAACAATATTAACCTCAAAAGTAAATGGGGTAAACGTCCCAATTAAAAGACATAGAATGGCAAGCTGAATAAAGAATCAAGACCCATTCGTGTGCTGTACTCAAGAGACTGATCTCACATGCAAAGACACACATAAGCTCAAAATAAAGAAATGGAGGAAAATTTACCAACCAAATGAAAAGCAGAAAAAAGCAGGGGTTGCAATCCTAGTTTCTAAACAAAACAGGCTTGAAACCAACAAAGCTCAAAAAAGACAAACAGGGGCATTACATACGGTAAAGGTCTCAATTCAATAAGAAGAGCTAACTATCCTAAATATATATGCACCCAATACAGTAGTAGCCAGATTCATAAAACAAGCTTTTAGAGACCTATAAAGAGACTTAGACTCCCACACAATAATAGTGGAAGACTTTAACACCCCGCTGTCAATATTGAGACAGAAAATTAACAAAGATATTCAGGACTTGAACTCAGCTCTGGAGCGAGCGGACCTGACAGATATCTACAAAACTTTCCACTCAAAAACAACAGGATATACATTCTTCTCAACACCATATGTGTCACTAACTGGAAAATCAAGCACATAATTGGAAGTAAATCACTTTTCAGCAAATGCAAAAGAAATGAAACCACAAAAAAATAGTCTCTCGGACAACAGCACAATCAAATTAGAACTCAGTATTAAGAAACTCACTCAAAACCACACAACTGTATGGAAATTGAGCAACCTGCTCCTGAATGACTTCTGGGTAACTCATGAAATTAAGGCAGAAATCAAGAAGTTCTTTGAAACCAATGAGAACAAAGAGACAATGTACCAGAATCTCTGGGATGCAGCTAAAGCAGTGTTAAGAGGGAAATTTATAGCACTAAATGACCACATTGAAAAGCTAGAAAGATCTCAAGTTAACAGCCTAACACCACAACTAGAAGGACTAGAGAACCAAGAGCAAACAAACCCCAAAACTAGCAGAAGACAAGAAATAACCAAGATCAGAGCAGAAATGAAGGAGATAGAGACATGAAAACCCTTCAAAAAATCAATGAATCCAGGAACTGGTTTTTTGACAAAATTAGTAAAATAGACCACTAGCTAGACTAATAAAGAAGAAAAGAAAGAAGAATCAAATAGACACAATACAAAATTATAAAGGGGATATCACCACTGACCTCACAGAAATACATAACAACCATCAGAGAATACTCTAAACACCTCTATGCAAATAAACTAGAAAGTCCAGAAGAAATAGATAAATTCCTGGACACATACATCCTCCCAAGACTGAACTAGAAAGGAAGTGAATCCCTGAAGAGACCATTAAAAAGTTCTGAAATTGAGCCAGTAACAAATAGCCTACCAACCAAAAAAAGCCCAGAACCAGACAGATTTACAGCTGAATTCTACCAGAGGAACAAAGAGGAGTTGGTACCATTTCTTATGAAACTATTCCAAACAATTGAAAAGGATTCACTCCTCCCTAACTCGTTTTTTGAGGCCAGCAACATCCTGATACCAAAATCTGGCAGAGATACAACAAATAAAGAAAACTTCAGGCCAATACCTCGGATGAACATTGATGCAAAAATCCTCAGTAAAATACTGGCAAACTGAATTCAGTAGCACATCAAAAAGCTTATCCACCACAGTCAAGTCGGCTTCATCCCTGGGATGCCAGCCTGATTCAACATACACAAAACAATAAGTGTAATTCATCACATAAACAGAACTAACGACAAAAACCACATGATTATCTCAATAGACACAGAAAAAGCCTTCAATAAAATTCAACATCCCTTCATG
>NW_012118487.1:3392697-3423878 GCF_000951035.1 Colobus angolensis palliatus | reverse complement strand
TAGGCAATACCACCCAGGACATAGGCATGGGCAAAGATTTCATGACGAAAACGTCAAAAGCAACTGCAACAAATGCAAAAATTGATAAATGAGATCTAATATAACTAAAGAGCTTTTGCACAGCAAAATAATTTGTCATCAGAGTGAACAGACAAACTACAGAACAGGAGAAAATTTTTGCAATCTATCCACTAGACAAAGATCTAGTATCCAGAATCTACAAGGAGCTTAAACAAATCTACAAGAAAAAAAAAATTAAAAAGTGGGCAAAAGACATAAACAGACACTTCTCGAAAGAATACATACATACAGCCGACAAAGATAAGGGAAATAGCTCAACATCACTGATCATTAGAGAAATGCAAATCAAAACCACAATGAGATGCCATCTCATGCCAGCCAGAATGGCGATTACTAGAAGTCAAGAAACAATACATGCTGGTGAGGCTATGGAGAAATAGAAATGCTTTCACACTATTGGTGGTAGTGTAAATTAGTTCAACCACCATGGAAGATAGTGTGGCGATTCCCCAAAGACCTAGAACCAGAAATACCATTTGACCCAGCATTCCTATTACTGGGTATATATTCTAAATCATATAAATCATTCTATTATAAAGGTACATGCATACAGATGTTCATCGCATTATTCACAATAGCAAAGACATAGAATCAACCCAAATGCCCATGAAGGATAGACTGGATAAAGAAAACGTGATACATATACACCATGGAATACTATACAGACATAAAAATGAATGAGATTTTGTCTTTTGCAGGGACATGGATGAAACTGGAAGCCATTATCCTCAGCAAACTAATACAAGGACAGAAAAGCAAACACCACATGTTCTCACTTATAAGTGGGAGCTGAACAATGAGGACGCATGGACACAGGGAGGGGAACATCACACACTGGGGTCTGTTGGGGCATGTGGAGAGAGGGAGAGTATCAGGAAAAATAGCTAATGCATGCTGGGCTTAATACCTAGATGATGGGTTGATAGGTGCAGCAAACCACCATGGCACACGTTTACCTATGTAACACACCTGCACATCCTCTGCACATGTACCCCAGAATTTAATAAAATCAAATAGAATCTCATCTCTTTCCAACAGATTATGAAATCTGAAGGATAAATGAGTTTATAAGTATGAAACTATTTGAGCGCTCTTTGGAAGAAAGGTGCTATGGAAACGTAGTGCAATGTTTGCCTGCATGATGTGCATGCTGTATTTGTATATGATATTGCACTGAAGGATTCATGTTTCCTATTAGTTCTAAGCCAGATAGTCAGGCTTAGAATAGGATAGGATATATGAATATGAATATGAATAGGATATAACCAGATATCTGATTCTATTAGGCAGATACTGAGTATGCAGAAATATGTAAATAGCTTTTAATTTTAGATTGCCAGCCTTTGCACCACTGATGGAATAGGTTAAACTTGAATATTGTAAGCATATACACTTCCCACCATTTACAGGCATGTTAAGAACATGGATGTACAGCCGGATAGATTAGGTATTCTGTAGGATTCTCCTTTTCCAATTTAACTAGATCCTGGATAAAACACACATGCACACGCATGTACACACACACACACAAGAGTTTAAAAAATATTGCCAAGCTCACAAGTGATCCCACCAGGTCAGCGGTGTTCCTTCTTTCTTGGAGAAAGAAACGAATATCTTATTTTCAGGACAGTTTCAATTTAAGTCCCCAAGTTTCCCACAGACTAAGTTCAGTCATATATGAGCAAAAGTTTTTACCGAACATACACATCAATAAGCCGCATGGCAGAGGTGGCCAGCTCTCAACCAATGTCTTCTATTGTCTTTCCTCTGGGAACAGATGTTGCTGGGAAACACTCAGCAACTGCCTCACCAGCAGAGGCATTTTCTAGCCCATTTCCATCTAGGTGGAGCCCTGAACTGCACTCAGGCCAATGGGAAGAAGGCAGAAGTGAAATGCACCATTTCTAGCCCTGGCCCACAGATGCTTCCCCTGCGATTCGCCAGAGTCTTCCTTTCCTTGTCTACCAGCAGGATGTTGGTGTTCAGGGTGATCCTGGAAGTTGGACACGGTGCAGCCTTCATCAGTCAGCATCTGTGAATGACTGCATGGAGCCAGCCCCACCTCCATGCACCAACTGGACATCAAGTGAGGGAGAAAAAAATTCTAGCCTGTTAAGCTGCTGAGATTTTAGAGTGTAAGTGAACAGTGGTAAATTTTATCTTAACTACTGCAGTCACTGTGAGAGTCAGCAGAAATGACAACCACAGATTTAGCACCAAGGGCTTTAAGTTTGGAATGATTATATTTAGAATAAAAAACAAGCTTTATTACATGTTTAAAGAAACAAAAGATTGAATCAAAATTAGCAAGGAACAAGAGACTATAAGAAATAACCATGTAGAATTAAGAATCAAATAGATTTTTGGACATTAAGAATATAACAATGTTAAAAATTTGGTAGTAAGCAAAATAGCAGAACCAATGCAGCTGAAAAAATAATGAACTGGAAGATGTAATTGGAAAAAATAATGCAGAATTCAGTATATGGGAAAGAGATTAAAATATGAGGGAAAGCAAATCATGGCTCCTCAACCTATGCCTACCCGGAACCTGCGGAAGTTACCTCATTTGGAGGAAGGGTCTTAGCAGATGCCATTAAGTTAAGGGTTTCAGGATGAGGTCGTCCTGGATGATCCAATGGTCCTGCATCCAATGGCAAGAGGTCTTATAAGAAAGGGAGACAGTCACATGTCAATGGAGGCAGAGGTGGAAGTGATGGGTCCACAGGCCCAAGAAAGCCAAGGAATTCTGGCAGCACCAGCAGCTGCAGGACAGTCATAGAACAGATTCTTCCTTGGAGCACTGAGAAGGCAAAACCCCTGATTTTGGACTTCCTGCCACTAGAACCATGAGAGTCAATTCCTGTCGTCTGAGTCATCCAGTGTGTGGAGTGTGTGACAGCAGCCCTAGGGAGCTGACACAAAGGCTGCGAGACAGGAGGAATGGGAGGAGAGGAGCTGCTCTGTCACATCTAAAGAGACAGCTGGGAGGAAGAGTGGAGAAAACAATGTTAGGACAATATCATGAGAGATAATCATGGAATTTTCCGAACCGATGAACTATATGAATCCTGAGATAAGTAAATACAGTGTATTTTACAAATGCAGGTGAAAATGTATTAAATGTGTGCTAAACTGGATTGAGAACACAGAACGTCCCTGTCTTCAGAGTAGCTGGGAGTAGAACTACTAGGTCACGGGTGGAGTTTGCCCAGGACAGTCCGATTTACACCTGTTGCTCCTGTCATGATTCTTACCCCCTCTTTCTTTCTCAAAAAGGTCCTGATTTGCATAGGTTTTGAATGTCACTAAATTCACCCTCCCATAAAGACAAACACCAGAAATAACATCCCATGGGCAACACCTACAACCAAATGAAGGGACAACGCATCCCTGTGAACCTCAAAACACAAGCCTGTGGGGACACCCCAGCCAGCTCTCCAGAGCCACACGGTCTCAGCCTCTGTGTGGGGCAGCAGCGAAGAGGAGCCGTGTCCTTTTGGGAGAATCATGTCCAGACCCCAAGGTCCTTTCACTCTCATTACTTCCTTTAGCCTGCAGAACACCTTGTCCTTATTTAGATTTTAAAAAAAGTTGTAGTATTCTTGCCAAAGAAGGTTTAACTTGAATCTATTCATGAAGAAAAAAAAATCAGACAAATCCAAAATGTGGTATATTGTACAAGACAACTGGCTGGGCTCCTTATGACTGCCAACATCATGAAAGACCAAAATACAAAACAAAAAGACAAAACAATTTCTCTTAACGCAGAGCAAAGGAACATGGCAACCAAACGTACTGCTTGAAACGTGATTAGATTTTAGATTTCAAAAAATGTTCTAAGGGATTCTTTTTTGGACATTGAGAAAACCTGAAAATAATGGCAAATAGTCTAGTGAGTTGATTTGTTGAATCAATGTTAAATGTCTTGGGTAGTATTGTGGCTGTATAGAGAATATCTCACCCATGCTGAAGGATTTAGAGGTGAAGTGTCAGGTGTTAGCAATTTACCCTCAGCTGGTCCAGCAAAAACAAAAGAGAAACCTATATTTCTCAAATGATTACATAAAGCAAATGTGCCAAACCTTAACAATTTGAGAAACTTGATAAAGGGTACATATTCATGATACTATTTCAATGTTTTTGTACTTTGAAATTTTCTATTATAAAAACTTGAGGAATAGCCGTACAATGGGATATTATTCAGCTATAAAAAGGAAACAAACTATGGATACACGTTACAATGTGAATGAAAATGAAACTCAAAAACAGTATGTTCAGTAAAAGAATCAAGACCCAAGAGACCACACGTTGAATGATTCTGTTTTGATTCAAGAGAAGTCAGTGGGAGGATCTAGAAGGTGAGGTTGAGAGGAAGGAAAAAACTTGGACCCTAATAAAGTGATGGTTTCTAGGAGGCAGGAATGGTCAAAAGGTTAAATACACAGAGAGATCTTGAGAGATGCCATTGGGTCTGGCTGTTAGGAGGTTTTGAGTGAATTTAGGAAGAGCAGGAAGGGTAGAGGATGACATCAGCAGTGGAATTCCAATTCACGCATTTGCCCCCCCGTGGCCTGGGCTGAAGCCTCCTAGAGGCCTCTCTGCTTCCACCCTCAGCCTCACTGCCTGTTGCTCTCCATACCCCAGGGCTAGAGTGATCTTTCTAAAACGAAAGTCTTATCACACTACTTCCCTACACAGAACCCTCCAAAGGCAAGCCCCACACTCAGAATAAGATCCAAAGTCTGCACCACAACCTATAGGACCTGCCGTGGCCTCTTGTCCATTCAGGTTCTTTAAGAAGCAGACACTAAGACAAGATTAAACAGATGAGAAATGTGTTAAGAAAGCCCTTGTTCCACACAGAGGGGAGGAAGCAGAAGTAGGCCGTAAAATCTCCCATTTGTGAAGGTCTGGCATCTGTGAGAGGAGATGGGGAAGGAAAGGATTGGGTAGAAAGGATGTCTGCAAATCTAAGGAGGTTTGATCAGATTGCCGGGAGTCCTCAAGATGAGCCGAGGTCACCTGTTAGAGGAATAGGCCTGCACCAGGGGCCTGACCTTGCTTGGTCATTTGTCAGGATCAGCTTGCGAGAAGTGAAACTTTGGCACCAACATGATGGACTCAGAGGAGCAGCAGCTGGGACCATCAGTTCACCCTGTTCCCTGCAGCAGATCTGGGCAGCATTGTGTGAAGGCCACCACACCACTGCATACTGCTCAGACCTCACTGCCACTCTCATCACTCCTTTGTGCTCTTGCTACACTGGCTCTTGGCTTCTTCCAATATCCCAAGCATGCACCTGCCTCAGAGCTGTCGCTGTTCCCCACTTGGAATGCTTTGCTCTCAGATATCTACAGGCCAGCTCCAGGGCCTTGCTCAGGTCTCTGCTCAAATTTTATCTTATCAGAAAGACATTTACAGACCACTCTGTAAAATGGTACTATGGTCATTCTTGGTGCCTTGTCTAACTTTTTCCATAGAATTTATTTCCAAATGACATTGTTTATATTTACGTGCTATTTGTAACATTTCACAAGAATGTAAATTTCAGGAGAGTAGAAACTTTGCCCTGTTTTGTTCATTTGTATATCCAGGGCCTAGAAGAGTATCTCTGGCCCTATGGAAGGTAAGAGATACTTTTTGAATAAATGAATGAATAGACACCTATTATTTACACATAGCAAGTTCTGAAAATATTTTGTTGAATGAAGAATGAATGGATGAAGAATGAACCAGGACTGTCCAGGAGCTGGGGATACAGCACAGAACAAGACCAAGTCCTGCTCTCTCGGAGCATACATTCTTTAATTAAAATAAGGTTTATGACTGGATGCTAGAGTCACGATAGATGATGTATAGAAGCACAGGCCTCTTGGTGTCAGCCTCTGTGTGTTACCGTTACGGTAGCGTGCTCTTAGAGAAGACCATTCCAGAACAGAGTATAACATGGCCCATGGGTTGAACAAACCCAGGGCTGTTTTGTTTCCATCCTTATGTTTACCTTTCAAATCTAGAAGTCCTGTCATTTTCCGTTGTGCCTGAAGCCTTTCCCAGTGGTGTCTCTTTACGAAAACACCAACGGAGGCTGGCTTCTGTGGGGTATGTTCCAAGACCTACAACGTACTCTGTTGACCCAATTCTTTCAACCAAAGAAAATATTGTCCTAGGTTTTTGTTCCAAACAAAGAAGGTAATTTCTTCTCCAACGGCTATTTTCACCCCCACACCCCTAAACTGTCTGACGATCTGGGGTCCCATGCTCTGCTTGAGTCAAGGGTCGGCACATGACTCAGAGCTTCCGGCCTGAAGCTGTGTCACACTCTTGCCACACTGTGTTTGCCTATGGCTGCTAGGAACCAGCTCCGTGAGACCACACACAGGCATCTCACGTGAGAGGGAAAGCCAGTTCAGAAGCCACATGGGAAAATGATACCACATTGCTCCAGAGGGCTACAGATTTAGAAACAGTTTAGCTGGAGAGAGAAGCAATTCTTCTGAGAAAAGATTCAGGAAAATGTATTGCCAATTAAATACGGGAGGTTTCATTCAAGATAAAGACATCTCACACTCACACATGACAGACTGATTGTTAATCCCCTGGGCCCACTGGTAGGACCAGCTTTGCATTTCATGTGATGGAGGAGGTGCTGATTTCCATGAAGAAGTCAAACCCTGGCCGTATTAACACTTAGACTTGAACCTGAACAGATCTAGAAAGATTCCTAGGAAGCAAAATGGCAGATGAGGTGATTAAGCAAGTGGATGCATTTGCCATTCTTTGAAAATGTAATTTCCTGGACTTTCCACATGTGACCCGCCAGGGTGACCATTCCACATGTGACTCACCAGTCTGTCAAGTGCTTTGGGGCTGTGGCTTGGAGCCGAGTGGCTGTGCACGCTAAGACAGCCGGGCTGTGCTGGGAAAGTGGATTGGAGTTGATATAATAAATAGTTCCTCATGTTTACGCCAGGGGATTTCTCCTCCCAGCCGCCTTCCTTTCCTTGCCGTGGCTCTGAGTCGGGGGTGCTGCATTGAAACCAGAGGGGATGGTGTCCGTTAGATAGTTCCCAAAAAGAATTAGACTTTGTCCCTCAGGGAAACTGCTAGTGAAACATGTGATTTTAAACAGAAATTCCTGGCCTAGGTTTCTAATCCCCTATATCCTACCTCAAGTCAGGCCATTTTCCCTCTTTTTAAATCATAACTTTGAGTCTTATCCAGGGGAAGGGGTATGTAAAGACTAAATTCACGCTTTAAAAAGTACAGGTGAGCGTGCACAGGCTTCCTGTGCTAAGCAACGCTGAAGCTCGGGTTTGAGTCAGCAGCTCTGGCAGTGCAGGGGCTCGTGACCAGTGACAGTCCTGCCTGTCCATGGACAAAGGTCAGGAAGCCTCAGGAGGAAACAGACCAGAGGAGGCCAGAAGGGCAGAAGATAGAGAGGACCCTGCAGGAATGTTCAAATAAACTCCGTGGCGTCCTCGATGTCCTCATTTTTAAAGAAAAGCAACTTGAACCCAAGGAGACTTTGTCTGAAGCCACAAGGTTTAGATCTCACCAGAGCCCAGAGTAGAGCCCGTGTCTCTCACTTCTGGTCCCTCCTGGCTCTCCTCCCATGAATATCTTCAAGAGACAGGGAGGGGCGAGCCAGCCAGAGCCCGGGATCAGCATGTGAGCATGAAAAGGAAGGGAACTCATGTGAGGAGACAAGTGGTTGGATTTGGCAAAGAACTGAGAAAATATAAAATATGGCTGAGTAAAATACAAGGTAATCTTATTTTGGCAGAAGCACTGCCTTTTTATTTCATGTTATTAAAAATCATATTCTCTTGCTGACCATGAAACCACCTGGAAGCAGGGGTGCTAAAGTAGAAAACTTTCTACCACACACTGTGTCACCTCAGGGAACCGCCGTCTCTGAGAACTTTTCCAGACTCTCTGTTATAAATGGCTTGAACTCCCAAACCTAATATCTCTTGGGTAATACAAAAGAAGTTGTTTAAACCACCAGAGTACTGGATTACTCACCAATCTGGAATTTAGTGAAAAGATAAACTATAGAGTTTAAGTTTGGTGCCTTCTTGCCCCTCACAATATTTGACAGAGTTTGCAAAATACTTAATTCCTTCCATTCCTGCTTTGTGCTTCTAGAACTTATCCTGGTTTGTGTGTTGACTGTCACCGAGGAGAAGAGAGCAAAGAGAACCGGGGGGCTGTGTCTGAGCTGATCTCCCTCACTTTCATTTGGATGTTTCGTCTGCTCTAAGACTAAAAATATCACTCTTGATAGATTGGCAGCAGGAATTTCTTTTCTTTTTGGAGTGGAAATGAGATGGGGAAGAGAACAGCTAAAAAGGAAACCTGGCTAACTATTTAGGATACAGCAGCTTCAAGAAACTTTAAAACGTATACAAGGAGGCATTTATAGAGTGCTTACTAAGTGTTAGGGAGCGTGAGACAGGTTGAATGGGATGTAGGGTGAGTCAGACCCTGCCCTCACTGGGACCACCATGCCGTCCCGGGTCCCCATAACCAAATATAATCAGAAGCAACTTGTCCAGAGCTGCATCTTGGTGGTCTGGGGCAGTATCCCAGATGTGACTTATCAAAAGAAGCCTGTTTAAGCCATTTTTCACAACTGTGCAGCCTTGACCATTTGAGATAAGTAGCTAAGTGTCTGATGTTGAATCCTCTCTTTTATACTCAACCCCAGAAGCGCTTATTGTTCACATTGTCCATTGAGACACACAAAGGGAGGGTTTAAAAAATAGTTACCCATGAGGTTGCTTAGTCTGAAGGAAGCCTGGAAAGGCAGTGGCTCATGTACTATGGGTGTCTATGTGTGCAGACATATGCCATGTGCATAATGCAACTACAAAATCACTGTCTAAGGGAGAGACACGTAGATGGCTCTGCAGGATGGCACTGCCCTGAGAGTTGCTTCCTCAGAAGCAGGAAGGAAGAGGCAGCATGATGTTGTGGGGAGCACAGGATTTTGTAGTCATAGTTCTTCCATTTATGGGCTCTGTGATCTTGAACAAGTAATTTAATATCTCAGAGCCTTGGTTTCCTCATTTGTAAAATGCCAACCATTGTGACTACTTCACAGGGTTTTATGAAGATTAATTGGAATAGTGTTTGATGTGCCTAGTACTGAGCATAGTACAAAACACGGTAGACATTTGGGAAATGTACGTTCTGCTCCCTGCTTGACTGAATGTGGCTGCTTGTAATAAAGGAAGACAATAGGAATGCTACAGAGATAGGCCATCCTTTGTCTTCTCAGATCCTGACTCTGCCAACTGGAGGCAGTGTGTTGAAAACGCAGAGTGACGGAGGGGGAAGTAGAAGCCCTCTGTTCTGGTCCAGATCCACTCACTTCCTGGCTAACTGACCTCAGGCAAGGCACTTAACTTCTCTAGATGAAAGTTCTCTCATCTGTAAAATGCCTGCATGTAACTCCTAAGGTGACTATAAAGATCAATTGAAGGCATCAAGATTAGAAAGGAAGAAGTTACTGCCTTTATTTGCAGAAAATACATCTTGTATATTCTTGTATGCAGAAAATCCTCAGGAATACACAAAAAACTTTTAACTAATAAACAAATTCAGTAAGGTAGGAAGATAATTCCAGTTTATATACTGCAAAAATAAAATTCTGAAGATAATTCCATTCACATAACATCAAAAAGAATAAAACATTTAGCAATGCTTAGCAAAAAAAGTACCAAATGTACACCGAAAACTACAAAGCATTGCTGAAGGAAACTGCAACAACCAAAATAAATGGAAAGACATCCCATGTTCATGGATCAGAAGACTTAATATTGTTAAGATGGCAATACTACCTAAGTTGGACTACAGATTCAACACAATCCTTATCCAAATTCCAACCGGCTTTTGCAAAAGTTGGCATGCTCTTCCCAAATTTAATATGAAAGTACAGGTGACTTGGAATAGCCAAAACAATCTTTAAAAGAAGGAAATTAAAGGATTTACACACACTGATTTCAAAATTTTCTACCAAGCTGTGGCAATCGTGATAGTCTGATCTCACCATAAGGATACACCTAAAGATCAAGAGATTATTGGAATAAAATTGAAAGCCCGAGAATAATCTCTAATATTTATGGTCAATTGATTTTTGACAAAGGTGTCAGAAATAAGTCAATGGAAAAGGAATAGTCTTTTTAACAAATAGTGCTGGGACAACTACCTCACACTGCGTAAAAACAGTAATTCAAAAGGGATCACAAACCCAAATGTAAGAGCTAGAAACTTTGTCTTATAAGAAAATGTAGGAGTAAATTATCATGATGTTGGGTTAGGGGATTATTTCATAGTTATGACACGAAAAGTACAAGTCATAAAAGGAAAAGTTGATAAATAGGACTTCATCAACAATAAATGCTTTTATACACCAAGATATCCCATCAGGAAAGTGAAAAGACAACCCACAGCCTGGAAGAAAAATATATGCCAATCATATATCCCATAAGGAATTTATATCTAGAATATAGAAAGACCTCCTACAACTAAAAATAAAATGACAATCTAATTTTTAAAATGAGTCAAAGGATTTGTATAAACATTTCTCCAAATAAATTATCACATAGCCCACAAGCACATGAAAAGGAAAGATGCTCAACATCATTAGTTTTTAGGGAAATGCAAATAAAACGACCATGAAATGCCACTTCATACCCACTGGAACAGCTTTAATAAAAGAGACAATAATGGCTCCTTTATCAGCGTGGCTCTAATTTTTAAAAGACGATGACAAGTGTTGGTGAGGTTGTGGGGATGTCAGAACTTCACACACTGCTGATGAAAATGTAAAACGGTGCAGCCATTTTGAAAAACAGTTTGGCAATTTCTCAAAATGTTAAACACAGAATTATCCTATGATACAGCAAGTTCACTCTTATGTATCTATCCAGGAGAAATGACAACATATATTCACACGAAGGCTTGTGCACAAATGTTCACAGAAGTATTATTCACAATAGCCACAAAGTGGAAACAACACAAATGTTCATCCATTAATGAATGAAGAACAAAATGTGGCCTATCCACACAGTTCAGTAGTTGGCAATAAAAAGGAGAAACATACTAATACAACATGAATGAACCTCAGAATCATTAGAGTTAGTGAATGAAAGAAGCCAGACCCAACGGAACACATATTGTATGATTCCATGTGTATGAAATGTCTAGAAAAGACAAATCTATAAAGGCAGAGTTGGAGGTTACTTAGAGGGGCAGGTGAGGATGGGAAGCAACTGTAGGGCATAAAGTTTCCTTGTGGGGTGATAAAAATATTCTAAATAAAAGTGTACTGTGGCAACGGTTGCACATCTCTGTAAATATCCTAAAAAAAAACTGAGTTGTACTTTTAAAATGGCTGGATTTTGTAACATGAAAATTATACCTCAATAAAGCTATTAGTAATCATTTTAAAAGATCAATTGAGATCACCACTATAGAGCCATATATGGGACCTAATTAGCATATGGAAATTAGGTTACATCCTCCAGATTCCCAGCTACACAGGCAAATACAAACCACCAAAGCTCCAAATGCAGAATTTACCTACAAAGCATTTTTCCTCCTTTCCAGCTCCCTAGGGGTCCACAAACTCTGCTGCTAAGTACAAATCCCCTAACCTAAGGACGTTCTCATTTCTTATTTTCTTTAATTGTTCAGTTTGATAATACTGACTTTCTTCTATTAGAAGCTTTGTCTTTCCTTGATTGCTTTGGCCCTGCTGGGATCCTAAGGTTATTTTTGGCCTTTGTTGCCACGGTCCCTGATAGCTCTTTGCCTCTTCCTTTGTCTCCTTTGATACCTCTTCCTCCACACTGTGCCCACTGAATGTGAGCATGGTCCCCGAGGTTCCTCTTTCTTACCATCATCGTCCCTCATCTACTCAGATGATTTCCCACTCCTCAGTCAGTATCTCCAGGCCTTCATGGCTGCTAAGAAGTCACCACCTGAACGTCTTGCAGGCGTCACAGTGCAAGGACATAAACGATTCATTTAGATGCTCCACTGAGATGTTTCACTGCACATTAATTAGCATGTTTTCTCCCTGTGTGTTCCCCCTCACCCTCCTGTGTTTCTGGAGCAACAAACAGCCAAGATGACTGCTGGGTGCACCCCTCCTGCGTGCATTTGAGCACATCGTGAAAATGTTTCTGGCAAGAAGGGAAGAAGGTCACATGCCTTTCAGAGAAGATAGGAAGATAAGAAGGCAAGACAGGCTACATAACTTGCAGGGCCTAGTGAAGAATCAATAGGTGAGATCCTTCATCCATAAATTATTAAGAATTTCAAAACAGTGACAACAGTGCATTAAGCCAAGCACAGGTCCTAATAAGCACAGAGCCCTGTGGGACTGCAGAGGCCACACCCGTGACGGTGGCCCTGGTGAGACATCTTCTTCCCAGACCAGGGAGGAAAAAGAAGGAGCCAGCCTGTCTGGTGAGTGTGGGAGACAATGCCCTGCTTGGTGGCAGAACCCACAGGGGAGGACTGATGTCTGTGAGATACAGTGGGGAAGGCTGACATCATGGCACAAGGGTGTCCTGCCCAACCCCGCAGAGCCTGGTCTCTGGAGCTGGCACATGGGCATTTGGTGGGGCCTAGTGTGGACCAATGACCAGGGCTGCTGACCCAACTCCGTGGGACTGCGTATGACCTAAGGGCCTTTCCTAGACCTCAGCAGGAAAAAGACGACCCCCACCTACCCAGCAGTTCAAAACTGAAATGCCGATAAGCCCGGTGGCTTGGAAGTCAGAGTCAGATTTTTTTTTATCGTGGTAAAATATACATAACACAAAAATGTACCATTTGAACATTTTGAAAAATTTCTAATTTCTAATTTTTTATTTATTTTTGTATGCTGATTTTTCGTAACTTATTTTAAGTTCAAGGGTACAAGCGCAGATTTGTTACCTAAGCCAACTTGTGTCACGAGGGTTTGTTGTACGGATTATTTCATCGCCCTGATATTAAGTCTAGTACCCACTAGTTATTTTTCCCGATCCTCTCCCTCCTCCCACCCTCCGCCATCCGATAAGCCCCAGTGTGTGCTGTTTCCCTCTATGTGTCCATGTGTTCTCATCATTCAGCTCCCACTTATAAGTGACAACATGTGGTATTTGGTTTTCTGACGAATGTGTTCAAGGATCATGGATAGATTTAGGTTTTTTTAAGAAAAACTGAGAGATGCAGTATTTCTTACACACCCGAGTCTGTGAACTGCAATTCACTGTACACACAGAGTAATTTATTAATCTCCCCCTAAGGCTAGCTCAGACTCTCATCTGACCCAAGACTTCTTTCTCTCTAATCCTCTATGCCCAGCTGCTCCTGCAGGTCCCTCTCCACAGAGCCGATCAACTTCTTAACCTGAGGTTCATTCTGGCACTGGGGACGCGACCTCCAGTCTCCACCATTTGCAACGTAGACTTGAGTGGCCTCCCTTGGCCCTGAAACCTGCCCTGCTCAGAGATGTCAGTCATCATCTCAAAGCCCAGCTCTCGTCTTCAAACACTCCTTGTCACCCCATCTCTGCCCCTTGGCTTGTGCCGTGCTGTTCACCCACAAGGCCCTGCCTCCAGGTTTCAAGCTATCCAGATCCTTCAGGCTTTACTCAAATAACTGTCACCTCAGCGAACCTTCCCTCTTCACATACACTCTCAGAAATCAGCTGCGCTTCCCCAGTGCCTGTTCTATCCTGTCCGATGATTATATTCATTTTGACACATATTTAATTGCTTCAGTTTAATTTAAGCTTGTTCAGGACAGAGGCCACGTCCTGGCATCTTTAGAACTCTTACAAAGTAGATATTCAGGGTATCCTTGAATGGATAATATTCATGTATGAAGGCACTGTATGACTATCTATGTCAATACTATATGTTGGTGTAATTACCAAAATCTGTGGTTCAGACAGTAAGTGGAAAAGGAGTTAGCAAGTGGATGAAAATAACAAGATCTCAAGGCACCATCCACCTCTGAAATGTTGCTATCTACACGTCAAAGCCTTTTGGAAGGAGGGCATCTTATTTTGGCTTGAAAGAGAAAGACAGGTGGAGGAAAACCGCAGCTTGGGCTCTAGGTGTGCGGGAAGATGGAAGTAAAGCTCTTACAGAAAGAATAGATAGTATCATCTCACACCAGTTAGAATGGCAATCATTAAAAAGTCAGGAAACAACAGGTGCTGGAGAGGATGTGGAGAAATAGGAACACTTTTACACTGTTGGTGGGATTGTAAACTAGTTTAACTATTAAGGAAAATAGTATGGTGATTCCTCAAGGATCTAGAACTAGAAGTACCATGTGACCCAGCCATCCCTTTACTGGGTATATACCCAAAGGATTATAAATCATGCTGCTATAAAGACACATGCACACGTATGTTTATTGCAGCACTATTCACAATAGCAAAGGAATCAACCCAAATGTCCATCAGTGACAGACTGGATTAAGAAAATGTGGCACATATACACCATGGAATACTATGCAGCCATAAAAAAGGATGAGTTTGTGTCCTTTGTAGGGACATGGATGCAGCTGGAAAACATCATTCTCAGCAAACTATCGCAAGAAAAGAAAACCAAACACCGCATGTTGTTCTCACTCACAGTAGGAACTGAACAATGAGATCACTTGGACTCGGGAAGGGGAACATCACACACCAGGGCCTATCGTGGGGAGGGGGAGGGGGAGGGATTGCACTGGGAGTCATACCTGATGTAAATGATGAGTTGATGAGTGCTGACGAGTTGATGGGTGCAGCACACCAGCATGGCACAAGTATACTTATGTAACAAACC
Source organism: Colobus angolensis palliatus (assembly GCF_000951035.1). Taxonomy (NCBI): domain Eukaryota; kingdom Metazoa; phylum Chordata; class Mammalia; order Primates; family Cercopithecidae; genus Colobus; species Colobus angolensis. The sequence goes on along the minus strand of NW_012118487.1, from coordinate 3,408,954 downwards.
TGCACATTATGCACATGTACCCTAGAACTTAAAGTATAATAATAATAATTTTAAAAAATTAAAAAAAAAAAGAAAGAATAGATAGTATCAACAAAGAGAAGGACTGAGAGTTCCCAGAGAGGCCTCCAACAAAAACCGGGAGGTGAAAAGGGAGAGGTGAAGAGATCATGGTTTAAATTCCATCCCAACAGGCGTCTCACAACTGGCTGCAAGAACCCTGATGGTCCCCTGGTTTGAAGGTTAGGGATCAGTCTGATGTCCCCTGAGGGAATCTCATGAGGTCAACTTTCAAGACTCCCCCGAAGCTGGCCAGTCAGTTCAAAAGAACAGGCAAACAGGTGGGTGGGGATTGGGTAAAGTTGCTTTGTTTTTATTAGATTCCTTTAGCTTTTAGCTGGACGTTATAATACATGTTGACACAGGCTGAGAGTGAATTCCTTGGAATGTGCTTTTCTTATCTGTTCCATCAGAGCTTGATGGGATTATGTAAAAGGTTTAAGGAACAGCAGACAGTCTTCAGTTACTATTCATGGCACCAGAAAATAGAGAGGATGGCCAAGTTGTGTCCTGAAATCAGCCACAGTCTTCCAGGTGGCTCCACCTCCTCCTGGGCCAAACTGTTGATGAAATCTACACATGCACCACACACACACACACACACACACACACACACACTCTCTCTCTCACTGCTTTGAATCTCATCTCCATCTCAGATTGTACATCCTGGGAGATGTTAATGACGGTGAAGAAAGAAGCAAAAACAACCCAGGGAAGTTCAGAATGGAAAGAGTAGAGTACTCGGCGTCAAGTGGAGAACTCAGGCAAAGAGGGCAACTTGGGCACAAGGTGAGAGGGGCTGGAAGGGAACAAACACCTGGGCTTCCATCCCTGATCATCTAAGGGGCGTCAGATGCTGGCCCCGGCTCAGAAACCTGCATTTGGTGTGGTTCTTCTCCCTTTATCTGGTTGCCGGATCTGAATCTTTGGCCTCTGTGTCCTGCACAATAAGACAAACGCGCTAGCATCTCTAAGTCATCCTCTGCTTTTGGCATTTTGTAATTCTGAATGCCTTTGGGGGAAATTTGGATTGGGGTGTAGTGGATTTTGTTACATATTCCCAAGGTCATTCATATAGTTTTAGTGTTATGTCTTACACAGACAAACGCATGCTAAAACGGACTATGAAAGTCATTCATAGAAATGTGCAGGGAGGGATGTCATGGTTTGGAACAAGGCCAGCCAGCTAAGCTGCAGGGGAATGGGCCAGACTGGGAGTAACTGGAACCTGGAATTAGATCCTCCCAGAGAGACCAGTGAACACCAGGGATAGCTCTGGGTGCTGGGAAGTCCAGGACAACAGGATGAACATGGCAATGGTGCTGCTGTCAGCCTTAAGGGCAAGAGAGGCATCCGGTATGAAGATGAGGGGAGGGGACTTAGAGGCCCGTGGAACTTGGCCAGAAGAATCCAGAATCTAGTGAGATCAAAACAGGCATATGATGCATTGGGTAGCTTGTTAGAAAAGAATACAACCTCAGCCAACAGACAGGGCTTGGCGGCAAAACTCCAGAGCCTTGTTGAAGATGGGCAACCCGCGGCTTCTGCCACAGAGTTAGGAAAAGCCCAGTCCCTGGCTCTGAGCCAGTGCAGTCCCACAAACATGAGCCAATGTCTCCTCTGAGCGAGCACTGGGCCCCGATGTGGAGACGGTCCACACTCCACTGCCCCCGGGGGAGTGTAGACCAACAGTAGTGGGGATTACTGCACGGACAGGTCTTGCCTGCAGGGACCCACCTGCGAAATGGGAGCCCTTCTGAGGCTGCACACTAGGGGAGGTCCCATAGATGGCCTTTAGTCCTGCTTCTCAGAGGGGCAGCGGCAGCTCCCAGAGGTGGTGGCGTTGAGAGAAGGATAGTGACAAAAACCTCAAGCTGGGGTGTCCTGAGCCCTGGCTGGTCACTGTTCGCAAATCTGCGGTGCAGACTGAGAAAACCAAACCAAACCACAAAACATTTCTTTAGATCCACTAGGTTGAGGAACATGTTTTTAAAAACTATTTGAATGTGAGTGTATTTCCCTAAATCACAAGTGGGGGTTTAATCAATGTTGAACAAAATGTCTGCTTGTTCTACTAGAGTTGAGCAAGTCTCATTGGATCTGATAGAACTTTTTCATTTAGTATTGCGAACAGGTAAGTAATCCACATCGTTCAAAAACAGGCAACAAGCTGTCTCTGTCCCCTCTTGGTCTCTCATCTGTCCAGTTGCCATCCAGATAGGTACCATGATTCCTGGTTTCTCAGGCATCTTCAAAGGTATGTTTTCCCTTCAACTGGCAGGTACCCTGTGCTGGGGCCCTGATGACCTGAACGGCAGTGTCTCCTTCTAGGGGCTCTGGGAAGAGTCTGGCTGAACAGAGAAGGAGAGCGGCTGCCTCCACGTCACAGAGCATATGTGACCAGAGACCAAGGGAACATGCATGAATGGTTTTAACATAACTGGCACTTAACACACAGATCATGCTGCTTGGAAAACTTCAGGCTAAGTGACATGGCAGCATTTTCCAGGGGCTGCTGGAGCTGAGACGTCTTCTCTCAGGCTCCCCTGTGCCTTGACGTGCCCCAGCCTCAAAGTCACCCATCTTTCCTCTTTGGTGGACTCTGTGATGGGATATTTCATAGGCCAGGGGGCTGTTGTCAGGAGCTCGGGCTGCCAGGCAGAGGCTGAAGAGGGCTGGAGAGCAGGTTCCAGGCTAGGCCCATGGTCTGCTAGTGAGTGGCTGAAGAACACAATATTTGAGGTTTTCTCCCAAACATTTATATTTCTGTACAGTGGCTGCTTTCAACCTTTAAAGCAGAATGTTTTCTCAAGTCCACCTGTGAAAGCCAAATCCTTAGACACACAGAGGATCTTTCAGGGACAGCTGGACATGCTGCAGAGCTGATAGTCGACTGCGATGGTTCGTGTGCAGAACCCGGGCGACTGCGACGGTTCGTGTGCAGGACCCGGGCGACTGCGACGGTTCGTGTGCAGGACCTGGGCTACTGCGATGGTTCATGTGCAGGACCTGGGCGACTGTGGTGGTTCGTGTGCAGAACCTAGAAGGAGAGCCCAAGGCTTGGGGGCCACTTAGGCAAACTCTGTGGGTGTCTCCACTGTGACATCCACAGATACAGGACTTCTGTCTGCTACCGTCCCCCCTTCCCTCAGGCCAGTCCTTGTTAGGGGCCATTAGTGTCCAGTGGGATTAACTATAGACCACTTTCTTCATATCTAGAAAACAGGTCAAATTGGAGCTATTGTGATCATAAAACAGGGCAAGGGACACAGCATTTCACTGGGGGCCCCCTCCAGTCCCCCTTTCCACCTGCTCCCACTCAGTGGGCTCTCAGAACCTCTCTATGGTATTTTCATCACCTAGAACATTCCCAGCACACATCCCTGATATAATAATTTGTGCTCCTAATGTCTCAAAATGGAGTCACTCACGCCAAGTATCAGTAAGCCCACTGTGAAGCTGTCTCCTTCCTCAAAGTGATATCCACATATGCAATGGACTGAAGTGATGGCACCTGCTGCTGCCCAGTGGCACCCCAACCCTGAAACAGACCGATAGAAAGTGAAAGGTGGCTTACATGATGAAAGCAGACTCATCTGGGAGGACAACAAAAGCAGCCAAGACTTGGCCTCGTTCAAGACACCTTTAGAGCCTCTGCCCATAAGAGCTCTGAAGCCTGCTCCTTCTCCCAAGTCTGGCATCTGGTGCCAGAAGCAGTAAGGCCCCCATTGACCAGTGTCCCAAGGACATCCGGACCCACTCGGCTCAGTTGTAGGTGTGCTGGTCTCCCGAGCCATCACTGCGGTTCCTTACCGCACTGTTATTACTGCTTGTGTGTTGGTTAATTACATGATCCGTGGTGCATGGAGGCCTCTCCACAAAAGGTGGATTCAAGCATGTGTAATGGGCTATCGGGTCACCGTGAACCTTTCTGGCTTCGGTTGGGGTCAGCACATCTAGGTGGCCAGGACCTAATTAACATCAATTGTGCACTCCATCTGTCCGGTCTTCTCACGCTAAACAGCAAGAATGCAGGACTAGGAAGATGATGTAATGTATCCAAGTCCCTGCGGACTGTGGCAGTCAGGAGAAGCTGGCTCCTCTGCCCCCTTTCCCTGCCCTGTGGACCACGTTGCTTCCCAGCCTGCCCCGTGCAGATAATGGGCGGGGCAACCCAGGTTGAGTGGACGAGACTGCTCACCACCAAAGGTGACACCTGGGGGACTTGGCCTTGCGGCACACCTGGAGCCCACTCCTGGTCCCTAGCCAGGGATGTTCTGCTGCAGACATTTACACACATTCTCCCATGCACATGCTCCTGAAGGTGCCCGGGGGAGTCCCTTCATCAAGAACTAAAGCATCTTCAGTATCCTGGACCAAAGTTCCATTGCTGTCAGCCCCGACAGCCCTTTGTCTGAATAAGGTGGCCCATACATCCTCCCATGATCTGCCTTCTCGATCTTCTGTCCTTGCTATCGAAAGGGCTGATGATGGCAGTTGGTTCAGAGTATCCAACAAGAGCCAAATGCTGCACGTGGGCTCCCAGGACCCCCAGCCCTGCCCCAGGTCTCTGCCTGGTTATTGTGCGGACACAATGGGCCTATTGTGGGGCTCTGAAACTCGAGCAGGTGTTGCTGAAGGTGTCTCTGAAACGAATGTTAACCTGCTGAGTCAGGCTCCCTCCAAATTAATTTGAAATGCCCTTTAACCCACTTTTGGCACAGCACCCATGCTGAGCAGGAACTGGAGCCGCAGGGGTCAAGCCACCCTGAAAGCCTTGACAGGAGGCACATGATCCTATCAATCAATGTTGGGGTGAGGGAGGCAGGGGTGGGGCTTGTGAGATCACCATGGCGTGTAGACCGCAGTGGCTCCACGTGGACAAGTCTTCTGGAAATGCCTTCGCTGTTATTACAATCAAAAGCTTTCACCACATTTTACAGCTTTGCCCACTACTCTAACCACTCCCTTCTTCGTGGAGTGAGTTTCCAGCAGCTGAATATCGTATAATCAGAACACCCTCTCATCACCAGGGAAGCCGAAAGAAACATATTTTTTGAAAAGTGACACTTCAGTGCAGAGAGGTTTGTTGATAGGAGCTTAAATAATGACGTGCTGGGAGACATTATTTTAGTAAATTCTTAGAACGCATTTTTTTTTTCCTTGGGTCATGGCTGGTTATTAGTGCTCTTACCCACTTCTAGCTTCTATTGCTGGACACCTCGCCTGCCATGCCTGCATCTTTAGGCAGCTTAATCGAGGCTCATTGCAGAGTGTAGTTTTAAGTGGAAAAATGTTGTTAGGTGTCTCTGGGAAGTATATGACAAAATGTTGACAAAAGTTAATTGAGGTGGGAAGGCAGATTTTAACTGTGTATCTGTGAGAAATATTCTGCACCAGCTGGGTAGCAAGCAGTGAGATAGGAAGTCCATTTCCTGGGGTCCGCTAGGACCCACAGGATCAATTTCTCTCCTTTGCCTCGGTGGTATTCTGCATGCTTCTTGAACTCTCCTTTAAGACATTGTCTCTGATCCCCTAAAGGGATAATGTCAAGTGAATATCTTACTCCACTGAAATATAATTTGGTGAAAAGTTACTTTTCCAAATAAATCTCACTGAGACAAACAGCCCTTCGAACTTTCCCATCTGTGCTAATAGGAGCCCCTTTACTCAGACTTCAGAAGATCTTATAACTGTGGCATCGGTTTGGGCTCTTTTCATATTCACTCATCAGCCAGTCAGCAAATTCTGCCTCATGGATGCTCTTCAAATTCAACTCTCCCCCTCACTTACAGTCCATCACAAAGAGCAGATGCGGTGATGTCTGGCGTGGAAAAGGAGGGAAGGAGGAGCCTGTTGGACTCTCCTTTGGTGTGGCTTTCATAGACTTTCATCAGCTGCACATATTTTTTACACAGTCAATTCTCTGTAACCCCCAACCCACAGCCAGATGGTGAATGGGTGCAGCACCCCTCCTTCTGACCTGAACACGCTCACTTCTCCTTTGCCTGAACTACCCATGATGACGATGTTCTGTTTTCTCTTTTACCTCTGCCATGAGAGCAGCATGTCTCATTTAGAAGTTGCTTTTTTCAGCCTGGGTCCCAGAATGAAGAGGAAATGGGGTGGAGGTCATTCCTCAAGGCCACGCACATGACTGAGGAATAAACATTAGCTATTCTAAGACTCAGACATGGTGTGGAATTGCTTGTTGCAACAACATAACTCAGCCTCACCTTACTGATAAAGGGGGTAATATGTACGCTGTTACTAAAGGTGAGTTTACATGTATATTTGCTGATTCTGTTCTCACAGCAAGTCTATTGGGTAACATTTACTTTCTACATTCTACTGATAAAATATTAACACTCACTGGATGCAATGGCTCACATCTGTAATCTCAGCACTTTGGGAGGCTGAAGCAGGTGGATCACCTGAGGTCGGGAGTTCAAGACCAGCTTGGCCAACATGGTGAAACCCCATCTCTACTAAAAATAAAAAAAAAAATTAGCCAGGCATAGTGTCGGGCACCTGTAATCCCAGCTATAAGGAGGCTGAGGCAGGAGAATCACTTGAATCAGGGAGGCAGAGGTTGCAGTGACCCGAGATCACACCACGGTACTCCAGCCTGGGTGACAGAGTGAGACTACATCTCAAAAACAAAACAAAACAAAACAAAAGATTAACACTCAAAAGAAGCTGTTCAAGTTCTGAAAGTCAAAGAGTGACAGAATAGATTAAATTCAATCTCTGACAGCAAATCCATAGCTTTCTCCACTGGACCTTGTGTAGGGGGTTGACTTGTGGCCCCCAAGAAGATATATTGAAGTTCCAACCCTCAGGACCTGCGAATGTGACCTTATTAGAAATAAGTCCTTTGTAGACGTAATCGAGTTAAGATGATGTCATGAAGGTGGGCCCTAATTCAATATGGCTGGTGTCCTTATAAGGAGAGGCACAGAGAGGGACACAGAGAATGCCCTGTGACAATGGAAGCAGAGGTTGGAGTGATGTATCTACCAGCCAAGGAATACCCAGGATTGTCGGCAACACCAGAAGGCAGGGGGAAGGCGCAGAACACATTCTCCCCTTGAGACTTCAAAGAGAGCATGGCCCTGCCTGCACCTAGATTTCAGACTTTGGGCATCCACATTTGCTAGAGCAGCTCTAGGAAGCTAACACACCATGACTGCCTCAATTTCAGGGCAGAAGTCACCAGAAACTCTCAGTGAGTCGGTGTGGTCATAGAAGTGGGTTGTGTAAAAAAAACCTGCATTCTTCCATTAGCAGCCTAGTGTCACAATCCTATTTATATTGCTTTCCAATGGCTGTCATGACAAAGTAACACAGGTTGGGTGGGTTAAACAAAAGAAATCCAGTTTTTTATAGTTCTGGAGGCTGGGAGTTTCAGATCAAGATGTCATCAGGGTTGATTTCCTCTGAGGCCTCTCTCCTTGGTTTGCAGACAGCCGCCTTCCCCCGTGTCTATATGTGGTCTTCCCTCTGTGCCCATCTGGGTCCTAATCTCCTCTCCTTATAAAGATACCAGCGATACTGGATTAGTACCCACCTTATTGACCTCATTTTACCTTCATTACTTCTTTAAAGATCTTATCTCCAAATACAGTCACATTCTGCGAAATTGGGGGGTAGGGCGTCAACACGTGGGTTTTGGGGGTGTACAAATTAGCCCATAACATGCCCTGATATTTTTAAACATCTAAGTAACTCCTTGTGAGGCTGGCATAAACAGCCTGGCCACCTAAGCAGCCTGGGACAGAGGCTGAAAACACAAGGATGGCCGTGCAAGTCCCTTTAAGCTGCCACATGCGTCCCTAGGTCCAGCAGCCAGACCACTGGCACCTAAGCCTGAACTATCCTCACAGTGTTCCATGCTGGTTCTGAATCATGTGCCTGGTTCCATGCGTGGCTGTTGGCTCCACTTTCTCGACTTCAACGATCTTCACTACAAGGAGGCTCTCCCTTGGGCTGTGTGGACCACTGGTGTCCTGGTTAAACTTTCTCCCACCATCCCCAGCCTCTTTCATCTCCTACTTTGACAGAGCTCTCCTTGGAGGTGACTCTCCCCCCAGGCCTCTTTCTGACTCCAACCTTATAATCAAAATTTAAAACAAAAGTGAAAGACATATTTTGAGATATGCAAGATTACTAGAAATAAAGGGTAATCGGTTCTCTAAATGCGAATTGCTTTCATATGAGCAAAGCATGATTGTAGTGTTTTCTCCTCCTTATTAGTTTAGAAGTGTCGAACATCAAAGTAATCATTCATTTCCCTGAAACTCTGAATGTCTTAATCATCAGAATAATGCTTTTTCCCTATAATAATTTTTTTTTTTTGAGATGACGTTTCACTCTTGTCACCCAGGTTGGAGTGCAGTGGCACGATCTCGGCTCACTGCAACCTCCGCCTCCCGGGTTCAAACGATTCTCCTGCCTCAGCCTCCCGTGTAGCTGGGACTACAGGCACCCACCACCACACCCAGTGAATTTTTTTTGTATTATTAGTAGAGACAGGGTTTCACCATGTTAGACAGGCTGCTCTCGAACTCCTGACCTTAAACGATGCACCTGCTTCGGCCTCCCAATGTACTGGGATTACAGGCGTCAGCCACCACACCCGGCCCACTGTAATAAATTTTATTTGGAGAAGATAGAAATAAATAAACTGGTGCCGTGATGGAAAATAAAGAGAGTAAGAGGGATAGAGAGCGCTGATGGGGTCCCAGGGAAGATGCGTCTGCCACAGTGACCTTGGGAGGCAGATCCGAAGAACGCAGCGATGCCCAGCTTGGGCCTTTCTGGGGAACAAGCCGAAGGGAAGCAGCCAGGAGGAGCAGCGCACTCAAGCATTCCCAGCGGGACACAAGCAATCGAGGGAAGGGTGGTGGGAGCAAGGCCCCGAAGAGGCCGGGTGATCTATGGGGCCAGGTCTGCAAGAGCATTAGATTGTACTTGGGGTACAACAGAACTCGCCGGAGGGTGTGAACAGAGGAGTGGTGTGATCAGGACTGCTTTCCCAGGGCCGCTTTGGTTGTAGGGCAGGCAGCGAGAGGGAGCTGGAGCAGAGGAGGCTCCAGGCAGTCAGGGTTGAGGCTTCAGCCAGTGGTCAGCAGCGGAGGAGGTTGGGTGAGGAGAGGCTGAGGATCGACCTTGAAAGGACAGCTGATTTCACTGTGAGACAAAGGAAGGTCAGGGAGATCAGGAGGAACCAAGGGAAGGGACCACGGAGAAGTGAGTGAAGTAAAAGGAAACCAAGGGAGGACAGAATCCTGGGACCAGTGAGCTGTCAGGAAGGAGGGGCAGATGCAGCTCCCAGCCAGGGCACCAAGGCTGGGATTGACCAGGACCCCCGGGAGGACACTGTTCCGAGCAGAAGCTTGGCTGGATTTGGTGCAAGAGAGAGCAGGAAGACAGGAAGAGGGCCCGCCAAAGAGAGATCATTTATTTCAGGAGGTACCTACATTGAAGGAGGCTCCCAAGCTGGGGCAATGTCCCCATGTAAATGCCGATCCTGGGGGAAGGAGAGGGGAGGGGACCAGGGAGGCTATCTCCACCCTACCTGGAGCTGTGTGAATGCAGAGTCTGTGAACAGCCCCTTCAAGGAAGCCTGAATTCTGCAGTGGGCTGAGGATGTGGGCTTTCTCAAAACACGATTGTTCAAGAACTTGCTGCCTTGATTGCCTTTGGTCCAGTTTCAGCTTAGATCAGATATTTTCTTAAAAGGTGGGGTGGTAGGAAGTATACCTTACTCTGCTGTTTTACTCCAGAACAATGGATCCTTGTATCAGGTAAGAATTTGTGTCACAGGTAATTTCTAGGAGTGCGAGACAAAATACCGTGGCACAAATAGTAATTCTGAGTAGTTAACATCCCTGTTGTTGCCTTGATTTCCACAGAGGAGCATGATGATTCAGTCTGTCGCTGCTCCCTGGACTGTCTTGGGGAGACCTCTATCCTCGGCTCTCAGGTCACTCGCACAACCTTCTGGCCACTCCAAGATGCAGGCCTAGGCCCCGGCCAGTTGCTGTGTGAGAACGGGGTCTCTGATGCCTGCTCTCCTATCTCAGCTCTGCCATGACATTCTTTGGTGCCTGAAACAAAATGCTAAATTTCCCTGCACTTTATTTCCTAGTGTCTAAATGTTGAAATACTAGTAATACACTGTGGGACAAACTTATTTCAGCATCTGTTGATCTCTGGGTGGGTTACTGGCAGCCAAGACGAAGTTCTAGACTGGCTTCCCCGCTACTCAGAATGTTTCTGGGCCACTTTCTCCAACTGCTTAACCAGAAGTGTTTGAGAATTGCAAACAAATGTTACCACTAGCCTTAACAAAATGATGCTAAGTTACGCTGCCTCAAAACAGATGCGGCATTTCCCTCTTACCCATGACCTGGATTGAACAAATCACTGCTTTCTTTCCTTGACTTTATGTTAAACTCCACTTCAGTCAAACGTGAATTTACCCCAAAGAGAGAATAACTTTGCGAAAAGATCCCGGGTAAGATACACTCAAACAGAGAGCATTCCAAGGGCATTGAAACGGTGGTTGTGTTTTCACTAGAATGAAGGTGATCCACACACCACGCTTCAGAAAGGGAGCTTATGCCTAAAGTAAGAGGTAAAGACACACACCATGCCAGCCGCTGTTTCTTCCAGCTCAGATCTCTCCTCTTCAAAATGCCTTTTTTTACGCTACTCCCGCTGGAAGGCACGCCTCCTCTCCCTGGTCCTCTGCAGCACGCTGGGACCCCACTCCCTATTCTTTGTGTATTCATTCTCTTGGGCTGCCATTATAAAGTACCACAGATGGAGTGGCTCCAACAACAGCAATTTGTTTGTTCACAGTTCACGAACGAGGTGTTAGCAGGGTTGGTGTCTCCTGGGCCCCTCTCCACTGCCTGTGAGGGCCGCCTTGGTGTGTCCTCAGATGGCCTTTTCTCTGCACGCGCACGTGCCTGTGTCTCTTCGCCTTCCTATACCGTCATATTGGAATAGGGGCCCACTTTAATGGCCTTATTTTAACTTGGTCACCTTTAAAGACCTTATCTCCAAATGCAGTTAGTTACATTCTGAGGTACTGGGGGTTGGAACCCCAACTTGAACTGGGAGACAGGAGGGTGAGGGCATATTTGGGCTCACAACACCTTGCTACACACTTTAGAATATTAGCAGGCGCCCATTCGCGAGTGTTCTTCCTCCCCTCCTTGAATGTAATCTCCCTGGTGAAAGGCCAGTTTTAAGATTCAGTGTTCCCAGCAATCAGTTGTTTGATTCATCTTCGTGATCATGATTGGCATTTTGGTTGCGTTTGTCCTGATGTAAACATGTTTTGAGGCAAATAAATAATCAGCCATGGTGGTTTCATGGCAGCAACTGGGCTAGATGGTTTCAAGGTTGCTCACAAATAGGCCTGTTGATTCCCCATCCCCATCCACCGTGAAATTCTCCCTCTCAAGGGAGTTTCTGCCATTTGCATAATTTCTACACGAAGGCATCCTAGGAGGGGCCAGCCCTAACTTTAAAATTCCCTGTGCAAATAGCAAAGGCTTGGAACCAACCCAAATGCCCATCAATGATAGAATGGATGAAGAAAACGTGGCACATATACACCATGGAATACTATGCAACCATAAAAAAGAATGTGTTCATGTCCTTTGCAGGGACATGGATGAAGCTAGAAGCCATCATTCTCAGCAAACTAACACAGGGACAGAAAATCAAACACCGCGTGTTCTCACTCTTAAGTGGGAGTCGAACAATGAGAACACATGGACACAGGGTGGGGAGCATCACACACTGGGGCCTGTTGGAGGATCAGGGGCACAGGGAGGGAGAGTATTAGGACAAATACCTAATGCATGCAGGGCTTAAAACCTAGATGACTACTTGACAGGTGCAGCAAACCACCATGGCACATGTATGCCTATGTAACAAACCTGCACGTTCTGCACATGTATCCCAGAACTTAAAGTGAAATAAAATAAAATAAAATTCCCCGTGCATTGCCTAGTTCTATGCCTGCATCCAGCAGCATCTGAAATCCCAGCCTGATGCAGCCCTGGCAGTTCATCTCATTTTATTTTGCCTGAAGTCTCCAAGCAAGTTCTCCCAGCTCGAAGGTCAGCATTCTTTCCAACAACTCATCACTCCTCGTTATGCAAAGGGAAGAACACCAGGGGCTTTCTGTCTTCTGAGCAATAATTCGGGTAATGAAGTGAGAGCTTAGCCTCTCTTATGAATGCTGAGGAACCCTAAAAGAGCATATATCTTTTGGTTCCAAAAAGATCTAACATAGCGATTTTGTTGGTTCATAAAATGCTCAAATACTCAAACCATACGTTTAGGTACAATTCCCAATGGCTATATCCTTCCTTATATGAATAAAAGAGGCGGTTTTCAGCATCAGGTGGAAAAATAAGTATGGATATTGGGGAAAATAGTCTAAATTTAACCCTGAGTCAGTTCCAAGACAGTGGAGGTGATACCAGCTTCATGGCCCGGCATTTCCCAGCCTGCGAATCCTGCTTCAAGTCTGCAAGTCTGCCCAGTCGGTACAAGACATTTGTACATAAACATGAGCCTTGCTAGATACCTCCCTTGTGCGGGGCAGCTTCTAAGAAACATATAGACCAAGCAGACTTCCACATCAGTGAATACATTTGGCCATCCGAAAATACAGAGACTAACACATATGGAGACCTGTGGCTTCCTCGGGCCAGCCTCAGTTTCAAAGCCAGGGTGAGGTCTTTGTCAGGCACTCACGGGACCTGTGCGCCCATAATGGAAGGGGCTCTTCTCTCAGGACAACACAAGGGAAAACACACACAGCCTGAAAAGAAGGCGTGCCTCAGCATGACGGAGGCTATGTGCAAATTATTCCTTGTGCCAATATCAGGAGTGTGAGTCTGACAAACAAAAGGCCATGTCACTGGCTTAGTGTCTCTGTGGAGTCTGTAATGGTCCTGTTACTTACTTGAGTCCTTTCTAAAATGGATTTTGTTCATTTTCCACTGAGATTGCAGAAGCTGCACGTGGCGTGGCAGTTTATGAATTGGGTCCCCCAGCAAGGCTCTGAAAGACAGCTGGAGTGGGGGTGGGCTGTGTGTGTGAAGCCGCTGTGCAGAGCTGGAGTCGGCCGTGCACACAACGACATCTATGTGTGACCCGGCAGCCTGCAAACTGCTTCCCTGCAAGGGGAGACGCATGCCAGGGGAGGGCCAGAGACTTTTGTTAATTCTGTTTATCTTACAGACTGTTTTTTTGTCTGCTGCGGGAAATAAAAAACAAATACATAACTTCCTTGCTTGTGTGCAGTCTGAATTTTTTTCTCTCTCTCTCATGCCCTCATTTTTATTTCTCCAAAGTATCTCTTCCCTTCAATTTGGGGCATCAGTTTATGGCATTTTTACATATACATGTATATACTGTCTATGCACAAAGTCAGAGATACAAATGTGTGTTTTAGACCCCTTCAGCTTTAGTGTTCTGTGGAGATCCATGAGATATCAGAGATCTCATTCTCTTTCTGTTAACATAATTAGTAGAGTTCTCTCTGTGCTCAGAGCACATGGCTGAGTCCCGCATAACCAGCAATAACAGGGCATTCTTAACGACCTCCCTGGACAGTTTGCTAAATTCTTTCTGAGAGCCTCTCACTGCCTTTACAAAGGTTATAGCTGAAAAACAACTAGAAACTGGGAATCCAACTCTGTGAGCAAAGAGAAGGCCCCACATTCTATAACTGTACAGGTAGAGGCTCAGGTTCGTGCAGTTGCATTTGGAGTCCTGGCAATTTCAGATGAAGGCCATCCTTAGGAAAATCAGCTATCCCAAGCCCAGGCAGTCTGGATTAGCAGAGGTTGGATTTGTTTTGTTGAGTTTTTGTTGGTTGGTCTTTCGCAGATGCTGCAAATCACAAACGGGGAACCTGAACTACACAAGCTTTTTCTTCTCTGTATCATTTTACCTGGCCAAAAAAGGCAGAAGAAGGGGAAGGTGGCATTGCTAGGTAACAGAGAAGGATAAGACCTAAAAATCCTCCCTTCCCCAAGATGTCCAGGAGCACGACTCCCCTCTGAGGACCCCACAGGTACTTCCACAGTCTAACACACTGAGAAACAAGCCCACAGGACGCCGGGATGGTGTGACCGCAGAGCAAAGGGACAGAAGGAGCTTGGGACGCATGCACAGACACCTGTTGATTGTGCAAACTTGAACTTAGAAAATACGAGGCTCATTAGAACTTCTCTTTCTAAAATAAACAACCACTTTCAATATCATCGAATATCATCTACTGCTGTAGTTCTCTGTCCTCCACACTGAGAATCCAGAACAGGTCCTTGGGATAACTTTTGGGAAACAACACCACCACGAAAACAAAAGTCTTCTCAGCCAAGGACACAGATTTCTTATCTACCTTTGATGTCCCAAAGGACTAGAGAATACAGAGCATTTAAATAAGACTCCGATGCCAGGAGCTCACCGTTCCCTGCTGGACTCCAGCCCTCCCCTCCCTGCCCAGAAGAGGACACGGTACTCACCAGTCATTAGGGTATAGTAATTGGGATACGAGAGACTAGGGAAGTCTGGAGTCAAATAATCCACTTTTACTCCCCTGCTCACAATCTCTTTGAAACCAGGCAGTGACTCCAGTGCCTCATCACTGATGTAGTCTGAGCGGAAACCATCCAGCAGAAACACCAGCAGCTTCCGGCGGGCAGAGGCCGGCTGGGCCAGGCCCAGGACAAGGGCCAGCAGGAGGGTCCCAAGCTTCATTGCCATGCTGCCAGGAGCCTGCCAGAGCCCGGCTGGCACAGCTGTCTCCTTGCAAAGACTGAGGATGGAGAATCTGTAGCTATTCTCTCTTTCAGGGGCTGGACCTTGAGCCGCTGGCCTTCCTGAGCCAAGTTCACTTTCAGAATTTAAAGGAACAGCACCCCCTTTTCCACACATCTATGCTCACCCTTTACTAGAAAGTCCAGAGACGGACTCCTTCAGATAAGCCGGGTTCCAAACAACCCAGAATTAACACCAGGGGAGAGAGTTCAACCTTATTATTTTTGGTGAACGTTCCAGAAATACAAGCACCCACCGAGGTGGAATTTTAGAAGATGACAAAGTCAACACTAACTTTGCAGTTGAGCTAACCAAAGGGAGGAACCAAGGAAAAGGGCAAGATTTTAATTTGATGTTATCCCACATCATGGCCTCATTTAAACTCTTTTTCACTTAGAAGTTAGTAACGCAAACCTCTGGACTCAGTGCATAAACAGGAAACAATAGGCTTCGGTGGACCCATTTGTAAACTTTCCAGCTGTGTCTCTGTAGTCACAGTACTTAAAAACAATTATTTGTCTATGTCTTGCCACTTACGTTTTTACATGCAGTGTTATTACTTTATTTTTCAAATATGATTTAGCTGCTGGTGCCCATAAAAGGAGGTGGTTCATAGAAGAGCCCTAGAGCCAAGGAGAAGCTTCCAGAGTTGGACAATGGGAAATCATTACTGGCAGAATGGTCTGAAGCAGCATTGCCCCAATAGGATGGAAATGAAATAGAGAGCTGGAGATTGAGAGCTTGAGATGGAAAAGCAGAGCTAGAAATTACCATGCAGGCTTTGGGACAGGGAGGACTAGGCAGAGCAGAAACTAGGAGGAGGTAAGTGACAGGGAGGCAGATGTGAGCTGGGGAGCAGACAGAGTTAGCACAAAGTACCCAGAGTCCGGAGGTTCCCTAGAGTGGCTCTGTCATGCTACATAAATTTGAACAACACAATTCATGTGAAGGCTTATAAAACATAGCTGAGTGCAGTGGCCCACTTTGGGAGACCAAGGTGGAAGGATTGCTTGAGGCCAGGAGGTTGAGACCAGCCCGGGCAACATAGCAAGACCCCACCTCTATAAAAAATTTCAAAATTAGCTGGGCATGGTGGCATGTGCCTGGTCCCAGCTACACAGGAGGCCGAGGTGGGAGGATTGTGTGAGCACAGGTGTTCAAATCTGCAGTAAGCTGTGATTGTATCACTGCACTCCAGGCAGGGCAACATAGGCCCGGCCTCAGAAAAAAAAAAAAAAAAAAAAACCTTAAAACATGCATGGCCCACAGCAAGTGCTTAGATGTTAGATGTTATTCGCATTATAACATCACTTGGCTCTAAAGGAAACTTGCAGGCTCTGG
>NW_012118487.1:3386610-3391582 GCF_000951035.1 Colobus angolensis palliatus | reverse complement strand
AAAAAGGGAAGAAAAGAGATGGGAAGAAGGGAAAGGAAGGGAAGGGAAGAGAAAGAGAGGAGAAGGGAAGTGAAGAGATGGGACAGGAAGGAAAGGGAAGGAGAGGAGATGGAAGGGAAGGAGAGGAGATGGAAGGGAAGGAGAGGGAAAGAGAGGTGAAGGGAGGGGAGGGGAGGGGAAAAGGCAGGTCTGTTCTGATGGGTTGATAGGCATCCTGGACACTGAGCATCACATGTGCTAGAAGGAGAACTTCTTCCCCTGGTGAGGGCCCACAGAGGTAAGAGGCCCAGATAGCTGTGCTCTGTGAGTTCCTGAGAGGCTCAGAGATTGTCTGGACTGTGAGGCTGGAGGTAACAGTGCAAGTCCAGGTGGTTTACTTTGGGATGGCTTCTGAGTTCACTTTGGGAGAGGTTAAGCATTCCAAATGTTAAAGATGAGTATAAAAGGGACTTCCACTTTTCTCCACTACTAACAAAGGTACACCCAAAATATGGCTCCCTGAGTGCCTCATTGAGCTATTGTGGGTGTCAACTCAGAAGTAACTTGTTTCAGATTAGCGTGTCCACAGGTCACCAGAGGCTACCAAGGCTCCAAAAAGATTGTTGTGATGTATCTGGGGTGGGGGCATCATTGTTTTATGATAATGTTTATGATCATATTGTTTAATGACCATGTTTAGACAATGTCTCTAAAGCTTTGGATCAATAAATGATTGCCAATATGAATCTTTAATATACATACCAATATATGAAGAAAGAGACATATGGGATATAATTCAAACCTAGTAAATCCTAGGGTTGCTCAAAGCCAGACTCCAGATCTTGAACCATCTAACCTAGAAAAGGCTGGAAATGAAAGCTAAAAAGCAATAGGTAAAGGCCATATGTCATACAGGTGGTTAATATTAAGTGCCCAAAGTCTTGTGATCCAAAACCTATGTGTCTGTGATCTGGATGTCTTCACTCGGGGGTGGTTATTGGCACCTAACGCTTATAAGTGCTTATTACAACTTGTTTTCAAGGGTTGGCAATACTGTAAAGTCATTGTCCACAGGGGTTTCATTTAGATAATGCAAAATATGAAAAATTTACTCCAGAAGTTGAAACAACCTTTGTCCTAAAGCTGCTGCACGTCTCTCTAGGGACATGCATGAGCTCTCAGGAATGTGCTGTCCAGATTAGTCAGCACCCTGGTGCCTCGCCTTCATGGAGAGACAGATGAGATGGAAGGGAAAGAGTCTTAGAAAAACAAAACAAAACAAAACAAACAAACAAACAAACAAAAATTGTGATTCCAGAGTCAAGATCTTGGTATGATGCAATTGTGTGATTCTGAGGAAATTGCCTTTCTGGGCTTCAGTTTTCACCTCTGAAAAGTGACAAAGGCTTCAAGGTCGTTTCTAGCTGTAGAATCAATGCAATTTGAGAATGAGATCCCAAGTCAGCCCATGTCAGCCGACATCCACCCTTCTTGGTCCTATTAATTTATCCCAGCTTTTACAGTCCTGCTGATCTTTTGTTGGTCCATATCAACCCTCCTTATATCTGGAAAACTGTCTTTAAAATTTAAGATGACAAGACGACATAAGGACATTTTTAGATAAACAAAAGATGAGAGAATTAGTTACCAATAGGCTTGTACTACAAAAAATACTAAAGAATGTCCTTTAGGTTGAAAGAAAATAATACCAGATGAAAATTAATATACATAGGAAGGGAAAAAATGTTGTAAATGATCAATATGTGAGTAAATATAAAAGACTATGTTTTTCTTTTATAAATATCCTTAAAAATAACTTCTTAAAGTTAAAAGAATAACCACTATGCTGAGAGAGATGACTTATGAAAATTAAAAGATATAGAAACAACAGCCTAAATGAAAGGGGTAGAAGGTTTGAATGGAATTAAGCTGTTGTGAAGTTTTTTGAAATTTATGAAATCGGAAAAGTCAGATGTCAAGAGTAAAATGTAAAGTAATTGAATATTAATTCTAACTAGACTGTAATAAGCATGCATATTGTAATCCTCAGAGTCAGTACTAAACAACAACAACAAAATACAAAGAGGTTTGACTAAAAGGTCAGAAGCGAAAGAGGAAACTACCTCAACATAATAAAGGCTATATTTGAAAAGCCCACAGCTGACTTCACACCCAGTGGTGGAAAGCTGAAAGCTTTTCCTCTAAGAGCAGTAATAAGACAAGAATGCTCGATCTAAACACTTCTATTCGACATACTGGAAGTCCCAGCCAGACAATTAGGCAAGAGAATTATAAACGAAAAAATAAAACCATCTCTGTTTGCCAGTGACATGATCTTACATGTACAAACTCCTAAAGGTCACGTGCACACACACACACACACACACACAAAGTTACAAGATATAAAATCATCCAAAAATCAGTTGGGTTTCTATATAGTAACAATAAACAGTCCAAAAATAAAAATAAGAGAATAGTCTCATTTACAGTAGCGTCAAAAGGAACAAAATACTTGAAAATAGGCTGGGCGTGGTGGCTCACACCTGTAATCTCAGCACTTTGGGAGGCTGAGGCGGGCAAATCACTTGAGGTTACGAGTTTGAGACCAGCCTGGCCAACATGGCAAAACCCATCTCTACTAAAAATACAAAAATTAGCCTGGCGTGGTGGCAGGTGCCTGTAATTCCAGCTACTCAGGAGGCTGAGGCAAGAGAATCATTTGAACCTGGGAGGTGGAGGTTGCAGTGAGCTGAGATTGTGCCATTGCATTCCAGCCTGGGTGACAAATGCGAAACTCCATCTCAAAAAAACTTGAAAATAAATCTAACCACAGAGGTAGAAGATCTGCATGCTAAAATGACAATATACTGATGAGAGAAATTGAAGAATACACAAATAAATGGAAAGATATTCCATGTTCATGGATTGTAATAATCAATATTGTTAAGATGTTCATATTACCCAAAGCAATCTACAGATTCAATGCAATCTCTATCAAAACTGAAATGATATTTTTCACAGAAATAGAAAAAAAAAACCTAAAATGTGTGTGGAACCAGAAAGAATTGTGAATAACTAAAGAAATCTTGAATAAAAATAATGAAGCTGGAGGCATCATACTATCTAACTTTGTAACATACCACAAAGCTATAGCAATCAAAACAGCATGGTACTGGTATAAAAACAGACACATAGACCCAAGGAACGTAATAGAGAGGCCAGAAATAAACCAACACATTTACACTCGATGGATATTCAACAAAGGTGGTGTAGGGGAGTGAAAAAGGGCTTGCATTCACACTTTTTGATTCTTTGGCTGGGCTAATAATTAAATTGACATGAGACAGATTAATGAGAGAAAAATCATATTTAATTACATATGGCACACAGGAATCTTAAAAATATGAGACCTGAAGAAAGGTCAGATGATTGAAGCTTATATAGCACCCTGAGCTACAGAAAGAAATGGGGCTTAGGGCTTCTGGGGAAGGTGGTGGTTGACACAAGTTACGGAAGAATGAATGGAGGAAATGTATGGTGAATAAAGGTTATCTTGTTAAGCAGATAAAAAGTCTCTCAAGTAATAAAGGTTGCCTCTGAGCAGCCCTCAGAAGAATAGGTTATAGTATCTTTGGACATGGTGTCAATCTCCAGCCTCCTCTCGTCTGGTGCAAGTTAATTTTCCCTGGTGGTAAGATTTTGGGGGAGGAGATTTATGACAACTGAGTTCCTCTTGGAGGATTCATCTTTAGGCAGATAAGGGGAGCTCAAGAAAGCCTCTCCCTGCATCCACCCTTCCTCATGTCCTTAGTTCAAAGTAATCAGCATACCAAAGCATCGTATTTTGGGGTGGTATTTCCCAAACTCCTTCATTTCCCTTGTCTGAAACTTCCCTAGAAGTTTCACACACTAGAAGCTGAGTTGGTAGGTGTTGAGAGAAAAATGGAGTTAGTAGCTGACTGGTAAGGAACCTGAGAATAGGTCAGTCCAATGAAAAAGCTGTGGCCTCATTTTAGGAGGTGGTGTTGCAGGTGAGTTCCCATCAAAGTTAGGCCTCTATATGGTGCATGGAAATAGGTATTAATACATTTCTAGGGAAACAAAAAAAATAAAGATTAATGTTTGAAGGAGTCCATAAACTAGTTTCTGAGTCTGGAGGGCAGCCAATTGAGATTTCTAGATGCTGGGTTTGAAGCATCTTCAGTTGGAATTAAGCTGTTGTGACTGACATCGCCAGTGGAGACTGGCAAAGGCAATCTGAAAGGTTGTCCAGGT
Organism: Colobus angolensis palliatus; assembly: GCF_000951035.1. Lineage (NCBI taxonomy): Eukaryota > Metazoa > Chordata > Mammalia > Primates > Cercopithecidae > Colobus > Colobus angolensis. Next base: position 3,387,328 of record NW_012118487.1, on the reverse strand, counting down.
CTGCAGTTTGCATCATGTGTTTCAGTGAACTTTCTGAGTAATGCATACACCAACAGACATGAAGGTTGTTTATACATAAGTTATTAAGGTGACTTATCTGAATTCTATAGTAAGTCATCCAGCTTCAGCTTTCAGGGCTTCAGGAAAGGGCAGTTTTAATTTCAGTAATTCCATGTCAGAAGAGTGGGAGGAAACTTGAAAACGTTAGCTTGGAAAATCAGCGGCAGATATTGGAGAAACCTAGAAGAATTCAGGATCCAGTTTACAGATGCTCAAAAACAATGAGCTAGAATTTAATAATGGGTGCACTATGGCTTTCTTCTGAAACATAAATTTATCTTTGGTCACCCCCATTTCTACAAAGAAATAATCACAGTAAGATCAGTTTATTTGTAAGAAAAATTGTTTCATTAAACTTGGCCTGCTTATTTATATAAGTGCAGCAAGAATAGTGATAAATAAATAGGTGCTTTTAAGTCGGTTTTGCTGGAACTTTTAATAAGGAATCTCAGATTGGACTTTTAAAAGCCTCTGAAGGCTGAGAAGCTAAGCTAAGAACTCACCATGAGCCGGGCACGGTGGCTCACGCCTGTAATCCCAGCACTTCGGAAGGCCGAGGTGGGTGGATCACGAGGTCAGGAGATCGAGATCATCCTGGCTAACACGGTGAAACCCCGTCTCTACTAAAAATACAAAAAATTATCCGGGCGTGGTGGCG
>NW_012118487.1:3377155-3379385 GCF_000951035.1 Colobus angolensis palliatus | reverse complement strand
ACTCACCCTCAAACTTCGCCTGAAATACCTGCAGATATATAGGTGAAGTACTTTTTCCTCAAGGTCCCCAAAATATTCTGATGATCTTGGGCCTACCAGGAAGTCAGATTCCTTTCGTATGTGTGAGGCAACCATGTGAACTGTTTATTCAAGGTACCAGGCCAGTCTTTTCCCCCTAGAGGATGTACTGGCTGCAGAAAGTCAACCCTAGTTCTTTAAAGATGGCTGCTCATGTCAGAAAACATGACGTTCCAGTCATAGCCTTGACAGCATAACCAGTGTTTCCAATTGTGCACTGTAGCAAGAAGAACAGATTCTTATTGAACTTATGCAAATAATTATATTGCCATAAAAAATAAGAATACTCAATATTAGTTTCCAAATTCTAGAGGGATCAGGTCAGGAGAAAAAACGTAAAGATTTTATTTACAAAAGTATAATTTACCAAATTGTTGTAAACTATGTATAGCTTTACAAAAAGTTCGCTTAAATCTGGAAAACAGAACATAAAAAAGAAACAACAATGTTTCATTAAAAACTATAATAATTGGTTATTAGTTCTGTTCCAGGTAATTAGTTTTTTTTTTTTTTTTTGAGACAGTTTCAATCTGCTGCCCAGGCTGGAGTGCAGTGGCACAATCTCGGCTCACTGCAACCTCCACCTCCAGGGTTCAAGCGATTGTCCTGCCTCGGCCTCCCAAGTAGCTGGGATTACAGACACGTGCCACCACACCTGGCTGATTTTTATACTTTTAGTTGAGACAGGGTTTCACCATGTTGGCCAGGCTGGTCTCAAACTCCTGATCTCAGGCGATTTGCCCACCTCGGCCTCTCAAAGTGCTAGGATTACAGGTGTGAGTCACCGTGCCTGGCCCCAGAAAATTAATTCTTATTCTGCTTGATGTTGTATTGGTAATTTCATGAACACATCAGCTTCTTCATTAGAATTCTAAAAGTTCCTACCCACTCCAATGGTATGATCTTAAAGTTATCAGAAACCTGTATTTTACTGTACTTGTCAGTCTTTTTCCTAAATCCCCCTGAAGAAGCAATTCTGAACTACAGCTGATTGCAAAAGCTTTCAGAGAAGAATAAAAACAATAACAGTGGATGACAAAGACATAGAAGAAACACGGTTTAAAATCCAATGAGAGTACATTATAGCAAGCAATTGACGAGGAAATTTGGTCATTTCTGTGGCATACAACATTTAAAAAAATATCAAAATTATGATCGATAACATAATAGGAATCTAGGAATCTCCTACAGCTCTTAAAACACAATAACCTATCCATAACTATAACTTAAAGAATGTTTGGCTTCACTTTTATTTGACCATGCATTCCAAATAATTTATCAAATAAGCCTAATTAGCTTAATATCCCTCTTATACAAGGCGAAAAACACATCATTTGATCTTTCCCAACTGAAAAATCCCAAAGTTAACTCAAGGTCTAAGAGATTAATTTGGAATTCAACTTGGGGAACTTGTCAAAAATGTAAAAAAGACTTAAAACACATAACTAAATAGGATCACAAGCCATTATCTCAGTTATTTAACCAGAGCAATAATTAAAAGGCTTCAAAGACAAATACAGAAAACTACATGCTAGTGGGAAAAACCGTCTTTTTAAGTAATCAAAGACCCATGTTCACTGCAAGGGCATTATTTACAATAGCCAAGATACAGAATAAACCTAAGTATTCATCAATGAATGAATGAATTAAGAAAATATGGTATATATACACAAGGAAATACTATTCAACCTTAATAAAGAAGAGAAATCTGTCATTTGCACCAACATATGTGAACTTGGAGGACACTATGTTAAGTGAAATAGCTAGGAACAAAAAGACAACATTGCCCTCACTTCTATGTGGAATCTAAGAAAGTCAATCTCATAGAAGTAGAGAGTGGAATAGTGGTTCCCAAGGCCTAGGCTGGGGAATATGGGGAGATGTTCATCAAAGGGTATAAAATTTTAGTTAGATATGAGGAATAAGTTCAAGAGTTCTATTATAAAACACAGTCACTGTCGTCAATAAAAATGTATTGCATTCTTGAAAGTTTCTAAAAGAGTAGACTTTAAATGCTCTCACCACAAAAATGATAAGCATGTGAGGTAATGCATATGTTAATTAGCTCAATCAAGTCATTTTAAAACATAAACATATTTCAAAACATCATATTGTACAAGACGAATATATACAATTTTTATATGTCAATTTA
>NW_012118487.1:3374729-3376321 GCF_000951035.1 Colobus angolensis palliatus | reverse complement strand
AATAAAAAAAAAATAACAAATTGTCAAAAGTGAAAAACAAAATTTTGAAAGCATCAGGAGAAAACTGACGTGTCATGTGTAAGGAAGCTCCATTAAGGCTACCAGAAAATTTCTCAGGAGAAGCTTTGCTCACGAGCAAGGAGTGGGATGACATATTCAAAGTGCTGAAAAAAATTGTCAACCAAGAACTGTATACCTGGCAAAATTGTCTTTTAAAAATAAAGGAGAGATAAAGATATTCCCAGACAAACAAAAACTGAGGGAGTCCATCACCACCAGATTTGCCATACAAGAATGCAGAACACCCGTCTTCAAGTTGAAGCTAAGTACTAGTAAACAAAAACACAAAACATGAAATTATAGAACTCACCTTACAAAGGCAAATATAAAGAAAAAAACAATACTGTACCACTGTAATGGTGTTATGTAAATCACTTTTAATTTTAGTGTAAAAGCTAAAAGACTTTTGAAACTTTAAAACTTAAAAATGTTGAAAGATATTAGGAATAGCTATCACACACAAATTGACCAATAGATACACAATAAAAATAACTGTAAATTGTAACATCCATGACATAAAGTATATTTAATGGGAGGAGAAGTAAAAATGTGGATGCGATTGAAGTTAAAATGTTATCAACTTAAAATAGACTATTGTAACTATGTTTTATGCAAGCATTATGGCAACCACATGCACATAAAAATACCTACAGGAGATACAAAAGAGAAAAGAATCAAATACACTAGAAAAATAATCAAAACACAAAGGAAGACTGCAACACAGTAAAAGAGAAACAAAAGAACTACAAGACACACAGGAAATTAACAAAATATCAATAGTAAGTCCTTCTCTATCAATAATTACTTTGTGTTTAATTAATAATTAACTAAAAATAAATCTCTTGTAGACAGCATATAATTAGCTCTTTTTAAAAAATCCATTTATCTACTTTACATCTTTTTATTGGGGAGTTTACTCTCTGGTTAATTATATTAATAATTACATTAATTAATTAATGCAATTTAATTAATAACAATTAAACACAAAGATTAAATTCCCCAGTCAAAAGATATAAAGTAGATAAATGGATTTTTTTGAAAAGACCTAACTATATGCTGTCTACAGGAGACTTATATTTAAGGAGACATTGAGGTTGAAAGTGAGAGAATGAAAATATATTTTTCTGCAAATGGTCAACAAAAAAAGAGCCGAGAGGACTATACTTATATCAGGAAAATAGACTTTAAATTAAAAATGTCTGCAAGAGACAAGAACATTATAAAATGATACAAGGGCTAATTCAGGAAAATATTACAATTACATAAGTACTCAACACCTAAAGATACAAAGCAAATATAACAGAACTGAAGGGAGAAATAGATAGCAATACAATAATGGTAGGAGACTTCGCACCTGCCTTTCAACAATGGATAGATAGGAAATCTATAAGGGAACAATATCCAGAGAGGAAATCTATAGGGGAACAGCAGACTTGAACAACACTGTAGACCAAATGGACCTAAAAGACATATACAAAACATACCACCCAACAGCAACAGAATATGCATTCTTCTCAAGTGCACATGGAATA
>NW_012118487.1:3365749-3368216 GCF_000951035.1 Colobus angolensis palliatus | reverse complement strand
CAGTCAAAAGATATAAAGTAGATAAATGGATTTTTTTGAAAAGACCTAACTATATGCTGTCTACAGGAGACTTATATTTAAGGAGACATTGAGGTTGAAAGTGAGAGAATGAAAAAATATTTTCCTGCAAATGGTCAACAAAAAAAGAGCAGAGAGGACCATACTTATATCAGGAAAATAGACTTTAAATTAAAAATGTTTGCAAGAGACAAGAACATTATAAAATGATACAAGGGCTAATTCAGGAAAATATTACAATTATATAAGCACTCAACATCACAACACCTAAAGATACAAACCAAATATAACAGAACTGAAGGGAGAAATAGATAGCAATACAATAATGGTAGGAGACTTTGCACCTGCCTTTCAACAATGGATAGATAGGAAATCTATAAGGGAACAATATCCAGACAGGAAATCTATAAGGGAACAGCAGACTTGAACAACACTGTAGACCAAATGGACCTAAAACATACCACCCAACAGCAACAGAATATGCATTCTTCTCAAGTGCACATGGAATATTCCCCAGGACATATCACCTATTAGGCCACAAAGCAAGTCTTAACAATTTTAAGAAGATTAAAATTATATCAAGTATCATTGCTGACCACATGTTATGAAACTAGAAATCACTAACAGAAGGAGAATTGGAAAATTTACAAATATGTGGAAACTAACCTTCTCCTGAACAATTCATGGGTTAAAAAAAAAAAAGAATCAAAATATAAGATATGTCTTAAGACAAAAGGAAAACACAATACATCAAAACTTATGGCAGTAAAGTATGAAGAGGGAAGTTTAAGTGATAAATAACTGTACTAAAAAAAGGAAGAAAAGAAAAAGAAAAACAAGAACAAATTAAATCCAAAGGTAGTACAAGACAGTAGTAGTAGAAATAATAAAGATTAGAGTAGAAAAAAAAAATAAAGACCAAAAAAGAAAAAAATCAACAAAACTAAGAGCTAGTTATTTTGAAAAGAAAAACCAAATTGACTAGTCTTCAGTTAAACTAAGAAAAAGAGGAGACTCAATTAAATAAAATCAGAAATGAAAGAGCAAATATTACAACTGATACTGTAGAAATAAAAAGGAGCATAAGAGACTACTACAAATAATTATATGCCAATAAACTGGACAACCTAGAATAAATGGAGAAATTCTTAGAAACATATAAGCTACTAAAACTAAATCATGAAGAAACAGAAAATCTGAAGGCACCAATAACAAGTAAGGACATTGAACTGGTAATCAAAAATCTCCCAGCAAAGAAAAGCAAAGAACAGATAGCTTCACTGGTGAATTCTACCAAATATTTAAGGAATGAATGCCATTTTTTTCAAATTCTTCCAAAAAGGTGAAGAGGAAGGAACACTTCCAGACTCATTTTATGAAGTCAATGTTACCCTGATACCAATGTCCAACAAAAACTCTACCAAAGAAGAAAACTACAGGCCGATATCCCTGATGACTATAGATGCAAAAATCCTCAACAAAATACTAGCAAACTGTATTCAACAGAACATTAAAAGGATTATACATCATAATCAAGTGGGATTTATTCCAGAAATGCAAGGATGGTTCAATGTGCACTAATCTATAAATGTGATACACCACATTAACAAAAAGAAGGATAAAAATCACATGATCACCCCAAGTGATGCAGAAAAAGCATTTGACAAAATTCATCCTCCTTTTCATGATTAAAAAAAAAATCTAAGCAAGTTAGGTATAGAAAGAATCTACCTCAACACATAAAGGCCGTATGTGGCAAGCCATAACTGATACAATATTCAACAGTGAAAAACTGAAAGTTTTTCCTCCTAAGATCAGAAACAAGAAAAAGATAACCCACACTCACCATTTCTATTCAAAATAGTATTGGAACTTCTAGTCAGATAAAGGCAAGAAAAGAGACAAAAGCCATCTAAATGGTAAAGAAAGAAGTTAAATCATCTCTGTTTGCTAGTAACATAATTATATGTGTCCCTTAAGACTCTGCCAAAAAACTGCTACAACTAATAAACAAATTCAGTAAAGTTGTAGAATACAAAATCAATATACAAAGAAACAATTGTATTTCTATATAGTAACAATGAACTACCTGTAAAGAAAATTAAGAAGAAAAATCCTATTTACAATACCATCAAAAAGAATAAATTACTTAGGAATAAACTTAACCAAGGTAGTGAAAAACTTGTACACTAAAAGCTATAATACACTGATGAAAGAATTAAAGAAGACACAAATAAATGGAAAAATATTCTGTGTTCATGGATTGAAAGAATTAATATTATTAAGACGTCCATACTAAGTAATCTGTAGATTCAACATTATTCCCATTAAAATCCCAGTGGCATTTCTTAAAGAAAGAGAAAAAATTCTAGAATTCATATGGAACAACAAAAGACCCAAAATAGTCAAAGCAATCCTGAGAAAGAAGAACAAAGCTGGAGACATCACA
>NW_012118487.1:3363997-3365699 GCF_000951035.1 Colobus angolensis palliatus | reverse complement strand
AATGGACCTAAAAGACATATACAAAACATACCACCCAACAGCAACAGAATATGCATTCTTCTCAAGTGCACATGGAATATTCCCCAGGATATATCACCTATTAGGCCACAAAGTAAGTCTTAACAATTTTAAGAAGATTAAAATTATATCAAGTATCATTTCTGACCACATGTTATGAAACTAGAAATCACTAACAGAAGGAGAATTGGAAAATTTACAAATATGTGGAAATTAACCTTCTCCTGAACAATTCATGGGAAAAAAAAAATCAAAATATAAGATATGTCTTAAGACAAAAGGAAAACACAATACATCAAAACTTATGGCAGTAAAGTATGAAGAAGGAAGTTTAAGTGATCAATAACTACACTAAAAGAAAGGAAGAAAAGAAAAAGAAAAAGAAAAACAAGAACAAATTAAATCCAAAGTTAGTACAAGACAGTGGTAGTAGAAATAATAAAGATTAGAGTAGAAAAAAACAAAATAAAGACCAAAGAAGAAAAAAACCAACAAAACTAAGAGCTAGTTATTTTGAAAAGAAAAACCAAATTGACTAGCCTTCAGTTAAACTAAGAAAAAGAGAAGACTCAATTAAATAAAATCAGAAATGAAAGAGGAAATATTACAACTGATACTGTAGAAATAAAAAGGAGCATAAGAGACTACTACAAATAATTATATGCCAATAAACTGGACAACCTAGAATAAATGGAGATATTCTTAGAAACATACAAGCTACTAAAACTAAATCATGAAGAAACAGAAAATCTGAAGGCATCAATAACAAGTAAGGACATTGAATTGGTAATCAAAAATCTCCCAGCAAAGAAAAGCAAAGAACAGATAGCTTCATTGGTGAATTCTACCAAATATTTAAGGAATAAATGCCATTTTTTTTTCAAATTCTTTCAAAAAGTTGAAGAGGAAGGAACACTTCCAGACTCATTTTATGAAGTCAATGTTACCCTGATACCAATGTCCAACAAAAACACTACAAAAAAAGAAAACTACAGGCCGATATCTCTGATGACTATAGATGCAAAAATCCTCAACAAAATAGTAGCAAACTGTATTCAACAGAACATTAAAAGGATTATACATCATAATCAAGTGGGATTTATTCCAGAAATGCAAGGATGGTTCAACGTGCACTAATCTATAAATGCGATACACCACATTAACACAAAGAAGGGTAAAAATCACATGATCACCCCAAGTGATGCAAAAAAAGCATTTGACAAAATTCATCCATCTTTTCATGATAAAAAAAAAATCTAAGCAAGTTAGATATAGACAGAATCTACCCCAACACGTAAAGACATATGTGGCAAGCCATAACTGATACAATATTCAACAGTGAAAAACCGAAAGTTTTTCCTCCTAAGATCAGGAACAAGAAAAAGATACCCACTCTCACCATTTCTATTCAAAATAATATTGGAACTTCTAGTTAGATAAAGGCAAAAAAAGAGACAAAAGCCATCTAAATGGTAAAGGAAGAAGTTAAATCATCTCTGTTTGCTAGTAACATAATTATATGTGTCCCTTAAGACTCTGCCAAAAAACTGCTACAACTAATAACCAAATTCAGTAAAGTTGTAGAATACAAAATCAATATACAAAGAAACAATTGCATTTCTATATAGTAACAATGAACTACCTGTAAAGAAAATTAAGAAGAAAAATCCTATTTACAATACCA
>NW_012118487.1:3361391-3363657 GCF_000951035.1 Colobus angolensis palliatus | reverse complement strand
TGGTGGTGCATGCCTGTAATCCCAGCTACTTGGGAGGCTGAGGCAGGAGAATCACTTGAACCCAGGAAGCGGAGTTTGCGGTGAGCCGAGATCACTCCATTGCACTCCATCCTGGGCAGCAAGAGTGAAATTCCATCTCAAACAAACAGAAAAAGAATACGCAATGGGGAAAGGATAGTCTCTTGCACAAGTGATGCTGGGAAAACTGGAAATTCACATTCAAAAGGAATAAACTGGACCCCTATCTTATACCATAATACAGAGATCACATGAATATGGAGTAAAGATTTAAATGTAAGACCCGAAGCTTTAAAATGCTTAGAAGTAAACATGAAGGAAAAGCTTCATGACATTGCTCCTCGCAATGATTTTATGGATATATCAGAAGTGCCAGTAGCAAAAGCAAAAATAGCTAAATGGGATATTGAAGTAAACATCTGCACAGCAAAGGAAGCAATCAACAGAATGGAGAGATAACTTGTGACATAAATAAAATATTTACCAATTATATGTCTGATAATGGGTTAATTTCCAAAATATATATGGAACTCCTACAATCTGACAGCAAATAAACAAATAATTAGAAAATGGACAAAGATCTTGAATGGCTATTTCTCCAAAGAAGACACACAAATGGTCAACAGGTATATTATAAGGTGCTCAACATTACAGATTATCAGGGATGCAAATAAAAGCACAATGAGGTAACACCTTGCATTTATTAGGATGATTATTATTTTTAAAAAACCCAAAAAAGTAAAAATGTTGATGAGTATGTGGAGAAATTGTACCTCTTATTTATTGTTGGTGTGAATACAGAATGATACAACCACTCTGGAAAAGAGTATAGAGGTCCTCAGAAATTGAGAATAGAACTGCCATATGATACAATGATCCTACTCCTGGGTATATATCCAGAAGAATTGAAATTAGAATCTCAAAGAGGTATCTGCACCCCCGGGTATTTTGGGAGCATTGCAGTATTGCAGATTATTGCAATGCCAAACTACAGAAACAACTAAAATTTCCGTTGACAAATGGATAAAGAAAATGTGATATATACATATATGAAATATTGTTTCATATATGATTATGATTTCATAATCATAATCATAATTCAAATCTTAAGATTTCAACATGGACGAACCTCGAAGACATTATGTTAAGTGAAATACTCTAGTCACAAAAAGCTAAATAATGTATAATTACACATACATTCATTATCTAAAGTAGCCAGATGTATATAAACACAAAGTAGAATGGTAGTCACCAGGGGTTGGAGGAGGGAGCAGAAGAGATTTGTTTAATGGGTATAGAGTTTCAGATTTTCAAGATGAAAAATTTCTGGAGATCTTCTGTTTTACAACAATGTGAATATGCCTAACATTATTGAACTATACATTTAAACATGGTTATGATAGTAAATTTCATGTTACGTGTTGTTTATTATAATAAAAAGCAACAAAAGCTAATAGAAAAAATACTAAAAATACTCAGTTAACCTCAAAGGAGATAGGAAAAGATTAAACAAAAGAATAAAAACAGATAAGACTGATAGGAAACAAATAACAAGATGGCGGACTTCAACCGAAACATATTAACAATTATTAGATATAGCGTACTAAAAATTTCAATGAGCTAGGAAGTACTGCCAAAAACACTTGGTCTTCCTAGATTGACAGGAAGATGGTGATAAGCAATTGTAATACTTTGTCCTAGAATACTAAGGGAGGCTTATGCCATAGGATAGACTGGCTTTGCTCAGAATCCAGGTAAATTATGAAGATACATTAATGAAACCAATGGTTGAAAGAACCTTAACTCTGCGTTCTGCTGATGTAGCGGAGATTACTAGTTGCCCACCTAATATCCTTTCTCTCCCCTTTCTGCACTACACAATGTTTAAAAATTATTATTAAATAGCCCAAACAAATAAGCAAACCTAAATCTTAATATTTAAAAATATATACATATTCAGGTAATAAAACTCGAAAGAAAAGTAAAGGTGTAATTCCAGTAAGAATTAAGTAGATAGTTACCTTGGTGGAGGTGGGGATAGGTGGTGACCAGGAAAGGGAAGGAAGCAGCCACTGGAAAGCTGGAAATGTTTCTATCTGTTGACTTGAGTGGTGGTTGCCATGACTTTTTCTTGATGGCATGTGATATCCCTGCTTCCTTTGAAACAGGGGGGCCAATAAGATGTGAGCAGAAGTAACTGACTGTGGCTTCCAGGAAATCTGTTTTAAAAGGTTTTATTCTTCCTGGA
>NW_012118487.1:3358392-3360991 GCF_000951035.1 Colobus angolensis palliatus | reverse complement strand
TGTAGCGGAGATTACTAGTTGCCCACCTAATATCCTTTCTCTCCTCTTTCTGCACTACACAATGTTTAAAAATTATTATTAAATAATTCCATTTATATAAAGCCCAAACAAATAAGCAAACCTAAATCTTAATATTTAAAAATATATACATATTCAGGTAATAAAACTCTAAAGAAAAGTAAAGGTGTAATTCCAGTAAGAATTAAGTAGATTGTTACCTTGGTGGAGGTGGGGATAGGTGGTGACCAGGAAAGGGAAGGAAGCAGTCACTGGAAAGCTGGAAATGTTGTTTCTATCTGTTGACTTGAGTGGTGGTTGCCATGACTTTTTCTTGATGGCATGTGATATCCCTTCTTCCTTTGAAACAGGGGGGCCAATAAGATGTGAGCAGAAGTAACTGACTGTGGCTTCCAGGAAATCTGTTTTAAAAGGTTTTATTCTTCCTGGAGGTATAACCAGTATGCTCTGTTCCTCTGCTCTCCTTGACTGTGCAATTTGCAAATAATGGCTGGAACTCCAGCTGTCTTCTTGGACCATAAGGCAACCTTGAAGCTAAAAACTATATGCTAAAGACAACAGGATGAGAAACCAGAAGAACCCTAATTCCATGATGCCGATGGAGCCACATTTCTAGCCCTGGACTGCCCAGCTCAGGGTTTCTATTGCTTGAGAGAGACATAAACTTCTCTCTTAGTTAAACTACTATTAAGTTTTCTCTTTGTTTTTTCCTTCTTGAGACAGTGTCGCTCTGTTGTCCAGGCTGGAGTGCAGTGGCACAACCTCGGCTCATTGCAACCTCCACTTCCCAGGTTCAAGCAATTCTCTTGCATCAGCCTCCTGAGTAGCTAGAACTACAGGTGCCCGCCACCACGCCCAGCTAATTGTTTGTAGTTTTAGTAGAGACATGATTTCACCATGTTGGCCGGGCTGATCTTGAACTCCTGACCTCAGATCATCCGCCCTCCTCGGCCTCCCACAGTGCTTGGATTACAGGTGGGAGCAATGGTGCCTGGCCAGGTTTTCTCTTAAATGCAGCCAAATCCAGTTCTAATGGACACAGCCAGTTTAGAGGCTCAATATCCAAAGGAGTGCATCCATGAAGGAGTGAAATTGAACTGAAAGCTGAGATGGCCTCTGGCCGTGTCTAGCCAATTATTTATCCAATCACCAGGCAGAAAAATGTGTGAGGGAGGAGGGATATATGCTGGCTAAGTTAACTGACTCTATTTAAAGCAAGAAAGAGGTTCATGTCACTGCTCTGCTCAAAACCTTCCAGTAGCTCCCAGTTCCCCTCAGAGTAGAACCCTGAGTCTTCTCAGTTTGGCTGATCGGGTCCCTTACTATCTGGCTTCCTATGTTTGTTTCCTGTTGTTTCCTTAACAAATTACCACAAATAGAGTGTCTTAAAACAACAGAAAGTTATTCTCTCAGAGTTCTGGAGGCTAGAAGTCCAAAATCAAAGTGCTGACAGGGTTGATTACTTCTGGAGGCTCTAAGGGGGAACCCCTTCCATGCCTCCCTTCTGCCTCGTGGTGACTTCCGGCAATCCTTGGCACCCCTTGGCTCATGGCCCCATTGCTCCAGTCTTTGCCTCCATCTTTACCCTGCCTTCTCCTCTGTGTGTCGTGTCTCCTCTCTGTCTGTCTCAAATCTCCCTCTGCCCTTCTCTTCTTACAAGGACACTTGTCACTGGACTTTGCCTGTCAGATGACCTAAGACGATGTCTTCATCTCAAGATCTTTAAGTTCATGCCATCTGCAAAGACCCTTTTCTCAAAGAAGGTAACATTTACAGGTTCCAGGAATTAGGGTGTGGATATATCTTTTTGGAGGTAGGGGCAGGAAACACCATTCAGCTCACTGCATGTCACTCCCCTGCTCAAAGCCTTCCAATAACTTCACATTCCACTCAGCGTAGAAACCAGGGTGTTTCAGCTGGGCTTAGTGGTGTGCGCCTGTAATCCCAGCTACTCGGGAGGCTGAGGCAGGAGAATTGTTTGAACCTGGGAGGCGGAGGTTACAGTGAGCCGAGATTGCACCACTGCACTCCAGCCTGGTGACAGAGCGAGCCTCTGTCTAGTAATAATAATAACAATAGTAATAATAAAAAGAAACCAGGGTGTTCATTTTGGTCAACCAGCCCTATACTACCTTGCCTTCCGTTATACTGACCTCCTTTCCTACTAGTCTCAATTATGCATGTGTCCCACTTGTAGTAACCTCCTTATTGAGAGTAGCTCATGGCAGACATTCTCTAACTCTGGGCCTTTGCACTGGCTATTTCCTCTACCTGGGAATGCTCTTCCCCCATATCCACATCACTCCCTCATTTTCTTCAAGTCCCTGTTTATGTCTCATCTTCTCGATGAGGTCTAATCCCATCTAAAATTGCAACCATGCATTCTGAAGAGCTTTATAATGCTTTTTTTTATGGTTTGTAATATTTAATAGGTTTATCACCTTTTAATATACTATATAGATTACTTCTTTATTGTGGTTATTGCTTATGGTCTTTTTTATTCTAAGCATTGTTTCCAATATGCAAAAATAAGGAAATCTTTCCATTAGGGAAATCTTTCCATTAGAGAAATCATGTATAT
>NW_012118487.1:3347544-3358272 GCF_000951035.1 Colobus angolensis palliatus | reverse complement strand
GAGAATTGCTTGAACCCGGGAGGCAGAGGTTGCAGTGAGCCAAGATTGCACCACTGCACTCCAGCCTGGTGACAGAGCGAGCCTCTGTCTAGTAGTAGTAGTAGTAGTTGTAGTAATAATAATAATAATAATAATAATAATAATAATAAACCAGGGTGTTCATTTTGGTCAACCAGCCCTATACTACCTTGCCTTCTGTTATACTGACCTCCTTTCCTATTAGCCTCAATTATGCATGTGTCCCACTTGTAGTAACCTCCTTGTTGAGAGTAGCTCATGGCAGACATTTTCTGACTCTGGGCCTTTGCACTGGCTGTTTCCTCTACCTGGGAATGCTCTTCCCCCCGTATCCACATCGCTCCCTCATTTTCTTCAAGTCCCTGTTTACATCTCATCTTCTCAATGAGGTCTAATCCCATCTAAAATTGCAACCATGCATTCTGAAAAACTTTATAATGCTTTTTTTATGGTTTGTAATATTTAATAGGTTTATCACCTTTTAATATACTATATAGATTACTTCTTTATTGTGGTTATTGCTTATGGTCTTTTTTATTCTAAGCATTGTTTCCAATATGCAAAAATAAGGAAATCTTTCCATTAGGGAAATCTTTCCATTAGAGAAATCATGTATATAGTTTTCAAAGCTCTTTCATTTTTTTTGAATCTCAATACAAATAGGTAGGGCCATTCTCACTTTTCTCTCTGTTTATAGATGAAAACATTGATATCCAGAATTAAATGTGGTTGCATTTATGCACTGTTATTTCCTTAAAATAGTGTCACAAAAACTTTAATAAAATCACTGTATAAGCAAATTTTGAATTCAGATTCCCCAGAAAAAATAAAACACTACATAATTACAAAGCTGAAAGCCAGTGAATTGTAAAAATGTTTTTATACTATTCCCACAAGCTACCACCATATGAACAGGAAAACAGAAATACCAGCCCCTGCTTTCAGTGTCCTAGAAATCATGCTGCTATTTACAGGTGTTGGAACTTCCAGGAGGGATTTCTGTGTGTGGTTGTCAGGCTGGTCTAAGCCAATTTGTCCCTTTGGCAACTGTCAGGTTGTTATGGTGGACACCAGCAGCCTCCCAGGTTAGAGCCAGGTATGGGCTATACTTGCCCAGCCTCAGACTACTAGTTGGTCTGTCAAAATGAAGGTAAGGCTATATTCTTCCAAGTGGACAACTATTTATTAGTAAGCAGGCTAAAAATAGTTTAGGTGTCCTGCAGTACAATTCTGACACTAACCATCTGGAGTTAATATCAGATTCCTTATGTTAGGAGCACTGCCCCCAGGAAGACTGTCCCCATTTCAGATGCCAGCTGTAATTTCAGGTCTCCAGACCACCTGTGCCCTGACCAACTAACTAGCTATAAATCCCACAACCCCTCTCAGGCTTCACACTTCTCCAGAACAATACCTGGAACTCGGGAAGGTGCTAGACTTATAATTACAGTTTTATTATAAAGGCTGCAAATCAGGACCAGCATAATGAAGAGACACATAGGACAAGATCTGAGAGGGTCCCAAACGCAGAGATTCCACACCCTCTTCCCATGAAATCAGAACGCGTCACCCTCCTGACACATCAACGTGTCTGCCAAACAGAAAGTTCCTCTGAGCTTCGGTGTCCAGAGTTGTATTATGGTTTCCTGACATAGGCATGATTAGCCAGACCATTGACGAAGGATTAAACTCAGTCACCAGCTGCTCTCCCATCTCTGGAGATCAGACTGACTCAAAGTCCTAACCTCCTGAGATCACATGGTTGGTGTTTCTGGTGACCAGTGCCCATTCTGAGTGGTTTCATTAGCATAAATCAGATGCAATCCAAAAAACCTCATGAATAATAAAGATGCCCCTATTATTCAGGAAATTCCGAGGACTCAGAGTCTCTCTCCCAGGAACTAGGGACAAAGGCCAGTCCAGTGCTTTATTACACAAGCAGTTGCATACCTGTTCTCCTTAGCTTGGTGAGATCTCCTCTTTCTGTCGTCAGGCAACAATCAAGTTCCCTGCATGAACTCTGAGATCAGCCAACCTTGGGATAGAACTCATGACAGAGTCCTCTGCTACATGCGGTGCCCAGAGGGCATGAGTTTTGGATGTGGGCCCCACCCCCATAGAATCTGGCCTGATTCTGATCCTTCAACCAAGCATGGTGCTGGGATCCATTCAGCCTTTTTAGGTGACTGTATTTTTGAACACCACTTATTTTATCTATGGAAAATTATTTCTAAAATGCCTTATGCTAGCTAATTCGTATCTATTATAAGAAAATAGAAAACATTTTGTTTAACCACCTCTGATTACAAATTTCTGTTCAAATGCTGAGTGATTACCCCTGGAGTATAGATGAAAGGTAACTCATGTACCCATATGTGACGGTTAATATTGAGTGTTGGCTTGACTGGACTGAAGGATGCAAAGTATTGATCCTGGGTGTGTCAGTGAGGGTGTCGCCAAAGGAGATTAACATTTGAGTCAGTGGACTGGGAGAGGCAGACCCACCCTCAATTTGGGTAGGGACCATCTAGTCAGTTGCCAGCATGGCTAGAATAAAGCAGGCAGAAGAACACGGAAGGACTTGACTTGCTGAGTCTTCCAGCCTTCATCGTTCTCCTGTGCTGGATGCTTCCTGCCCTAGAACATCAGAGTCCAAGTTCTTCAGCTTTTGGATTCTTGGACTTACACCAGTGGTTTGCCAGGGACTCTTGGGTCTTTGGCCACAGATTGAAGACAGAACTGTCAGCTTTCCTACTTTCGAGGTTTTGGGACTCGGACTGGCTTCCTTGTTCCTCAGGTTGCCGACGGACGATTGTGGGCCTTCACCTTGTGATCATGTGAGTCAATACTCCTTAATAAACTCCCCCTTATATATACATTTATCCTATTAGTTCTGTCCCTCAAGAGAACCCTGACTAATACAACATATAAGTTACACTTCCTATTCTGAAGTAGGTTAAGTAGTTTATGTCATAGACAATGGAACACTCTTGTACTAATATTTTAATACACAGTGACATTATAATTTAAAAATTTTTTTTATTAATAATGCCATCTATGTGTTTATTAGTGGGGCTCATGCTAGCTGAAAATAAAATGTACTCGGAAAATCAACTTTGAAATAGAAATTCTGTGTGTTAAAGTGTAAGAAGCTGGGCATACATAAATACCATGTTGTCCCAGACTGTTAATTAAGACGAGAGCACCCTGCAAAGTATCAGAGCTCAAGGTGAAAAGAAGTAGGAACGAAAGTGTTCATGGCTGGGCACGGTGGCTCAAACCTGTAATCCCAGCACTTTGGGAGGCCGAGACGGGTGGATCACGAGGTCAGGAGATCGAGACTATCCTGGCTAAGATGGTGAAACCCCGTCTCTACTGAAAATACAAAAAACTAGCTGAGCGAGGTGGCGGGCGCCTGTAGTCCCAGCTACTTGGGAGGCTGAGGCAGGAGAATGGCGTGAACCCGGGAGGTGGAGCTTGCAGTGAGCTGAGATCCGGCCACTGCACTCCAGCCTGGGCAACAGAGAGAGACTCCGTCTCAAAAAAAAAAAAAAAAAAAGAAAGTGTTCACAACAATCATTCTAGTGTCAAAAGAAAAACCTTAGCCAATTTAAGTTTAACAGAGTTTAGTTGAACAAAGAATGACTTGCCAATCGGGCAGCCTCCTGCGCCAGAGTAGGCTCAGAGAGACTCCAGGGCAGTTAGACGGTGGAAGAAGACTTGTGGGCAGAAAAAGGAAAGTGATGTACAGAAAACAGAAGTGAGGTACACAAACAGCCAAATTGGTTACAGGTCAGCATTTGATTTACTTGAACACATTTCGAACAGTTGATCCCTCTTGGCCAAAATTCAGTGATTGGCACAAGAGAAGTGTTAAATCAGGTTTAGCCTAAAGCTGCCTCCTCACCTGCTTTAAATTTGGCCTAAAGGTTTCTTTGTACATCATGAATTATAACCTAAATAGAATTGTAAACAGACTGTAACCTACTCTTTGCCAATCACCCAGTTCTGGCCAATCAAATATGGCCAACATACATGGCCAATCAAATATGACATGTTCAAATAAGGCAAACACCGATCTGTAATCAATCAGCAGTTTCTGCACCTCACTTCTGTTTTCTGTGAGTCACTTTCCTTTTTCTGTCCACAAAGCTTCTTCCGCCGTGTGGTTGTGTTGGAGTCTCTCTGAGCCTCCTGCGGCTCGGGAGGCTGCCAGATTCATGAATTGTTCTTTGCTCAATTAAACTCTTTTAAATTTAATTTGGCTAAGGTTTTTCTTTTAACTGTAGGTTACAATCTGTTTACATTTCCAGTTAGGTTATGGCTCACTGTATACAGAGAAACCTTTAGGCCGAATTTAAGATATGTAAGGAGGCCACTTTAGGCTTAACTTGATTTAACACTAGGTTTATGAATACACAGTTTATATTTATTCTTACTAGGATAATGATCTTTATTTGTGCATGTTTTAAATTGAACAAGTCCTCTAAGAACACATTCCTTAAATAAAAGACAGCTACCTTCCAACTGACTAGATAGGAACACAGGGGAACTAAGTGGAATAGCTGGAAACAGTTCATCGGACTCCTCATCTCACATCTGGGCATCATATTGGCTACTTCGTGGTGGGAACCAGGGTCTTCTCTTTATTGCTGTGAGTCATCACTGGGTGGGACCAGCTATCAGCCTTTACATTGATCCCAGGCTCATTCCTGCTGCACAGACCCCTGCTCTCACCTCTCTCCAGGACAGACAAAGGCTGAGACCCACCCCACCAAAATTCAAGTCAATAAGGTCTGGGCTAAGACTGGGCATCTATCTATCTATCTATCTATCTATCTATCTATCTATCTATCTATCTATCATCTATCTATCTATCTATCATCTATCTATCTATCTATCTATCTATCTATCTATCTATCTATCTATCTATCATCTATCTATCTATCTAAGCTCCTCATATGATTTTGATCAAAAGTCAGGCTTAGGAACCATTGCTGACAATAACAGACAGCAGTGAGTTACCCTGAACAATACCGTGACATCATCAGATTTGCAGTTTACAAAGCAGGCTCTGGAAGAAGTATGGAGGTGACAACAGTGCTGGTGGAAGCAATGACAATAATAATACAGCTCTCCCCCTCATCCTCAGGGGATACGTTCCAAGACCCCCAGTGGGTGCCTAAAACCACAGATAGTGTGGAACCCTATATATGCCATGTTTTTTGACCTGATAACTCAGATACCTGCTAAGTGACTAGAGGACAGAGAGTGTATCAGTGCCAAAGGGATAATTCCCTTCCCAGGCTGGTGGAGTGGGACAGTGCAAGATTTTGTCCCCAGTTCCTGGCACAGAGCTCCTAAAAACTCTTGGAATTTCCTGGGTGAGAGGAGCTACTTTTGTTACCCTTAATAAGCTCTTTTCAATCATACCTGAGTTTATGCTAATGAGGTGACTCTTTGAGGGTAGGGCTGTTTGCCAGGGGAGCCAACCCTGTGATTGGAGGGTTGGAACTTTCAGCCTCACCTTCTGGACTGCCAGGCGGGGAGAGGCCCTGGAGACTGAGTTAATCACCAGTGGCCAATGACTTCATCAACCGTGCCTATGTAATGGAACTCCCGTAAAACCTCTTAACAATGGAGTTCAGAGAGCTTCTGGGTGGGTAAACACTTGGAGTGCTGGGAGAACGGTGCCCACAAAGGGGGCATGAAGCTCTGCACCCCTCTCCTTGCCCTGTGCGTCTCTCACATTTGGCTGTTTCCAAACTGCATCCGTTATAATAAATCAGTAATAGTCAGTGGAGTGTTTCCCTGAGTTCTGTGAGCTGTTATAGTAAATTATTAAATGTGAGGAGGGGGTCATGGGAATCCTCAATTTCCAGCCAGTCAGCCATAAGTGTGGGAAAGTCTTCTGGGACTGAGCCTGTGGGGTCTCCACTAACTCCTGGGAGCAAGTATCAAACTCAGTAAATTATAGGACACTCAGTTTTGGTGTCCACAGAGAACTGGAAATTTGCTTGGTGGTGGGGAATGGATAAAAGCCCCACGCACTTGGTATCAGAAATATTGTGAGGATAGAAGCAGTTTTACACTTTGCCTTCTGATACAAATGAAATCAGGGTTCAGAGAACCCTAACAGCAGATAGCTTGAAGTGCTGGAACTGAAATCCAAACCCAAATCCCTCAGATAGCCCTATATGCTAAACGTCTTTAGTTATCTTGATTAAATGGAGAGGGAGAAATAGAAATTTCACCACTAGAACTCTGCAGAAATAACTGTGCAGACAGCACCTACGGGCGGATGCTGAAATTATTGGGAAAACCGGGAAGTCAGGAAAGTGTTCGAAACTCCAGAGGATGGGGTGTGTTAACGGGACCCAGGAGCCGAGCTAGGAGAGCACTCGCTCACCGAAGCTGGAATCACTGGAACCACCACGTAGACAATGGAGCACTGGACCATGACCCGAAGTATGAAATAAAGATACAAGTCTACACTGGCACAATAAACCATGGAATGAATAAATAAATATGCACACAGATGAGAAGTGATAGATCTTCCTTAAAAAAGAACTTCAGACAATATATGTAGATGCTCCCCAGCCGGGAGAAGGAGCTCAGTCCCCACTCCTCTCCACTGAGGGTGAGGCACAGCTAGAGACTCATCTTCGAAGAATAGAGTGGGGCAAGGGAAAAATAGCAACTGTGCAGTGGGAAAACCTGGCAAACACAACATTAACCAGGTGACGAAGGTTACTATCACCTGTGGTGTCATGTAGATGTCACATTCCTCTTCTTATAGTGAGGTGGGAGGGCCACTTTGTTCTGTGACGTTCTTTCCAAAAATTCCTAACTCCCATGTAATCAAGGGGAAACGCCAGACAACCCCAGGCTGGCAAGTATTCCTTAAGATTGTCAAGGTCGTAAAAAGCAAGGGTAGACCAAGAAGCCAGAGGCAACTAGGGAGAAATGGCAACTAAATGTCATGTGGGATCCTGGAGAGGGTGCTAGAACAGAAAGAGGCAGTAAGGAAAACATCAGTAGATTCAAGTAAAGTCTGTGGTTTAGTTAATAGTATTGTACCAATGTTAATTTCTTAGTTTTGGTACTATGCTTATATACGATGTTAACATTGGGGTTAGGTGGGTAAAAGTTTTATGGGAGACTCTGCATTACTTTTGCAAATTTTCAGTACATCTAAAATATGTTCAAAATTAAAAGCTAAAAAAAATTAAATGAAACCAGAAGCCTAGTCATCAGTAACAGAAACCTTGAGAATACAAAACAATTGAGTAACAATTGCCCTTTGTTTAGAAGCTAGGAGAAAAGGTTGTTTCAAATGCAACCTACTACCATAAGAATTAAATCTACGCTCACTCAGCATCTTGCCATAGGAAAGTTTCTATGTCTTTTTACTAAAACAGGTTAAAAGATTTTCCATAGTATCAATCTATTTGTTCCCATGACAAACAGTTTATAGTCTTGTAACCAAAAACAAAACAATCTTGTTAATGGAAACCATGAGTGCTATAGAAAGCCGTTCACTTGAAGATACAAGCTATAATTTTCAGAGAAATTTGGTCACACTCACCCTCCTTGGGAAGATGAGTCATTAACCTCTTCTGATGTCTGACACTGATGTCAATCTAACGTGCTCAGACAGTATAAAAAGACGGTAAAGATTTTCTCAGAAATAGAACACAGCTTATAGGCATTTCTTCTTATTTAAAAAGTAAATTTAAAATTAAAATACTGTCTCATATATTATTTGAACTATAGCTCAGTACATCAGTTTTTCGTGACACCTGAGAGGACTCCGTCTCAAAAAAAAAAAAGAGAAAAAAAAAAAAAAAAAAAAAAAAAAAAAAACCACAGAGGCTTAGTAACCAGAATATGTAATAAACTCACCAAAATCAATAAGGAAAAAGGTAAGAGAAAAGGCAACAAATATGAACAGTCAAGCAACAGAATCAGAAAATATGAACAGCCAAAGACCTTCCAAAAAGATGTTCAACCTCATAGTAAATCAAGGAAAATCAAATACAAACAACAAAGACACCATTTTCTCCTCCATCGGATTAGCACAAGAAGCTCTCACATAGTGCTGCTGGGACTGTAAATTAATAACGCCTTTTTGAAGAGTGATGTGATATTATCTAGTAAAGTTGAAGCCACACTTACTCCTGCACCTAGCAATTTCATTCCCGGGTACTTACATAGAGAACACCGCAGTCTTCAGTGAGAAATCTATCACTGCTTCTGACACTTACAAATGGCTTACTCTGGTCAAGTTATTTAATTGCTGCCTATGCTTCAGCTTCCTTGTCTGTAAAATGGAGATAACATTCGTGTTTTTCCCATGGGTTATCATGGATATTGAATGAGTTAATTTATGTAAAGCGAGGTGCTTTACATATGGTGTCTGACCCCATAGTAGACACTATAAAAATGGTAGACTCCACTCTGTATCTCTGGCCCCACCCACGGTCCCCATCAGTGGAGGAGATAAAAATCTTGGCACACCACAGTCCACTGTGCCCCAGAGAAGCTCTCATATATTCGTTTGCACAAGGAGACAGGCACGTGGAGATTTATTGCAGCAGTGTTTGAATAACAAAAAACTAGAAATAATCCAAATGTCAA
This sequence comes from Colobus angolensis palliatus, assembly GCF_000951035.1. Lineage (NCBI taxonomy): Eukaryota > Metazoa > Chordata > Mammalia > Primates > Cercopithecidae > Colobus > Colobus angolensis. The sequence continues at coordinate 3,349,614 of NW_012118487.1, read as the reverse complement.
TTAACAAGGGTATCAATAAATGGCATCAGTAGTTATATAATAGAACACTATACATCTGTTTAAGAGAATGAACTAGACTTAAGTGTCTAGTTCTTGAATAATCTCAAGACCAATGTTAAGTGAGATGAAAAACAAGCTGCAGATGGATGCACGCACTATAAAATGTTCACGTGTAAATACGCAGCCCGATGTGTTCTATAGTAATAGAAGAACACCATGAAAATTATAAATAGCAAAATTAGAATTGGGAGCTTCTCTATAATAATCGTACAGACATGAAAATTATAAATACCAAAATTACAATTGGGGGCTTCAACTTTCTCTGTAATGTTCTATTTACTTAAAAAAACAACTAAATGTGTGTTTACATATATATATTAAACACATATATATATTAAAAAGTGACCATTTAACAAACGTGAGGGTTGGTTCATTGATGTTGTTTATATTATGTGCTCTGATTTTTTATAGGGTAGAAACATATTATAATTTTATTTTTGAAAAAATCAGCACGCCTTGGAGATTAATTGAACATGTGGGTGGTAAGGGAGAGGAAATGGTCTTGGGTGACTCCCAAGGTTCTGCCTTAAATGATGGAGTGGTACCATTTGTCAAGATCAGGACTCTAGCAGACCTGCCATCTTTAAGCAATCACTTCATCATATAAATCAGAAAAAGGAGGGATGTTAACCTAATTCAAACCATAATCCAAGGTAGCAAAAGAACTTTATCTTCAAACTAGAACTAGGGAAGTGATCTCAGCACAGCCATCAAGAACGAGCAATTCTGAGTCCTGGCTCAAATTCTCTGGTACAAATGACCTAATGTTCTTTCTTTATGTCTTTGCCAGATAAATAAAAATCATCATGTATGTAGAGGGAAGTAAGATGGATTATTGAATAATTATAAGAGAGTTGAAATGTAAAAACTCATTTAAAACCAATAAAAACTGCTTAGTGATTTGTAAAGAAAACTGGAAAAAAATGGTTAGTCAAAGGAATATGTTTGAGTTTACATTTAAAATGGGCAATATGAAGGAAAAGCATAGTAGCGTGTAACTGAAAATGCCTTGACAAAGAATTGCCGCATCCTGGTTGCTCCTGGATGGGGAAGAACTGCTTTGAAGAAAGGAACTGGGAGCTCAGAATTATGTCATTGTGAACAGATTGTAAAGATAATCAATCTGACTTCCTCACTTTGGAGAAAGCTGAGCATCATATAGGTGAAGGAACTTGCCTGGGGGAACATGAAGGATGGTCGAGTCTGCAGTAGATATCATCCTCCATAGTAATGCTTTCTCAGATTATTTATTCTGATTCTCCTCCCACCTCACCACATTTTATTGTTTATTTGCCAGTAATACATCGATTACTTGCTTTTAATGGTTCAGTTCCATAATTTCTTATCTAAAACTCTTGGGGTCAGTTATGTTTTGGAATTGAGGTGTTTTTCTGATGCGAGAGAGGTAACATGGTGCCTGTAGAGCACCTGCAGTGTTCATTTAGTACTTCCTTGATTTCATTCATCAGTGTTTTCTAATTTTCTTCTTAAAGATCTTATACATATTTTGTTAGATGTGCAATTAAATATGTCATCTTTGGGGATGCTAATATAAACAATATTGTATTTTTAATTTCAAATCCTACTTGTTCATTACTGGCATATAGGAAAGCAATTGACTTTTGTACGTAAACCTTGAATTTAACCACCTTCCTATAATTGCTTAGTAGTTCCAGAAGGGTTTTTTCATTGTTGTTGATCCTGTTAGATTTTCTACATAGATGATTGTGTCATCTGTGAACAAAGGCAGTTTAATTTCTTCCTTCCTAATCTACATTCTTTTCTTCTCTTATTGCATTAGCTAGGACTCTCAGTACAATGTTGCAAAGGAGTAGTGAGTGAGGACACACTTGCCTTGTTCCTAATATCGGTAGAAAAGCTTCAAGTTTCTCACCATTAAGAATGTTATGCAGCTGGAAACCATCATTCTCAGCAAACTATCGCAAGAACAGAAAACCAAACACCGCATGTTCTCACTCATAGGTGGGAACTGAACAATGAGATCACTTG
>NW_012118487.1:3332673-3346870 GCF_000951035.1 Colobus angolensis palliatus | reverse complement strand
GATTGTCTATATCTTCTTGTCTGAGTTTTAGCAGATTATATCATTCAAATAATTGGTCCATTTCATCTAGGTTATCAAAATGTAGGCATAGAGTTCTTCATAGCATTTCTTTATTATCATTTTAATGTCCATGGGATCTGTAGTGAAGTTCCTTATTTCATTTCTGATAGTAATAATTCGTGCCCTCTTTCTTTTTTTCAGTTAACCTGGCTAGAGGCTTATTAGTTTTGTTGATCTTTCCAAAGAACCAGTTTTTTGCTTTATTGGTCTTCTCTATTATAAATTTCTTATTTTCCATTTCATTGATTTCTGCCTTTACTTCTTATGATTTCTTTACTTCTGCTTACTTTGAATTTAATTTGCTCTTTTTCTTCCCCAATTTCCTAAAGTGAAAACTTATACGATTGATTTTAGATCTTTCTTCTTTCCTGGTATATTCATTTAATGCTATAAATTTCCCTCTAAGGACTGTTTCATTGCATCCCACAAATTTTGATAAGTCATGTTCTCTTCTTCATTTAGTTCAAAACATTTTGAAATTTCTCTTGAGATATCTTCATTGACTCAGGTGTTATTTAGAAGTGTGCTAATGTCCACATATTTGGAAATTTTCCAATTGTTGAATGTTACTGAGTTTTAGTTTAATTCCATTGTGGTCTGAGAGCAGACATTGTATGATTTCTATTTGTTTAAATTTGTTAAGCTTTGTTTTAGGGCCCAGAATGTGATTTATTTTGCTGAATGTTCTATGTAACCTTGAGAAGAATGGACATTCTGCTGGTGTTGGATGAAGTAGCCTATACATATATTCAATTGATTGATGATATTGTTGAGTTCAGGTATGTCATCTTTATTGATATTTTGCCAGTTGGATCTGTCCATTTATGATAGAGGGGGTGTTAAAGTCTCCACCCATGAAAGTGAATTTATCTATTTCTCCTTGCAGTTCTATCAGCTTTTGTCTTGCATAGTTTGGTGCCCTGTTGTTAGATTGTATGTATGCTAAGGATTGTTATGTGTTCTTATAGAATTGACCCTATACAATGCCTTCTTTGTCTTTGATATAGCTACCCTGGTTTCTTTTGATTTGTTAGCATGATACACTTTTCTCCGTTCACTTAATTTTCATTTATATATGTCTTTATCTTTAAAGTGGGTTTCTTGTGGACAATATAGAGATGGTCTTGTTTACTAATACCACTCTGTCTCTGTCTTTTATTTGGTGGATTTGGATCATTGATGTTTAAAATTATATTTTTATATGATTGGATTAATGTCCACCATATTGGTTACTGTTTTCTGTTAATATTTGTTGCCCTTGTTCATTGTTCCTATTTTTGTTGTTCACTCTTTTCCTGCCTTTTGTAGTTTTAGTTGAACATTTCATATGACTCTATTTACTCTCCTTTCTTAGCATATTATCTGTTCTTCTTTTTTTACTTCTTTTAATGGTTGCCCTAGACTCTACAATATACATTTATACCGAATCCAAGTCCACTTTCAAATAACAGTATTCCACTTCATGGGGAGTCTGACTACCTTATTATAACAAAATAATCCAAATTCTTCATTCCTGTTTCTAGTTTCATTGCTTTTATTAGTTCTACTTATATATAAACATGCATAATAATGTATATGTATGTGTACATATATGATATTCATAAACATACATCATCAAATACATTATTGTTATTTGGAACAATTTTCTGTTACATCAATTAAAAATAAATAAAAATAAAAATTTGGGAGGGTTTTTGTCTGTTTTTGTTTACTTGTTTTGAGACAAAGTCTCATTCTGTTGCCCAGGCTGGAGTGCAATGGCACGATCTCAGCTCACTGTAACCTCCACCTCCTAGGTTCAAGTGATTCTCCTCTCTCAGCCTCCCAAGTAGCTGGGATTACAGACAGGTACCACCATACCTGGCTAAGTTTTTTGTATTTTTAGTAGAGATGGGGTTTCACCATGTTGTTGTTCAGGCTGGTCTCAAACTCTTGACCTCAAGTGATCCACCAGTCTCGGCTTCCCAAAGTGCTGGGATTATAGGCATGAGCCACTGCACCTGGCCACAAGTTTTTATTTTATCTCCACTTACTTTATCTTTGATGCTTCTTTATGTGGCTCCAAGTTGCTGACATATTTTCTTTCCCTCTAAAGAACTTCTTTTAACAGTTTTGCAAAGCAGGTCTACTGGCAAAAAAATTTCTCAATTTTTGTTTGTCTGAGAAAGTCTTTATTACTCTCTCACTTTTGAAGCATAATTTCACAGGGTACAGAATTCTAGCTTTTTTTCTCTCTCCCTCAACACTAAATATTTCACTCCACTCTTTTTGCTTGCATGATTTCTGAGGAGAAGTCCAATGTCATTCTTATCTTTGTTTTTCTATAGGTAAGTTGTATTTTTCCTCTGGCTTCTTTCAGAATGTTTTCTTTATGTTTAATTTTTGTGGTTTGAAAATGATATGCCTATATGTAAGGTTTTTTGGGCATTTTTACTGTTTGGTATTCTCTGGGATTACTAGGATTTGTTGTTTGGCATCCAATATTCATTTGGGGGAAAATTTCCATCATTACTATTTCAAATATTTCTTCTGTTCCTTCTTTCTTATCTTTCTGAAATGCTCATTACACACATGTTAAACTTCTGGTAGTTGTTCCACAGTTCTTGGATACTCTATTCTGCTTTTTTCAGTCTTGATTTTCTTTGTTTTTCAGTTTTAGAGGTTTCTATCAAGTTATCCTCAAGCTCAGAAATTCTTTTCTCAGCCATGTTCAGTCTACTAATAAGCCCATCAAAGGGATTCTTCATTTCTGTTAGAGTGCTTTGGATCTCTAGATTTTTTTTTTAATCTTTCTTAGGATTTCCATTTCTCTGCTTACATCACCCATCTGTTCTTGCATGCTGTCTACTTTATTCATTACAGTCCTTAACAAATTCATCATATTGTTCTAAATTTTCAATCTGAAAATTCCAACATCCCTTCCATGCCCGGTTCTGATGCTTACTCTATCTTTTCAAGTTGTGTATTTTGCCTTTTAGTATGCCTTGTAATTTTTCCTTAATAGCCAGACATGATGTAGCAGGTAAAAGGAATTGCTGTAAACAGGCCTTTAGTAATGTGGTGGTGAGGTGTGTATGTGTGGAGGAAGCGTTCTATAGACCTAAGATTAGGTCTCAGTCCTTTAGTGAGCCTATGCTTTGGACTGTGCTTCTCCATTTTTTTCTTCCCCCGTAGGTGGGACAGGATGGTTAGAGTGGACTGGAGTTCGATATTGTTTTCTCCCATGTGGAAGGCTGGAGTCAACTGAAGTTGGTTGTTTCCCTTCCTCCAGGTCAGTTAGGCTCTGGTCATACCCCAGCAGGTGAGGGTCTGGTTAACTAGTTTCCCCTGAACTGGGCCTTGTGAAGAAGAACAGAGTGCTCTGGCATATTTCAAAATGGTTCCTTTTCCCTTCCTTCTGCCAGAGAACAAGGGGATTTTTCTCCATTATCTACTGTGAGAACTTGGTAGGGCTCTTGGAGGTAAAATTCATGGAAGTGGTTGGGGGCGTGGTCACCCGATGACTGGGTCTGCTTGCAGCTTTTAACTCCTAGCTTGTCCACACTGAGTCTCTAACGTTTGTCAATTACAGCTCATATTTCCCTACCACAAAACCAGTTCCCAAGGTGGTCTCTGCTCATGAGTCTATTCTCATAAGCTGTAACTCCCCGTATTTCCTATCTGTCTCTCCAATCTTGGGGGCAGCCGTTTGCCCTGTGTCCTCAGCTAGCTTATGGATCCAAGAATTGTTGCTGATTTTTTAGTCTGTTCAGATTTTCAGTTGTTGTTAGGATAGAGTGGATAGAGTCATGATTTCTTTTCTTTCTTCTTCCCGTTTTTTTGTTTGTTTGTTTGTTTTGAGACAGGGTCTCGCTCTGTCACCCAGGCTGGAGTGTAGTACATGATCATAGCTCACTGCAGCCTCCAACTTCCAGTCTCCAGAACTCTACTCACCTCAGCCCCCCTAGTAACTGGGACTGTAGGCACAAACCATCTTGCCAAGTTAACTTCTTTTCAATTTTTTGTAGAGATGAGGTCTCGCTATGTTGCCAGGCTGATCTCAAACCCCTGAGCTCAAGCAATCCTCCCACTTCGGTCTCACAAAGTGTTGGGATTACAGGCATGAGCCACTGCACCTGGCCAGAGTGGTGATTTCTAGGTTTTGTACATGCAGAACTAGAAACCAGAAGTACCTTCAGAGCTTTTTGAATTCCAGAATAATGGTAGATAGGAGCATAAACTTTGTGCTTAGAGGACTCTAAATGGATCAGGTAAGGATATATACTTTGCTGTTAGTCCACAGGGTTTGGTCAGGCCTTGTCTATGTAAAGCATTGTTAGAAAGGGCAGGTCCTGCCTATATCCCAATGATATGCCATGGCATGGGAAACTAAGAAGGTAAGAATGCCTAGAAACAAGTACAAGAAAGGAAGGAGTTGCTAATCTGGAAAACAATAAACATGTACGTGGCTGTCAGTTAGGACAAAATTACCAACTGTCTTTGTTTTGTAGGATATTCATTTAAATCTCAGTGATAAGCATTTGGCCACTCTTAAGAAGGCCAAGTCCCTTCTAAGTATTCTCTTCCACACAGGCATGCTCAGCCTTGAACCCCTACGGCAGAGAAGACGTTATGGTAGCCATTTTTGTGTTACTTGGCCATCTTCCGGAGGCTTAACCACAGCTGATTGGTTTGTGTTACTTGGCTATCTTCCAGAGGCTTAACCACAGCTGATTGGGCAAGGATGGGTGACCCAAGAGCAGCCAGTCCAACAGTGTGAGGAGAAGGCCTCGGGGGATCCCATGAGCCATCACCATCAAATTCTCTCCTCTGGGAATTGGAACTTGGATCCATGTTAGACATAGAGACATATGTGAGCCAAAGCTACAAAGAAGTAGAAACCACAAATAAGCAGAGGAATTAAGATGGCAGAGAGGAGCAAATGAAGAAAGAGAAACATATGTATGTGGAGAGACTGTCCATAACCTAGACAAGAAGGGTGCGGCCAGGACTACCTTTGCCTTGGATCTTTGCTGGCTTCATTTCTAGCCAATGTCATTGTTTCAGTAAATCTCCTTTTTTATGAGGGGCTCTGAGTGAGACTCTGATCTTTCTACCACCACCAAATACTAAGGCTACTAGCTGCCAAGCCACACAAAGTACCTCTTTTCTCTCCAGGGTTTCACCAGTGGATTCCAGAAAGCGGGCTCAGTTTCCTTCCTTGAGAAACTTTAGGATGGCAATTAGACAACTGCTTGAATTAGTTCAAGTGGAGCCAGAAGTGGCCCAGATCACCTACAAATACACTCTCTAGGCCCGTGTTTATTCAGCCAAAAGAGTTTGTTCTTGGTTTGACCCAAGTTGTCCCCTGATTGCAAGAGGCTGGACCATACATCTAGTTATTGAGAGCCGATCCTCTGAAGAGATACACAGATTGAAGCAATTTGCAAATACAAATATATTACAGAGACAGTTTATTGTATTGAAAATAGTGACTGTTTTTAAACACCAAATGCTGTCGTTATGTAAAATTTGTGCAACACTCTCAGATCTTAAGTTACAAAAGAGCTAAACACATACATCACAGAGAATATATATTCCAACTCAATGTATACTACTAGTAACTGAAGTTTAATTTTAAATTGGGTTATAGAAAACTCCAGTACAGTAAATAAAACTTTTTAAAAGTCTAATGGGGATATCATTTCCAGGAATGTAATGAATTAAATACCAAGACTGACCTGCTGGCTAAAACAACTAAAATGCTGAGTGATTTCTTTAAGATATTTGTTAAATGTATTAATAAGCTGTCAATAAAGAAAAGAATCATTGGAGGCCAAAATCAAGTGAACACAAGAAATCAGAGTGATCGGAACACTAACATCAGTTATCAACGGGAACACACTTGTCAAGCTGATGACCTAGAGGTTTGCTTTTAAAAGTTTCACTCCTAGCAGGGAACAAGAGACAAACCCTAGGCCAGCTAAAGATGGGGAGTCTTACAAAATCATACAGGCAGCATGCAAAAACCATCACCACCAAAAAGGAACACACACACACGCACACACCCCTCACCCCATCATCAATAACAGTCACTGTGAGAAGACAAGAAAGGAAAACCACCTGCCTTAGCATGGAATGATGGGATGCCTGAGAGATGAAAAGTCCCCTGAGAATTCCGAATCACAAGCCAGCTCTCAGGTGAGTTTGAACCTCAATTCACATTACCATGTTGTAGAATAAACCCCAGGAGGAGAACGTGGCCTTAGATCAGCGGTCTCCAAGCTTTTTGGCAGCAGGGACCGGTTTTAGGGAAGACAATTTTTCCATGGCCCAGGGTGGGGGTGGGGATGGCTTGGGATAAACTGTTCCACCTCAGATCATCAGGCATTAGTTAGATTCTCATAAGGAGCACACGACTTAGATCCTTCACATGTGCAGTTCACAATAGGGTTTGCACTCTTATGAGAATCTAATGCTGCTGCTGACCGGACAGGAGGTGGCAGTCAGGCAGTAATGCTCACTTGCCCACCACTCACCTCCCCTGTGTGGTCTCCTTCCTAATAGGCCATAGATGGGTACTGGTCCACGGCCCAGGGATTGGGCACCCCTGCTTTAGATTACCCTTAGTTGACGGTCCCACAGGTGCCTGTAATTAGCAGATGCTAATTCTCCCTGAAGAAATTCACCTTGAAATTGAGACCCAAAGAATTCCAACACATAAAATTCCAAGGAATAGGAGCCTAAACACACACACACACACACACACAAATATGAAATGAGGAACTTCACTGAAGAGTGATAGGCATAATAAATAGAATTATCAGGCTAGGCACAGTGGCTCACCCCTGTAATCCCAGCACTTTGTGAGGCCGAGACGGGTGGATTACCTGAGGTCAGGAGTTCAAGACCAGCCTGGCCAACATGGTGAAAACTCGTCTCCACAAAATTACAAAAATTAGCCAAGCATGATGGCGGGTGCCCATAATCCCAGCTACTTGGGAGGCTGAGGCAGAAGAATCACTTGAACCCAGAAGGCAGAGTTTGCAGTGAGCCAAGATCATGCCATTGCACTCCAGCCTGGGTGACAGAGTGAGACTTGGTCTCAAATAAATAAATAAATAAATAAAATAGAATTATTAAAAGTTGGAATTATCAGCCACTCAATACCATTAGGGCTCAGGACACACCACTCCAAAATATCACTATAGAGACCAGAATATGCCACCCCAAAATATACTTCCTTGGCATTTTTTGAGCTGATGATTTTGAGAAACTGCAGGCACAGGAGTGGCTCTTGTCCTTTAGTAAAATTAATTTACCTTTGTAAAGGAAATCTATGTCAGTAAAAGTATATGTATCAGGAAGACAGCTGCTCTAGACAACTTTTATTACCTGAGAGACTTTTTTTTTTAGACGGAGGAAGTCTCAACTCTGTTGACCAGGTTGGAGTATAGTAGTGTGATCTTGGCTCACTGCAACCTCCATCTCCTGGGTTCAAACGATTCTCTTACCTCAGCCTCCCAAGTAGCTGGGACTATAGGTGTGTGCCACCACACCCAACTAATTTTTGTATTTTTAGTAGAGATGGGGTTTCACTATGTTGGCAAGGCTGGTGTCGGACTCCTGACCTCAGGTGATCCTCCTGCCTTGGCCTCCCAAAGTGCTGAGATTACAAGCATGAGCCACCTCGCCCAGCCTATCACCTGAGAGACTTTTTATCTGCCTAACAAGATAATCTTCATTCATCATACATTTCCTCCCCTTACCCTCCCACAACTTGTGTCACCACGTCCCCTCAGAAGCCCCAAGCTCCTATTCCTTTCTGTAGCTCAGGACGCTGTATAAGCTTTAATCATCTGACCTTTCCTGGAGTCTCATATTTTCTGGGACTCCTGTGTGTATATACATAATAAAATGTGATTTTTCTCTTGTTAATCTGTCTTATGTCAGTTTAATGTATGGCTCAGCTAAAGAACCGACAAAGCTAGAGGGAAGCCAGTTTTGCTCTCCTACAATATAAAATACCTGTATTTGATATGCTTAAGAAACAAAAGAGGGGGTAAAACTATGAGTAAGTGGTTAAAAAAAAAAATTGCTTAGAACTGAAGCATATATTTAAAAACTAAAAATTCCAAAACTGAAAAGTAAGATAAACACAATAATAGAAAATAAGACAAAGCTAAATAAGGCATTAGTAAACTAGAAAATAGATCTGAGAAAATTATGTAGAATATAGTACAGACAGACAAAGAGAAAGAAAATATGAAAGAAAGGTTGGGAAACTTGGAGGATAGACTGATAACATCTAACAAACATTTAAGCATGTGTAGAAGAGAAAGTGGTAAAGTGATATATGAAGAGATGGCAGCTGAGAATTTCCCAGAAGGAATGAAAGACAACTATCTAATTCAGGAAGCTCAATACCTTCCAAACAGGAGAAATTAAAAGTAATACTCATCTGGGCAGATCATAGTGAAATTGCAGAACACCAAAGACAAAAAGAAAAATTGTAAAAGCAGATATAGTGAAACAAGAGATTACTCAGCAGCACCAAAAGTTAGAATAGCAAATTATTACTCAATAGCAACAAGGGAAGCCAGAAGGCAATGGAACAATATCTTCAAGGTGCTAAATAAAAAATAATTATGAACCTAGAATTGTGTGTTCAGGGAAAATAACTTTGAAGATTAGAACAAAATAAAAGTTTCTTTTTGAAACCTTTCATTTCACGGGTAAATGCGTAGGTTTGATCTAAAGGTAAATTACATGCTACAGGGCTTTGGTGTACAGATTATTTCATCACCTAAGTAATAAGCGTAGTACCCAATAGGTAGCTTTCCAGTTCTCTCCCTTCACCCACCCTCCACCCTCAAGTAGGCCCTGGAAAAAGTATTTTTAAACAGACTGAAAGAGTTTGCCTCATAGATCCTCATCAAAAGAAATTCTAAAGGATGCACTTTAGGCACAAGGCAAGTTAGCCCAGTTAGAAAGTTTAAGATACAAGAAGGAATAAAAAAAGGTAAATATGCTGCCAAATCAAAAGAAATATCAGTTAAAACAATATTAATAATAAAGTTCCATGGAATCAAAAATAGAAATAAAATACGCTACAATAATTGCATATAAATTGAAAAAGACCTAGTCATTGTTTTCTCAACTGAAAACTTTACATTAAATTTTGTAAGTAAATGTATAACTTTAATGGTAGTAGGAAAGAGAAGAAAGTGAGCAAAAATAATCAACCCAAAATAAGACAAAAAGGAAAGAAAAAAAAGAAAAGATTGAACAGTAGTAAGGGCAAAGTTGATGAGAGAAATAAACGCAGATGTGTTATTAACTTCTAACCAACACCAGGACTAAATCCACCCTTTGGAAGACAAACATTACTGAATTGGATTTTTTAAATGCAACTATACGTAGTTAGATTGAATGAATAAGATCTAGTACTTGATAGCACAAGGGGTGACTAGAGTCTTATAAATAACTTAAAAAGTATAGTTTGATTGTTTTTAACACAAGAAATGACAAATACTCGAGACAATGGATACCTCAGTTACCCTGATGTGATGAATACCTCATAAACATATGTTCCTACTATGTACCCCAAAATTAAAATTTTTTTTAATGCAACTATCTGTCACTTACAAGAATTGTTTAAAATGTAAGGCTATGGCAGGATTGAAAATAAAAAGGTAGGAAAAGCCACAGCATATAGATTGTAAACAAAAGTCAACAGGCATGGCTATATTAACATCGAGCAAAATAGAGTTTAAGGAAAAATCATAACTAGAGATGAAGAGAAGCCGCAATGAAAAGACTCACTTTACTAAGAAAATGGGTCAACTCCAAACTTCTAGTAACTCAGAAATAAAGTCTTAAAAGAGATGAAGCAAAAATACACCGATAAGAAGGAATTGAAAATTCTCCCATCTCAGTGGGAGATTTCAGAACATCTCTCCAAGTAATTGATAGTTCAAAATCATTAAAGATGCGTATTTTAACAGCATAATCAACATGAATAATCTTATGGATACTGAACATTGCACCAAATGAACAGAGAATTCATATTTTTTCCAAGCATATGTGGAATAGCTATGAAAAACGACCATAAAATAACAAATTTCACAATTGGTATCATACAACCCATATTCTCTGGCCATAGCTAATTAAGTTTTAAATGGACATTAAAAGGTAAGTTTCTAATTACTTTTTAAATAATAACATAAAGATGTGTCATACACAGCATTAAACTAAAGTCATTCCACGTCATCCTTACTGAGTTCTCTCTGTGGTCCCTGTGTTACTAAGTTGGCTATTTGGCATCTGTGGCTGATTTTTCTGCATGCAGCCTTAATTAGACGCACATGATTACCATATTAGGCATTTTACCTCATTGGAAGCAATCTCTTTAGTACAGAAGTCGCATATTGCACACTCTGAGGTGTCAGGAGCAAATTTTGTGACGGGGAACCCAGAAATCTCTAACAGAGAAAATGAATCCTCACTCCCAGTTCAGAGCGATCTCAGATGACATGTGGTTTGAACACGCCTTGTCTAGATAAGCAACGGCCACGGTTTTAGATCCTACATGCACCACTTAAGAGACTTCGAATTTTTGGGATTCTGTGTTTTTATATAGTGTCAGTTCTGATAACTTAGCCTTTCTTTCTACAAAGTAGGCTTCAAAGATAGAGAAGATTGTTTAAAATGTTACAGCGTCGATGGCTAGGCTAAAAAAAGACCTTGGTCTGAATGGCACGTGCTACTATGGAAGTGTGAGCCCTGAAGATGCTGGGGAAAATTGTCCAACGAGGCCTGCACGGAGCACAAGGGCAGGCATGGTCCCCTTCATTGTCAACCTGTTAGGTCAGCCCTGAATACCTTTTTTTTTTTTTTTTTTTTGAGACGGAGTTTCACTCTTGTTGCCCAGGCTGCAGTGCAATCATGGATGCGATCTCGGCTCCCCGCCACCTCTGCTTCCCCCTCCCGGGTTCAAGCAAATCTCCTGCCTCAGCTTCCCGAGTAGCTGGGATTACAGCCATGTGCCACCACGCCCAGCTAATTTTTTGTATTTTCAGTAGAGACGGGGTTTCTCCATGTTGGTCAGGCTGGTCTCGAACCCCCGACCTCAGGTGATCCGCCCGCCTTGGCCTCCCAAAATACTGGGATTACAGGCGTGAGCCACCGTGTCCAGCCTGAATACCATTTTTAAACACGGTGTTTTCCTCCATCTATACCCACAAACATGCAAAATGTCCCCAGTTCTTCAAAGAGCTGTCTCCCTCTAGTGGCCAAAGATTTAAAAAAAGAATCCTGCAAGGGACTGGAGTCATTAAGGACGTAAAAACCTTGACACTTCTGTAGGGAATACAGAAATAGTCCTTGAATTTGGAAGTATTACTGCAGCATGTAATTTTATAAGTCTCCTCACTATGAATCTGGGAAGGATTTTGTCCATCTCAAAGGGTTACTGTGAGAACTAATCTGAGTATCACTAAATGAGATCAGCAAGGAGGTGTTAAGACCTTACAACTGGGAGGTTGGCAAGGAGGTGTTGAGACGTCACAACTGGGAGGCGTACTCACTAGGACGTTATTGGCTTTGGCACAAGCGTCTAGAAGTAAAATTGCGAGCAATGACAAATCATGCACTCTCATTGTCACTCCCAAATAGTTGAAGACAAGGACTTCAGCAGTTGAGACCATGAATGTCAAAAGTAGACAAGCTGGAGCTGCCCCGTGGTAGACATAACGATATGGCTGTCATGACTGGAGGAACACCAGAGTCCTTGGTCTCGCACCAGTTTGAACAAAATGACGCGGACACATGTGGAGTGGTTTTAAAGAGTTTTAAGTGATTTTAAGGAGAATTTAATAGGCAAGAGAGAAAGAAGAGGCTCCCTCTGTACAGAGACAGAGGGAGGAGTCTCCAAACCAAAAGGAGGAATCCCGAGCTCCGCGGAAAACAGCCAGTTATATGAGAAGGCTGGAGGAGGCGGTGTCTCATTTGCATAGGGCTCCGCCATTGGTTTCACCAGGCAAGTCATTCACCTAGCCCGTAAAAAAACTGGCTTTCCCACCCTGGGCCTTTAATATGCAAACACAGGGCGCCATGATGTTCTACGCACGTGGGGATATGTGGGAGCGGCCATGTTGCCAGGCACATGTGGGAACAAGAAGACGGTGGGAATTGCCATGTTTGGGTGGACCCAGTTTCTAACAGCTGGCATTTGTGTATCAAAGCTTGCCCTCCCCCCGCCCCACACCCATGCTAACAGTCGGGGCTTTCCTGCTAGACAAGAAACGTTTCTGGAGCTGCTTTAAAGAGAAAAAAATCTTCCCAAGGACCCCTTTTCCTCTCTATGTGCCTAAAATAATTTCTTAGTAACTCCTATAACAATTATGTCCCCTCAAAAGTGTTCACGTCCCATCCCTAGAGCCTGTAGATGAAGGAGGTTCCATGGAAAGGGGGAATTAAAGTAGTAGATGGAATTAAAGTTGCCAGAGGATTATCCTGGATCACTGCAGTCCATCCAGGGGAATCACAGGGGCCCTTAATGTGGAAAAGGGAAGGAGAAGAGCAGGTCAGAGTAATGTGTCATGCAAACAACTGGAAGAGCTTGCATGGCTGCTGCTGTCTGGAGTGAGGGAGAGGATCACAAGCCCAGGCACGTGGGCAGCTGGAGGGGTCAAGGAAAAGGATTCTTCCCTAGAGTCCCCAGAAAGAAACCCAGCCCTGCCAATACTTTGACTTTAGCCCTGGGAGACCCTTTTCAGGCTTGTGACATCTAGAGCATAAGATAATACATTTGTGCTGTTTTGAGCCACTCAATTTCTGACACATTTTTAAGAACAGCAATTTTAAATACAGTATAAACACCATTTATGCTGTATTTGCTCTTCCAGAGGAAACGGAAATACTGACAGACCTTGAAGTCACTCTTCCTAATCAGAAGTGACCTGCCGGTAAGCCTCGCTTCTACCATGAGCTCAGAAGTCTCACATCCAACCAAGATTCAGACTCCAGAACATGGACCCCAGGATCTTGTTCCTCAGTGCTACTTCTCATATTGAGAGGAGCCGGTCCTGCCATTCTCCCTAAGACTGGCCAGGCATTAAGTATATTTGCAGGCTAAATATCTTCCTTCTTTTGGAGTATGTTGGTCTCCTCCAGCACTACACATTCTATGAATCTGTGTATTTGTAGCCTTTCAAGCAATTGATGAAACACTGATACTTTTGCCTCTGCCTCTGCATCTATTCCATAATGAGTTGCATCAAAACAAGACCCAACTCTTTCCCATATTGCAAGATGGTGAGTGAAAAATTGAGAAGATGGAAGCTAAGGAAAGAAACCTGTAGCCAAGGAGGCTGATGCCAGTGACAAGATTAAGAAGGGTAATCTCAAACCCAAAGAGCCCAGGAAGGGGAAGCCCCTCTGCAGCAGAAACCCTGTCCCACCACGGGAATAGGCAGATATTTCTGACCTGCTTGTAGTCCAGAAAAGCCATGGACAAGAGGAAACATTCAGCCGCTAAATCCAGAGTTGAAAAAAGAGAAGGTTCTTGCTACTGTCACAAAACCAGCTGGGGATGATAAGAATGGAGGTGCCTGGGTGGTTAAACTTCCCGAAATGCCTACCTATGCGCCCACTCAAGATGCGCCTTGGAAGTGTGGAGCCCTGGCAAAGAAAACAAAATCTCTTCAGTCAGCACGTGGAAGGCTGCAGGCAGCCTCAGTCCAGGGTAGGCTGCAGTCACCCTCGCTGAGCGCCACGGAGTCCAGAGGGCGGTTTTCCTGAGCTAAGCAGTAACTAGACCTCTGGTCCTCAACTGAGTTTCTCTGCGTAGAACACACCGGGAATGTGTCATCACCACCTCCATCAAAGTCGCTATCAGCAGTGTGAAAATCCCCCACGTCTCCCTGCTGCACATGCACAGACACCAGGGAGGTGAACACTTCACACAGAAAGAAATGCAGCTTACACAGCAGCGCAAGACAGATCAGAAAGCTGTGGACTCGCACATTCTGCCCCGAACCACAGTTATCCCTCAGCTCCAGGGGCTGCCTTCATTCTGTGTTCTCACTCACGGATGCAATGTATCCTGACCAACTGCGGTTCTCAATTTCTTGCAAAGAACCTAATTAAATAATGG
>NW_012118487.1:3331840-3332258 GCF_000951035.1 Colobus angolensis palliatus | reverse complement strand
TCAGTAGAGACGGGGTTTCACCGTGTTTGCCAGGATGGTCTCCATCTCCCGACCTCGTGATCCGCCCGCCTCGGCCTCCCACAGTGCTGGGATTACAGGCGTGAGCCACCACGCCCGGCCAATAATGGATACATTTCAAACCAACCAACCAACCAAGCCTGGGTGCTTTTCCCAGAAAGCTTCCAGCCCTTTCCCTGGATGGGAGCCCAGTCCTCACTGCTGCGGGGAGGAGCAGGGGCAGAAACAATGAATGCTGTCCCCAGCTGCCCCCAGCCCGGCCTCCAGGCCCGACTCCTGCTGCACCTAGGGGTCTGCCACCGCAGGCTCCCGGGGCACACCTGTGCTGCCCGAGGGCAATGTGAGCAGAAGGGCCTACTCCCTGCAGGCTTCAGGAGAACAAAGGCCCTGATTCAGGGCT
>NW_012118487.1:3330594-3331751 GCF_000951035.1 Colobus angolensis palliatus | reverse complement strand
TGATTCGCCTGCCTCAGCCTCCCAAAGTGCTGGGATTACGGGCATGAGCCACCACGCCCGGCCTCTGAGGGGTTTCTTAAGGGCGGTGTGTTTCCAGGATGAGTTACAATACCTTTTGTCCCCCAAGCCAAACTACTTTGCATGCGTGCCACTCGGGTCCGGCCCGCGAGGCTGTAGCAGGGGCTCACACGTGATATTTTTGTGGGAGTCACTGCCATTTGCTTTGGTTGAGACTTTTTGGAGGGCTTTGCTGTCAAAATTCTCACTGTGCCTGCACGGTCAGTAAACACCCTCCTCTAGCCTCCTTCTAGGCTTAAAACCAGTGTGGAAAAGTTTAGTCATGTGTTTGATGCAACTGCATCTCATTTCTGTGGAAACCCAGGCTGCTACATAAACCTAATTCTATATTCCCCTGGCCTAACCCACCTTTCACTAGCAATTTTAAAGGAGATTTTCGCCTTCCTTGGGTATTAGCCTTTGACTTGCAGACACTTTGCGTGGTTTTGTGGATTGTAGAATACCTGTACGCAAGAACTCACAAAACCACATCCAAAACAGCCCTTTCATAGGCTGTGGCCTCTCCACACAGAGGCCCACTCAGCCAAGAAGACAAGCTCGGTTGAGTCCTTCTCCAAGTAGGACCAAGAGCACCAGAGAAGGGCTGGCCAGCAGCCCTGTGGTGAGAAGCACTCTGCTGGCACACTCAAGCTGCAAGGACCGTGTCATGATCCATGGGCAATGCCTGCCACAGACTTGGGGGCAGAGGCTGCAGAGGCACAGGTTCTCCCGAATTAGACCCCATGTGTCTACTTCAGAGCAAAGCAGTGTATTCAGTCTGTTATTTACTTGGACTCCTAAAGCAAGATTGTAGCAGAAGTCACTTCTGATCCTCCTAGAGCGCAGGACCCTTCTAGAATCAGGTTCCTCGGAGCTTGGGCGCTGGTGTCTCATTCCTTTTATTTGGGTCAAGCAATGTGCTTCTCTTGAGCATTTGACACAGACCACGAAGAGTCAGTCCTGACATGAAATGGGGGCTATTCTGCCTAGAGCAGGGGCAGAGCATGTCTGATTTCCCTTTCTTGAAACTGGGGACACTGGGAGGACTCATTAGGAATGTTTTCGTTGTTACTGCAAATGAAGGAACGCTGACTTGAATT
>NW_012118487.1:3327494-3329505 GCF_000951035.1 Colobus angolensis palliatus | reverse complement strand
ACTGACCGCCATGGTCAGTGCTG
The DNA here is from genome assembly GCF_000951035.1 of Colobus angolensis palliatus. Lineage (NCBI taxonomy): Eukaryota > Metazoa > Chordata > Mammalia > Primates > Cercopithecidae > Colobus > Colobus angolensis. The sequence continues at coordinate 3,329,482 of NW_012118487.1, read as the reverse complement.
AAGCCATCTGGTTGTCCTGACTTGGGTATAGTGCATACAGCTAGATCACGTAGCTAGGGCAAGGGGCAGGTTTGAGGACCCAGAGCTGCTTCTGGAGGCCCACCCCTAAGTATAAGGCCCTCTAGGAAAAGAGCAGAGTGATCACTGGTTACCCTTCATGGTGACCACCACCCCACAAGTCTGGACTGGGCATGAGAAGGGCTGGAGAAACCCTCAGCTTTAGAGTGGGTGAAAGGAGTCAAAACCATCAAAGTCCCAGTGGCCCCAGTAATAGGGATGTGTCCAAACCTCAGAGCCTAAGGCAGGGGGAGTCAAACAAAGTAGCGGCAGGAGCAGTAATGATAGCAAAAACAGTGCCATTCATTGAGCATGCATCTTGTGCCAAGCACATAGAAAGCACTTTACACATGCTATTTCTAATCCTTGCAGCAGCCCTGCATGGTGGGTGCTATCAGTCCCAATTTGCAGTAGAAAATTAAGACCTACAAACTTTATGAGATGCTTCTATAGCCTCAGAGCTAATAAATGCCAGAAATGGTGCTTCCATGAAGGACCTGGGAAAGGGATGAAGCAGGATGAAGAAAGGGATGAAGCAGGATGAAGTGCTCCAGCACTACTCCCTACAATCATACTACCGTCACAGAATTGCAGGAATCAGAGCATCATTTCAGTGTGTATTATTTACTAATGGATGCATTTAATAACTGGCCTCAGAAAATGTAGTGATCGGTTCATTGTGCATCACCATGAGCAGCCAGGACAACCACACTGCTATAAGGAGGTCACTTAATGCTCCTGTGACTCCTTGTGGCCAAGGGACTCAGCGAGAAAGTGCCTTTTTGGAAGGATTGTGCAGGGTCTCTGCTGGGGGAGGGAGCTGTAAGAACACAACAGCCCAGAGGGAGACTGTGTGCTGGACTGGACCTGGAAAGTTTGGTAAGGACCACAGGCTCTTGGATTGCCTGGGACTGTCGTGATTTCACCTGGTATTTCGACATATGTAATGGTGGCACCCCTTTCATTCGCAAAAACAGTGGTGTGCTGGTAAATGTATAAAATAGGGTCTCAAAGATACACACACACACACACACACACACACACAATACAATAACACATATTGCACATACATATACAATATGCAGTATATATTATTGTATTATGCATACATGCATATACATGTGGTATGTATATACTGTATATATACATACCATGTGTGTGAATATATATATGTATACATATATGCAATATGTATTATTGTATTATGCATATATGCATATACATATAGTATGTATATACTATATATACACTATATCTACACATACAGTATGTGTGTGTGGTGTATGTATATGCAATGAACTGAATGTTTCTGTCCCCCAAAATTCACATGTTGAAATCCTAACCCCCAAAGTTAGGAGATGAGGCCTTGGGGAGGTGATTAGGTCAATGAAGGTGGGGCCTTCAGGAATGGGAGTAATGCCCTTATAAAGGAAATCCCAGAGACTCCCTTGACCCTTCTGCCACATGAGGACACAGAAAAGACACCATGTGTGCACCAGGAAACAGGCCCTCCTGAGACAGAGAGTCTGCTGGTGCCCTGATCCTGGGCTTGATTCCCGTCTTCTAGAACCGTGAGAAACACGTTTCTGTTGTTTCTAGGCCGTGCAGTTTATGGTATTTTGTAATAGCAGCCTAAAGGGACTATGACAATATATATACACACACACATATATTTGAGATCAAGGCTGCGTAATACAAAATTTACAATCAATAATAAAATCTGTGTTATTCTTTAATGTAAATTTCACATAGCCCTCGATTCTCATAGATAAAATTCTGTGAAAAGTTTTGGTTGATTTTTGCTAAAACCTTGTATTTTTAGTCAACCTGTGGCTGTAATTCAACCATGATTTGTCAAATGGAGATGCACTCCAATCTGGTAATTCTTTTCCCAGTAAGTCTATTGTTGCTAACTCTGATATGTGCACTAA
>NW_012118487.1:3318176-3320954 GCF_000951035.1 Colobus angolensis palliatus | reverse complement strand
GAAATCCCAGAGACTCCCTTGACCCTTCTGCCACATGAGGACACAGAAAAGACACCATGTGTGCACCAGGAAACAGGCCCTCCTGAGACAGAGAGTCTGCTGGTGCCCTGATCCTGGGCTTGATTCCCGTCTTCTAGAACCGTGAGAAACACGTTTCTGTTGTTTCTAGGCCGTGCAGTTTATGGTATTTTGTAATAGCAGCCTAAAGGGACTATGACAATATATATACACACACACATATATTTGAGATCAAGGCTGCGTAATACAAAATTTACAATCAATAATAAAATCTGTGTTATTCTTTAATGTAAATTTCACATAGCCCTCGATTCTCATAGATAAAATTCTGTGAAAAGTTTTGGTTGATTTTTGCTAAAACCTTGTATTTTTAGTCAACCTGTGGCTGTAATTCAACCATGATTTGTCAAATGGAGATGCACTCCAATCTGGTAATTCTTTTCCCAGTAAGTCTATTGTTGCTAACTCTGATATGTGCACTAATGTTAAACAATTTCTCATCCTCGTGAAAATCATATTCATTAAACAGAAACCTCTTTCAGCTCCAGCACTACTCCCTACAATCATGCTACCGTCACAGAGTTGCAGGAATCAGAGCATCATTTCAGTGTGTATTATTTACTAATGGATGCATTTAATAACTGGCCTCAGAAAATGTAGTGATCAGTTCATTGTGCATCACCATGAGCAGCCAGGACAACCACACTGCTGTAAGAGGGTCCTAGTTCTGCCAATAAACCATTGGCTCACCCTACTTTTAGAAGCTCGAATCCATTCCCCGTAACTGCAGTGTTGGTGACTGTGACATCGTATTCTTCAGGCACCAGTCAAGGGGTGATGGGGGGGAAAGGGGCTATGGGGTGGGAGCCTGGCATCCTGTCTGTGACCTGGGCTCTGTGTAACCTGCGCTTGCAGACCTCTAAACTGCTCCTCATGGGTGAACAGACAGGGCCACTGAAGGACAGCATAGGAGGGGCCGCCCTGGGAGACAAGTGGACTCTCTAACGGCTGCAGCCTCTCGCCTTCTTAAAGCCAGGGAGAAGACGTTCTTACAACTTCCTGTACTTGGGAAGAATCTGAAGAGTCTGGTTCTACTTATAAAACCAAGTTTATTTCACATTTTTAGAAACCTCATGGTGCAGGGAAAATAATCAGAGAATAGGGGTTTGACTGCTTAATTGAACATTTGAGTGAGTAAGCTATTCAATCTCTAAATTTCCATGTCCAAATTTTGGCTATAAAATGGAAATAACAAGGATACATATACTTAAAGCATGCAATGAAGTATCAATCAAGTTTTAGCTCATTAAAAATTGAATGAGAAAATATGCACGAGAGAATCCTTGTAAACAACAAATGCAATTTACACTGTTTAAATTTACCAATGTTCAAAAGTGATGGCATCTGTCAGGACAATCCACAGAACTGCTGCTGAAATTCCCACCAGAGCCCCACCAGAGCAGCACGAATTGGGTCTCTGTTATGCTTTGAAATTTCCTGTTCGTGATTAAGACAAAGAAAAGATGCAAACACTTGAGGAGGTTAAAAAAAATTCTCCAAAATTTCAGACAAAAAGCTTAATTTTTTCCAAGCTAATTTTTCCAGTTATTTTATTATTATTTCAGGAGGATGAGTAATGTCAACACAGGCCAGGCACAGTGTCTCATGGCAGCACTTTGGGAGGCCAAGGCAGGCAGTTCACTTGAAGTCAGGAGTTCGAGACCAGCTTGGTCAACATGGTAAAACTACTAAAAATACAAACATTAGCCAGGCATGGTGGCACATGTCTGTAATCCCAACTACTTGGGAGGCTGAGGGAGATAATTGCTTGAACCCGGAAGGAGGGGGTTGCAATGAGCCGAGATCATGCCTCTGCACTCCAGCCCCGGTGACAGAGTGAGACCCTAAATAAAAAAATAAATAAATATAGTAAATACTACTAATAATGTCAATATAAACTATTTCCATAATGCTAGTCACCTTTACATTCCAAGATGATTTTTAATTCAACACCTTTTTGTTGAGCACGCCCTTGTGTCAGGCATGGTCCTAGACTCAGGGGATGCCAGACCTTGTAAAGTTCCAAGTAAGTAGCTCTCGAAAAACTACGAATATGTAGATTTTTATGCAAATCAACACTCGGTGTCAGCATCTAATTTCTGAGTGCTCAGATGTAATAATGCTGTCCTGCAAGCTGTAAAACAAACTGGCTGGTGAGGCAATAAGGAAGTGTCCCAGTGTGTGAGAGGAAAGGGCCCAGCCCTGCCTGGCAGAGCTTCCGCTTGCACAAGTCTGCGTTCAATAACACAAATCAACAGGAGAGGCGAGATTCTGAGGAGGATTCTGAAAACACAACGCATTACACAAAAATGTGAAGCAAAAGATTGCATACATTTGGGTGGATGGTGGGAAGGTGGTTGCTTGCTTTTATCTTAATTCTCCTTCCAAAATTGAATGTTTTCAGACTTCACTTGACTACAGCTGCTAACAGAAAACTTAGGACCAGTTACTTTTTTTTTTTGAGACGGAGTCTTGCTCTGTTACCAGGGCTGGAGTGTAGTGGCACCATCTCAGCTCACTGCAGCCTCTGCTTCCCAGGTTCAAATGATTCTCGTGCCTCGGCCTCCCAAGTAACTGGGATTACAGGCGTGCGCCACCACACCTCGATAATTTTTGTATTTTTAGTAGAGATGGGGTTTCACCAGGTTGGCCAGGCTGGTCTGGAACTCCTGTCCACAAGTGATCTGCCCGCCTCAACCT
>NW_012118487.1:3310790-3313801 GCF_000951035.1 Colobus angolensis palliatus | reverse complement strand
TTTTCTAACCACAGACTGGAAGCCAGAGTGAATGTCTTTGTATAGCCATCTTTGCTCACATTCTGCCTCTGTGACTGAAATTTCAAGAAAAAAGTAACCATCATTGTCAAAGCTCTTGATATTTTCAAACTGCCCACACAAAAATCAACCTGTTTACATGCCCCCATCAACTTGCCCATCTAACCAAACCTTGCATGCATTGAGCATAATTTAAAACAATCTTTAATTTGACAGATTTAAAATGGAGTCCTTCGTTGTGCCTGTCACATTTTAAGGAATGTGGGTCCCTTGGGGATCTCTTCCAAGAACTCTTCGGCCAGTACAAGCTGCCATCCCGCCAGCCCCTATGTAGAGGACATAGCACCTCCCCACTAAAATGATGCTGGAGTTCTCCAAGTGGACTTGTGCTTGGGTTTTCTTCTCACTAGGCTCCCAGGTAACCACATGATTGAACTCACAGCAGCCCAGGCTGTGGAATAAGCCCCCAGGAAAAATGGCAGAAGCCAGGATCTAACATACCCCCTTCCCAAATACTCTAGAGCTAGCCTCTCAGAACGGGAAGGTGTCCTGGAGAGCAATCACCTTTGAGGCCTTTGGCTGCATAAATAACGGCTTTGAGCCCTGGACCGGAAAAAACTCTACCAGTTAATGATACAGCCGGGACCCAAACCTGGTTTCCTGGGAGTCTAAGCCCGGTGACTTCCCCACTACTGGCCTCCAACCTGGGATGACGTCAAACGCAGCAGAAGTGAGTCCTGACCCATCACCCTTCTGTCTGATCACAGACCCTCCACGTAGGGCCCGTCAACATCATCGATATCTAATAACAATAAACAAGGCTTCTTGACCGAGGGGGCGAGCGGAGACTGAAATCTACCTCGAAGATAGGGCTACAATATAAAAGCAGAAAGAAAACAAACTGGAAGAGATGCTCCCCAAGCCAGAAGAGCTCTCAGAACTCAATTTTAGAAGTCAGCATGCGAATGGCCACAAGGGGGAGCGCTATTTTCAAAATATAGAAACCACAGTCCTAATCCCCGCGCCCCAACCGGCTTTTAGCTGAAACGGCTTTAGCTTTAGAACATCAAAGGGCTTGTTGCAAAGATTTGCTCACCAAATCCACTGGCTCCCATTCAGATTTTGTGCCAACCTACAGTCTACAGCTTGTAGTCATTAGAAGCTAAAACTTTCAATTTTTGTCCCTAGATTATTGTTTTAAAAGTAAATACGGTACAATGGAGAAATACATACATGTGTGACACATATACACATGTGATAATACATAATGTGTATATATGTAACTTAAAACAAAAACACAAGTTTAAAAATGTGTATTATCAGCAACAGAATTTTAAATATAGTTTAAACATATAGAGTATATATTTAATATACACCATGAAATAGAATATAAAACATTTTAATGTTTTCATATAAAATTATATATAGTACATATTTAAACATTTTTAAGTATATAAATATATGTTTATTGTATTTATATATAATTGTTTATATTATATATTTAAAATTCTTTCTCTTGAGTGATAAATCCATGCTTGAAAACTCAAATTATATTTAAAACACCCATTAAATATATTATTTATTATATTTATATGTACAGTAATATACTAAATGTATTTTTATATATAATAATGATTTAAAGTACTTATTTAAAATTCTCTGTTGCTGAGTGATAAACACATGCTTTGTAACTTCTCTGGTTCTGTTTTATTCATTACAATCCCCCAAAACCCTGAAAGAAGCAGAATAACCTTTTTATTGACCCACTCGAGTGATTTAATTTTTATGTTTCACTAGCCCATATCTGTTCACGTATAGCTGAAAATAAAAAAGAAACAGTGGATTAAAATGGAAGGGAAACGGACAATAGCTGTTGTTCCTAGCTTAATTAGGAGAGAAAGGCAGAGTAAAATAAGAGAGTCTGTTGCAGCAAGAGGAAGAAATTCTTTAGTCTCAACAAAATATGTAAATATAACATCTCTCTTCTAATATTCTTAGTGCTAAATCCTAGTATAGAGCTGACTAAGGCAAGGGCGAAGCACATATTTAATGGCCATTACTATGCTACTCTGAGGAAAATTCTCTCAGTGTCTAATATTTTAAAAATTGGGTTTTAATTAGATCTTATCAGTAACCCTAAAATGCAATGTTTCTCATCCCCTGGAAGAAAACAAAACAAAACAAAACAAAACTCACACCATCCCCAAAACTAGGCTTAATGAAGAACCACATGGAAACTATGGAAAGATGTTTCATGAACTACATGGCACATAGAACTAAGTGGGAGGAAAACCTGCCACGGCTTCTCTTAAGGGCATATTCAGGCTTTACTTCAGAAAAGGGAAAGCGTCTGAAAAGATGGGAAGAATTTCTCACCACCCTGCAGGCAGCTCTCTCCTCCCAGTACCCAGGACCTGAACTCGGAAACTACCAGCAACACACAGGTGAGTCCTTCTTTGTGCTATGCAGTTACCCTTAGTGCTGTCCACCCCTCGTCCCATCCCTCTTTTAATCTATATTCATTCAGAGACGGGAGCTTAAAAAGCAAGCAAAGAAAAACCACCTGTGCAGAAAGTAGAAGAAACTGCTAGTGGCTCATCGCATCGTGGGAAAAACAGTGCACGTGAGCAAAGCTGTCTCAGTAAGAGAAGAGTACGAAAGAAACACGCACAGCAGCATGTTAGAAACTGAAGCTTCTCGTGCCCTCCTTGGACTCAGAATACAATACCGGAGAACAATCAGATAAGGCGGGAGAAGTTAGAAGTTTGGGGAAATAGAGCTTCCGTAGGCAACTGTGAGGAATCAGGAACAGGCTGGGAGCAGGCTCGGCCCGCCTGTCCTCCACCGAGAGCACTAGGACAGGACTCCGCACACGAGGACCAGACCTCGACGATGCGCTCACCCTCGCTCTTGACAAGCACTGGCTGTCTACAGATATCACTTCCTTTAAGGATGAGTAAATAAGGGAGGAAAAACTACGGGGTGGGGCGGGG
>NW_012118487.1:3306558-3308600 GCF_000951035.1 Colobus angolensis palliatus | reverse complement strand
TAAAATTGTCCACCCTTTGCCAAGGAAAATTAGAATGCAAAATATGACTATTTCATCCAGAAATGCTTGAATTTCCTAAATGAATAATCAAAAAACAGTTTTAACTTACTCGTAGAGAAAAAAGCAAAGTCAGTGTGGCACTTACCAGGAGACAATAGAACTGTGTCTGTATTTTGAAGCTTAACAAGTATGACTCATGAATTCTACAGCAAGCCAACCTTGTTACTCATGTGAGCAGGCAACAAAAAGATATTGTCACATCTGCAAGAACTAAGAAAATGTACCATCTACAGGTCCTTACCCAACTCTGTCTAACAAGGGCGATTCCAGAACAAGGTTATGACATAAAAGGAGTCGGTAAGAATATCTTAGATTTAATCAGAGAAATAAGTCCAAAAAGTTTTTTAAAGAGACTTTAAGCCAATGAAATGTAAATAATACTAAAAAAAAGTTATACAGGGTAAAAATATAACATACGACTAATAAAAATTATATCAAAAATCTGGAATAGCTACAAAACTGGAAAAATGGATGAAAAATTTTGATAGCAAGTGAAGATATTTGGTTTGTTTTGCGTAACTGCATAATTGCTATGGGGAAAATGAGTGGGGTGATGGTTTGAGAACAGCAGGGGGACCTACTTAAATAAATAAGGTCTGGGAAGGTCTCTCTAAATAACTGCATGTTCCTGACTCTTGAGGGCGGAGCTGAGGTTCTCTGAAAGACGGATAAAACATTTACACATAGATCCAAAAGTATTTCATTAGGTCCAATACTGACACAGTTGGGCTGAATCACATACCAGTATTGATCTGGGAATTAAAAGCGGGCTATCCCTTCATTCAGCTGTAGGTGATGCACAGGTAGCCACAGAAGATACAGCAGGCAGCTCCTACGTCTCATAGTAAGATAGGGTAACGTTTAGGGACTATTTACAAAACTGTTAGCATATAACTCAGTTAAGTCAATACTTATTCTGTATCTTGTTGTCAACAAAGCCAAACAAAATATCTGCATGCAAAGCAGGGCAAAGAGCTTTCCTGTATGTTGAAAAGTTTGTTTTCATAATTTCAAGGGCAGCTGGCCTATAGCCATTACACCAGGAGTATTTATTATAAGAAATTAGATTAAATTTTTTTTGTTGTAGAACGTTGTTTGTTCACCTAAACCTACAAACAATGGTAAGTTCTATATCCACTTAGGTCAGGAGTTGGGGAGCTTGTTTTGTAAAGGGTCAGATAATAAATATTTTTGGCATTGACACTGCCACTGTAGCGTGGAAGCAATCATAGGAAATACACACATGAATGGACATGTCTGTATTCGCTGTTATTTTAAAAACAGGTGGCAGGCTGGGTTTGGCCAGTGGGCCACAGTTTGCCGACCACTGATTTAATTGATTCTTCCAAACCAGTCCCCTCAGTTGGTGGAATTTATTTCTCTAGTGATCACGCCCCCTTCCCTGCCTTGGCCACTCTCACGCTCATATCCTGAGCTGTGATCGAACCATTGTCAATAACTGCCACCCCCGACAACCTCAGTTATATCTGTCCACTCTGGAGCCTCCACTTATCATCTTTTTCATTCACTCCCTCTAGAACCCAGACTCACATAGTCCTTTGACCCTGTGAGGTCCTTCAATCCACAGCTCCTGCCATCTCTGCCTGATGCCCTCTGTCCTCTGTCCTCTCCCACAGCTCTTAACCCCATGGGAATTCACTGTAACCTCACCCCCGACCCATACATCATCAATTCCCTTGCCCCCTGGCTTTGTCACACTCTAGGCAAAACCACAACCCTCACTAAAGCCAACTCTCCACATACCCTGCAGCTGAATGGGCCTGGAGGAAATCCCCAAGCCCTGTTGGCAGGCCTCCCCTTAATTCAGCATCATAAATCTCAGGTGGGCACTTTTTGTACCCTTTCCCTAATCCAGTCACCCTCCCACTCTGATTTCACCCCTTCTCTCTTTACAAACCACCAGCATCTCCACCAGCGCAAAGCCCAGCCCCTGACAAGGCTTATCATTTCACCATAAATTG
>NW_012118487.1:3261927-3305853 GCF_000951035.1 Colobus angolensis palliatus | reverse complement strand
CTGAAAACTACCCCAGTCCCATTCTTCTAACTTTCCAAGCAGGTTCTGAAAGGACATGAAGTCCAATCGGTGTCAACTAAATTTACTTTAAAAGGCAAAAAGCTTAGTCTGGTTTACCACCGCCTGCAGCCCATGCCCTGAGCCCAAGTCAGCCTGGAAGGAGAATTTAGATGCTTGTAAGAGACGCCTATGCTTTGTAAGCTCATCCACATCTAAGCTTTTGAATTTTTCTTCCCATTTCCTTCTTACTCTACTGAGCAATCTTCTGAAAAAATTATCAACTGCCTTGGCTGAAATCAGTGGAAAAGGATACTTTTCTTTTTCAATATTTATACTGAAATAGCTCAGATGATGCAAGCCCTTGGTGAGGCCAGGCATGGTGGCTGCTGGATTTGAGAGAATCTGACACATATCTAGATAGAAAGTAAGGTGAAATGCAGGTGGGAACAAGGGAGGGGCTGGGAGAAGGCACCTGTGACAGCCACAGCTTGAGTTGAGCTGCTTCCCAAACGGCCTGACTTTCCCATGCTGGAAGGGGAAGGGCCTCTCCGCTGCCCCCATAATTCTGGGAATGACTTTCCATGCTGGGAGAAATGAGGCAGGCATCCACTCAATGCCCTGTGCATGGCATGGAGAGTGCTCTTGGAGGTCGGGTGGGTATAGCTGGTCCCTGGGAAAATGGCAAAGGGGTAAGTTAACCTTTGTCACACATAATCATTCTCTGCCTGAAACTGTGGCCATCCAGGGCCCACAGGCTCAAGGCTTCCTGCTGACTTGGGCGTCTTCGTGTGGCAGTCCCCCTCCCCAAGGCCTGACCCAGCAAGGACTGTGTTCAGATTTCCTAGGCCCTCAACCCTCTGGCTTCCCTCTTTTTCCACGTACATGACTTGCTTTCTAATCTGTAACCATATTTTGATAGATGCATCACAGGGTCAAATGAAATCCCCATCACCCTTTGTGTAAAATGTTTGAATTTTTTGTGGATATGCCCAGTCTTGGAGAGAAAATCAAATGTTGAGAATTTCTGGGTCATTTCCTCAGCACTAAACGTTCACTAGCAGATTTTAGTCAACCCACACAGAGGCTCTGGAACTGTCATCTATGAATGTTACAGAAATAACAGAAATGGGCTTTCTGCTTCAGGGGTGGCCATCAGGGCCAGTAACTGTGGTAATAACCAGACGCACTCAAGGCACGTGGTGGATTCCTCTGGGCTCTGACCCGGGCGTCTTCATCTCTTGCACTCCCCTCCTGCTTTTATGTTTCTTTTATTGTCCTTTTTCCCCCTTCTTCTTGATTCCTTCCTGCACTCCGTACTCTGGAATTATTTCCAAAGAGCAGGAGCGTATCTGTGTCCGCTCGGTCCCCTGAGGCAGGCAGGGATTTTTTTGCTTTAGTCCCTGTGGTGCCTGTAGTACTAGAACAGTGTCCAGCATACCACGGGAGCACGTTTGGTGAATGAATGAATCAATCAATGAATCAGTCACTCAATCAATCAATGAGGAGGCTAGCTGCCTGGGTACACAGTCACCATCATCACATTTAATACTTGCCAGGGTTACGGGTCAAAACCCATGGGTTCTCCTGGCCTCACAGACGCATCAACAATGGGCAACTTGGTTCTAGAATCTCATCCCTCCCCAACAAAAAGCATTCATTGGGATGAAATAAGAATGTCCTTTGTGACTCTGCAGTTTCAGCTACCCTTCACTGCTCAGTCACTGTGAGCCAAGACTAGAGTTTTGACTCCTAGGAAGCTTGGTGTGGTTTCCTACCTGGGTTTCCAGAAACAACCGGGAGGCAGTTGTTTTCTAGAGCTCTGTTTCCTCTGGCTCCACACCTATTCAGTCTATAAAAGTTGCTCAGCAGAAACCCCACCATCCCGTCCCTATCTGTGGCTGTCGTAAAGGAGGCTGTCGTGAAGTCTGCGGGAGTCCCGCTCCCCTCCCACCTTCTCTGTTCCTGAGCTTTATGCCTCCAGAAGGGAGGCAGCCCAGACACGAAGGCAGCGCTTGAGATCAGGTCTCCAGACATTCCCTGAACACCACTTGTGCACAAGCTCTTCTTTCTTTCCCTTTTTTTTTTTTTTTTTTTGAGGCAGGGTTGTTCTCTGTTGCCCAGGCTGGAGTGCAGTGGTGCAATCTATCTCAGCTCACTACAGCCTTGACCTCCAGGCTCAAGCAATCCTCCTACCTCAGCCTCCTAAGTACCTGGCACTACAGGAGCACACCACTATGCCTGGCTAACTTTTGGATTGTTTGCAGAGATGCAGTTTCGCCATGTCAACCAAGCTAATCTCGAGCTCCTGGGCTCAAGAGATCGGTCTGCCTCTGCCTCCCAAAATGCTGGCCTTAGAGGCATGAGCCACCATGCCAACCCAGCAAGCTCTTGCAGCAGAAAGATGAATGCCCCAAGGGGACACTTGGCCTAGTGATTGGCCAGATACTCCACCGAGCACTTTTCATGAGTTTTCTCATTTAACCCTCGAAAGAACCCTCTGAGGAGTAACTGTTCTTAGCCCATTTCACAGATGAGGGAGCCGATGCTTACATAGGTTAAATGACTTGCCCCACGCCACAGAATTACTCAGCAGGGGAGTCAAAATGTGAACTCAAAGCTGACACTAAGCTGTGTTCTCTTAACATTCACAGGAACCTGGGTGAGGCGACAAGAGCTGAGCTCAGGTTCTCGGCCTCGGCACTCTCACCGGGAGGCGCCAGCATGGGCACCCTCCACAGTTCGGGCCCCTCACTCACAAACCTGGCGCATCAAAACAAGCTGGCAAAAAGGTTGGTTTTTTGCTTCTGTACTTTTTGTTATAAGCATGTGGTGAAGTGTCCATATTTGGCATAAACGAATGTGAGCGGTCTTGGGAATCTAAATAGAACATGTTTCTCAGTTACACACAATGTAAATGAGTGTTTATGAGTGGTCATGGGAATCTAAATAAAATACATTTCCAAATTACAAACCAACTTTTGTAATTTTGGAATACAAAATTTGGAATACAACTTTTGTAATACAGGGGGCATTTTGGTCTTTAACCTGTTTATTAAATCAGACACTGCCTGAACTTTCTTCTGAAGGAAGAGGAGAGGAATGAGCATTTACTGAATGCTAAATAGGTGCTACTCACGTTACTGGAATGCTTCTCTCTGATCCACCAGCCCCAGGAGAAAGGCCCTGTCCTTTCTCCTTGCAAGCAAGGAAATGGAGGCTCAGAGGAAAGAGCTGACCCTCCCCCCGGGAGTGGCAGAACCAAGAGCCAGCCCCAACTCCACCCCAAAGCCTGGATGTGGCCGTGGCTCCTGAGTGGGCCGCCCCTGTCCCCTTCTGGGCATACTAGTTAGGGGCTGAAATCTGGGATCACCTTCCTGAGCTCTACCCCAAGGACCCTGAATCGTGTGCTCAGGCTCCCAGCTCAGCACAGCCCTGTCAGCAATGTGTGTTTAGTGGCCTGGCCCCAGAATCAAAGCTACTGTTGAAGACACTCAGTATGAAGGAGACCACCTCAGGCTCAACCCTGGCCTACAAAGACTTGGACAAACATTAGCATGGCTTCTCACAGCTCAGGGCCGCATCCCTAGGTGGCCCCAGCCCCCTTAGGTGCCTCCCAAGGACACCCAAGGCTGCCAAAGAAGTTTGCCATTTGCTCCAGCCAACACCTGGAGATTGGGCCCTGTGCACCATTCTGTGAGGGAGGCTGTTAACAAACCCAGGTGGGTTTCTCATGGACCAAGCCCCGTCTGCTTTTTGTAATTTTCCACTTCCCCAACCCCACTGAGCCCTGGTCACCCCCGCCCAATTCTCTCACTTTCCCTTTAAAACGCCCAGTCTCTACTGCACAAATCAAACTAGAGTTCAGTTCGCACTGGGCCTTCTCCCTATTGCAATAGATATTACAGTCTCTCTTTACCACTTAACTAGCATCTGGCTTGGTTTATTTTTGAGACCAACAGCTGGGGCAGGTGGAGCTGCCCGTCAGTGACCATCCCTCTTACTACTCCACTGCCCACCCCACCCTCACTGCTGCTCTGCTGCCCACACCTTAACACTGGCCCTCGGAACCACTCGACTTGCCCCAGTTACCCACAGCCTCCTGACTTCTGCCTCTTCCACAGCCCTTCCTGGATGTCCACTTCTCATTTCCAGGAGGAAAATAGGAGTTGCCTGAGTTGGGCTGAGGCATGAAACAGAAGAGTATTTGGGCCTGTTAAGTGTTCCAGATTGCTGAAATAGCCCATGCAAGCCCCACTCTTAAAGGAAGTGGGGAAAGCTCTGTGCTTTTCAGAGTTTAAGAGCTGGGTGCTGCAGAGAAAGGAGATATTACTGGGAGCCCCAGCCACCACGTCAAAGGTGCTGCTGGGTCCCAGAAGCTTAGGGCAGCTTCTGCAGGGGTCAGTGCCCACCAGTGGAGAAGAGGACTCTAGTCAGGAAGGAAACAGAGCGCCTGGGTTCTCGGTCATCCTTGCAGGGGAGGAATTCTTCTTCACTTAAGTCTTAGCTGCCCACTCTTCAAAACCACTTCAGGTAGCTGTAGTGTACAGGGAGCCAGCTGGGAATTTCCAAGGGAGTTGGGGAATTTCCAGATAGCGTTTCCTCTTGAGCTGTGCATGATGCTTGATAGATCTAATGCTTTAAAAGTTTTCAGAAAACGAGTCACATGTTCAGTTTTGTTATGGCATTATTTTACTTTGTGATGAATGTGTGGATGGCACACCCTAGCAACTGAGCTAAGCTTTTCCCTGTGGATTTGGGCAAGTACTTTGAGTGTCAAGACTAAAAGGTGTTGATATAGTTTGGTTCTGTGTCCCCATCCAAATCTCACCTTGAATCATAATAATGCCCATGTGTCAGGGGTGAGACAAGGTGGAGATAATTGAATCATGGGGGCAATGTCCCCCATGACAATCTCATGATACTGAGTGAGTTCTCACAAGATCTGAAGCTTTTATAAAGGGCTTCCCTCTTCCTGGTACACTCATTCTCTCTTCTGCTTCCCTGTGAAGAGGTGCCTTCTGCCATGATTGTAAGTTTCCTGTGACCTCCCCAGCCACATGGAACTGTGAGTCAATTAAACCTCTTTTCATTAAAAATTACCCAGTATCAGGTATTTCTTCATAGCAGTGTAAGAACAGACTTATATAGTAAATTGGTACCAGGAGTGGGGTGCTGCTATACTGGAACACAAACATGTGGAAGCAACTTTAGAACTCGCTAAGATGCAGAGGTTGAAATAGTTTAGAGGGCGCAGAAGAAGACAGGAAGCTGTGGGAAAGTTTGGAACTCCCTAGAGACTTGTTGAATGGCTTTGACCAAAATGCTGATAGTGATATGGACAGTGAAGTATAGGCTGAGGTGGTCTCAGATGGAGATGAGGAACTTGTTGGGAACTGGAATAAAGGTCACTCTTGCTATGCTTTAGCAAAGAGACTGGTGGCATTTTGCCCCTGCCCTAGAGATCTGTGGAACTTTGAACTTGAGAGAGATGATTGAGGATATCTGGCAGAAAAAATTTCTAAGGAACAAAGTGTTCAAGAAAAACAGAGCATAAAAGTTTGGAAATTTTTCAGCCTGATGCTGTGATAGAAAAGAAAAATCCATTTCCTGGGGAGAAATTCAAGCAGGCTGCAGAAATTTGCATAAGTAATGAGGAGCTGAATGTTAATCAACAAGACAATGGGGAAAATGTCTCCAGGACATGTTAGAGAACTTCACAGCAGCCCCTCCCATCACAAGCCTGGAGGCCTAGGAGGGGAAAATGGTTTCCTGGGCCTGGCCCGGGGACCTGCTGCTCTGTGCAGCCTTGGGACTTGGGGCCCTGCATCCCAGCCATTCCAGTTTCAGTTGTGGTTAAAAGGGGTCAAGATACAGCTTAGGCCATTGCTTCAAGCCTTGGCAGCTTCCATATGGTATTGAACCTGCAGGTGCATAGAAGTCAAGAATTGAGGTTTGGGAACTTCCAACTAGATTTCAGAGGATGTATGGAAGTGCCTGAATGTCCAGGCAGAAGTCTGCTTCAGGGGTGGAGCCCTCATGGAGAACCTCTGCTGGGTCAGTGTGGAAGCAAAATGTGGAGTTGGAGCCCCCACACACAGTTCCCAGTGGGACACTGCCTAGTGGGCCACCATCCTTCAGACCCCAGAATGGTAGATCCACCAACAGCTTGCACTGTGCTCCTGGAAAAGCCACAGACTCTCAATGCCAGCCTGTAAAAGCAGGCAGGAGGGGCTGTACCCTGCAAAGCCACGGGGGCAGAGCTGCCAAGACCATGGGAGCCCACCTCTTGTATGAGTGTGCCCTAGATGTGAGACATGGAGTCAAAGGAGATCATTTCAGAGCGTTAAGATTTAATAAATGCCTTGCTGGATTTTGGACTTGCATGGAGCCTGTAGCCCCTTTGTTTGGGTCAATTTGGAAGGGGACCATTTACCCAATGCCTGTACTCCCATTGTATCTCAGAAGTAACTAACCTGCCTCTGATTTTACAGGCTGATAGGCAGAAGAGAGTTGCCTTGTCTCAGGTGAAACTTTGGACTTAGACTTTTGGGTTAATACTGGAATGAGTTAAGACTTTGAGGGACTGTTGGGAGAGCATGATTGTGTTTTGAAATGGGAGGGCATGAGATTTGGGAGGGGCCAGGGGCAGAATGATGTGGTTTGGCTCTGTGTCCCTACCCAAATATCACCTTGAATTGTAATAATCCCCATGGGTCAAGGGCAGGACCAGGTGGAGATAATTGAATCATGGGGGCATTTTCCCCCATGCTGTTCTCACCGTGAGTGAGTTCTCACAAGAGCTGATGGTTTTATAAGGGGCTTTCCCCTTCACTCCAAACCCGTTCTCTCTCTTGCTGCCTTGTGAAGAGTGCTTTCCAACATGGTTGTAAGTTTCCTGAGGCCTCCCCACCCATGTGAAACTGTGAGTCAATTAAAACTCTTTTCTTTATAAATTATCCAGTCTCAGGTATTTCGTCATAGCAGCATGAGAATGGACTAATACAAATGTTCATCTGTAAGGTAGTATTATTGGAGTCATGACATCCAAAGTATCTTTAAACTCTAAAACAATATTTGTTCATTTCACATTTTTATATTTTCCTGGCACTATGCAGGGCAAACAGTTGTAGCATACAAAGTGAATTATAGAAAACCTTATATATAGGTCTTGGGGGAATTCTTGCACTTTTTCTCCCACTTTATGGCACACTTCCATGTGCCATTATATCTAAAAAATAAAATAAAATAAAACCAACTCCAAAAGCAGACGGCAAAGTCATACCCCATCTCAGCAAAGTTTTATTAAATTCCATGCATCCCAGAAGCTGCTCTTCCAACATTTTTCATCTTTTTCCTTTCTTCCTTTCCAATTTTATGACTTTTTTCTTTTCCACCTAAGGAAACCTTCTAGCGTTTCTTTGCCTACACTAAGCTTTTTCATGTCTACAGCTCTTCCCATTACCATTAGAAGGCAAGAGGAAGAGAGGAGGATCTTTGTATACTTGCCTCTGTCATATAGTATATGAATGTATGCCAGGTGTGGTGGCACATGCGTGTATTCCCAGATACTCAGGAGGCTAAGGGAGGAAGGTTGGCTTGAGCCCAAGAGTTCTGGGCTGTAGTGTGGTATGCCCATTGGGTGTCTGCACTAAGTTCAGCATCAATATGGTGACCTTCTGGAAGTGGGGAACCACCAGGTAGCCTAAGGAGGGTTGAACCTGCCCAGGTGAAAATAGAATAGATAAGAATTCTGTGCTGATAAGCAGTGGGATCAAACCTATAAATAGCCACCACACTCCAGCCTGGGCAACATAGTGAGACCTTGTCTCTAGAAAAATAAAATAAAATAAACATTTTTTAAAAATGAATCTAAATTCACATGTAGTGACACCTTTCTTGGAGATTGTTTTACTTAAGAGCTGGCAACATAAATTCTTGACTTTTCAACACAGAGTTCCTCTAGTTTTTTTATAGTATTTTAGATCACTGCTTTTCAAATGTTAATGTACATTGGAATCTCCTACAGAGTCTGACAAAATGCAGATTTCAATTCAGTAATTCTGGAGTAGACCTAAGAGTCTGTGTTCCTCAAAGACTCCCAGATGATGGCCAATGCTACTGGTTCTTAGACCTCACTTTGAATGGCAAGATTTATATTATTTCATTTTTTTCCAACTGTCCTCAAAACACTTCAGTGCAGTTGTTAAAATTGTTTTTGTTGTTGCAGCTCTCATGTTACATACAGGCCACTTCAGGAATCCTGCTTGGCTGATGATTTCACCTCCTCTTAGCTTTGAAGATGGGATTGGAGTTATCCAGCCAGTGCATGCTCTGTTGGAGACAGTGCCACAGGGGGCCCTTTCTAAGACAGACAGGGGCACAGTGACAGAGAGACACTAGTTGGAACATTTCTATATGGGTCTTTAATGAATCAAGAATCTGGTTACTGTTTAAAAGAGTGTCTTGAATGGGTTTGTCAGAAAAGCCAAGGAGCCTCTGTTTGGAACAGTTCTCAAATGGCATGATTGTAGCATGAGGCAGGGAGAGTATGAATGGCTTCTTTTCAGAAGAAGAAAAAGAGCAAGGGGATTGAAGTAATGGGGAGCCACTGGGCTAATCTTTCAGCTGAGTCTGCCCAGCTCTCATTAGCATACCCTCCTTATAGGTATGAACTGAAAAGGGGAGTTGGAGGATTGTGTCTATGGAAGGGACTAGGGGACCTGGGGAACTGAGGACCAGGGGTTAGAGTCTCATATTCAGTAAAGGACTCAAAAGTCAGTGATCCAAGTAATGACCAGAGAATATTAGAAAAGGAAAAACAGCAGCCAGCTGCATTCTTAGATGTTATTAGAAATCAAGGCCTGTATAGCTGAGGGGTGCTCAGAGACCCTCTGGTTCTGACCCTGTGTTTGCAGATAAAGAAACTAACATTCGGGAAGTTGGATGACTTGCTCAAGGTCATAATATTGGGTAGGGCTTTTAGCTGGCTTTTGAACTCGTGGTCCCAAGCTCTTTGCAGTTGAACATATTTGTTGTTTGTTGCATTAATTAACTCTAACACATTTAATTAGATATAAAAATTGTTCCCATGGATTAATTTAAATTCTGTTTTTGAAATTGTGCAGGCAGTACCCTGAAAAAAAAAAAATCAGCAATAAAGGCCATAGCTATGTCCCCAGAGCTCAGCTGTGACACCTGTGGGCAGCTACATATTTTGAAGTTTGAACAAAAGTTCTCTGAAAAGGAATTTGGAGGAAAGACACTTTATTACAGTGAACAGTTTGCAAACTCGGGAGACACTGTCTTCCTGGATAAGGAACGTGTGCATTTCAGAGAACAAAGAGAAGGTTTGGCTTTTGTAGGTTCTAAATCCGGTCTGTTTATGCAAATAAAGGATTCAAACTTGCTTAGTTATGATTGATCAATGCAGCTGAGTCTTGATTGGTTGACACAGCTAAGCCCTGATTGGCCAGGGTGGGGGAGCTCTGATTGGTTGGTTCAGGCAAGCTCTGAAAGTCCACAGTTAAACAAAGGTGTAGGTTTTCCCAGAACTCAGCGTACGTCTGTGACCTCTAGCCAGCAAAGGGCCACTTGGCTCTGTTATAAAGGTAGGCCCAGTTAGCAGCTCGGGATCTATCCTGAAGGATTGGCTCTTTCAGGTGCACATTTGTTCACAAAAGCATAGTTGGCTTGTTCACACAAGGACAGGTTTCCTCACAGAGAATCAATTATACACCCCGAGCATATTTAACTCCCACAGCCCATTAAGTAGATGATAATATTCTTATTTTACAAATAAGGAAACCGAGACTTGGAATAAATAAATTGTTGCAGGTCACGCATTTGCACTGAGATTCAACCCCAGGCCTGCCTTCTCCCACTCCTGCGCCCCTTCCGCCCACTGCCGGGCCCCCACCCTGCTGTTTCCTCCTGGGTGTGCCGGGAGCACTGACCAGGGACTCTGGGGACAGGACTTGGTTTTCTAAAGTGCTGGGAGAAGTAGGAGAATTCAGAGGGAAATGAGATCTGATGCTTGGCTTATGGGAGAAGCAAGATAAAGGGAGGCTAAAGGCAGGAGAAGCAATGGGTGGTGTCCAGTGGTCGCTGTGCAGCTGCTCCTCTCTACTGTTGCTGTGAAGGGAATCATGCAAGGTACTTTCCAGCAACTGTTTTAGACTTTTGTTTTTGATGAGCTGGAACAGCAGCAGGTAGGTGAGTGGTGGGAGCCCTCTTTTTCACTTTTCTTTCTCTCTTTCCTTGTCGTGAGCTCAGGGGCCATAAGCCACCCATTCAACAGCCAAAGAATGAAGCAGATCTTGGCATGCTACCATTTCTGTAACTACTCAAGGCTTGCTGCCCTTTGACAGACTGGAGTGGAGTGCTCCAGGGGAAAAGCAGTACCCACCATCACCGTGGCATCTCTGCTCAGCACTGACCATCACGCTGAATTTCTATTTCTGTCTGTAGTAAGATAATCAGCGGGAAAGCAGATTGCTATTGAGAGGGTTTTCTAGTTTTCTTAGTACGTCAAAAACCAAATTAGATGACCCAGATCATAGGCCCAGATCAGTTTAGAGAAATCCCTCCAGTCCTTCAGTGGCATCCTTACCAGGAGGTTCTGACTTGGAGGAAATGGACAGCCTGCATTTTCTGGAACTGAGAGGTTGCACGAGGAAGGGAAAGAGAGAGAAATCAAGGATGACAAAATCTGGGATTTCTGTTTATCCCTTCTCTCAGGACAGAACCAGTTCTCAAGCAGGAGGAGAGAGGCTTTAGAAATACCCAGATCAGTGAGCCTGGGAACCTTGATTTTCTGCTTTTCTGGGCAGAGGAAGGGGAAGTTTCTGGTTCCAGAGAATTCCAGCTCAGCACCACACCCAAAATGGTGCAAGTGGATGACAGTTAAGTCCAAGGTGGGGCTGTAGGGTGCAGGGGCCTGCATGTGGCACCCTGGAGTCCTGACAGTTCCCCCGAGCCACATGAAGGTCACACAGCCATATTGAGATACTTTGGCACACAGAGATCTCGGGTGGCTTCAAACAAGCCTTAGTGAATCAGGCATCAAAACCGGAAAACAGTTTCCAGGTCCTCAGACACCACCACGGCCTGCAAAGCATCACCCCAAAAGACCAGAGGAGGCCAGTCACACCTCAGAGGGCAAACGCAGTGCAGGAAGGGGACCAACCCAGCCGCTTTGTTGCACAGACTGACGTGTAAATACAGGACCCAAAATGGGCCTCACTGTCTGCTCTGCCATGAGTTTGCCTAAGCCACACCTCTCCTCTCTAACTAGAGTCAACAAACATCACCTGCTGTCCTGGCATAATTATTAATAGTGCCCTCTTTCTCTCTCAAACACATCTTGGATTGATCTGACGTGAGTGGTTAAAAAATAAATACTATAGAATAAGGTGCATGCTGTCATTCCAAGTAATAATGAGAAAAAGCTCACCCAAGTGTGTAAGGTTCCTCTATACAGGGAGCATATTTGGAAGGACACTGCTAACCACGGTTACCTGAGGATGGTTTGGGGACACGGATAGTGGCGCGTTATTTTTATATGCATTGCATGCTAAACCAGGCACTTGTTTCTAAAAATGAAAAAATGCCCTTTTTGGAAGATGATTTATAATGGTCACTCTATCCAGAGCACAGGCATCACCTTGCCATGGAGCCAGGGAGGGCGATCAAATCTGAACATCCGCACATCTTTGCTAAGGGGCTGCGCATTTTTTTGACACTAGAGTAGTTTCTATTATTGCAAACAGACTAAGTTTACCAGCTCATGCTAAACGCAGTTCAGTCTGCTTTTCCTATTACCCAGTGGGCATGGGCTCATGAGGAAAATTAGAACAGCGAAGGGGAGGCAGAGTCAACATCTGTGCCCATGTGGGGGCAGTGTGAGTGGTTTTGTGCACATGTTGTAGTTGAATTCTGACTTTCGAGAGGTTGGTTACTCATTTCTTCCAGTAGACAGAAATCATAGTATTTGTTTGCTGGAGCATGAGCTGCTTTATTTCTATTTTCAGAGTTTCACTTTGGGTCCACAATGGGGCCTAAAGCCGGTACCGGAGGTTCCCAGCCAATGAGAGTGCAGCGGAGCGTGGCTGTCCTGCAGATGGTGACAGGTGGGGACTCTGCCCCTTCACTCTTGGAGGTCAGGTAGGGCTAAGTGGCTGCAGCTCCCTAAGCAGTCAGTCCTTTTTTAAAAAAGTAAGAAAAATGGCCTTCGTTTGCTAAACTTTTTTTTTTTTTTTGTAACTCAAGAAAGGATCATTGTGGCGCTGAGCCTCCAGTGCCACCAGACTCAGGGTTGCCAGGTAGGCAGGGTCACAGCTGGGCACCCCGTTGTGCTGCTGCAGGCACCGGCCCCGTGCCCTGGCCTTGGGGTTGAGTCTCAGGGTTGGCTGCATGTGTTGGTGTGATTTCAGGGCATACACATGGAACGCGCTGCCCAGGAGCTGGGCCCAGGGAAACCACGTGTCTCAGCCCTGCGGAGTTGTCCTGGCATGGTGCACAACCTGGCTGGTGACTTGGAGAGCAAACAGTACCTCCCACCCCAAAGGTGTCTGCGGGCGCTAGGCCTCACATTCGGATTCTTTGGCATCTCCCAAGCTGAGCATCACCGGACCCAGACTCGTCACAGCCATGCTGAGCTTGCCCGTGGGGGGAGGCGTGGGGCTTTCTGGGGCAGGAAGCAGGGGAGGAGGCTCTCAGAACGGCAGGAGATGGGAGCGCGCTGTCCGGGCACTGTTCTCCGCCTCCCTCTGCCGTCCAGGCGCCCGCTGCCGTGTTCCTTCTGCCAGGCTCCTGATGCTCCCCGGGCCGCGTAGACCAGGGGTGCCCAGGAGCTTGACCACATCAGCCTGCCGCTTTTCCTCAAAAGTCACCCTTGCCAGGGATGCCTCCGGCCCTGCTTCTCGGCTTCTTGGGACAGACATCCTTCCTTAGGTCCGGTAATTTCGGTGATTCCAATAAAAAACACCGCGAGTTTCTTGTCCGCCCTAAGCAGGAGCAGGGGGATTGCAGTGTGAGAGGCGTCCTCCTGCGGCCTAGGTAGGAGAATCCGTCTCCAGGAGCCTCCCTGCTGACCCCTGCGGCTGGATGAATGTGTCATTTGTTGTATGTGCCCTGACATGGAGAAGTTTGGAAAGCGCTCCCCAGTACGATTCATATCAAATGACATTGTGGACTGCAAGCTCAGAAGCAGGGGCAACAAAACCGAAAATGGACAAATGGAACTTGTTAAACTAAAGAGCTTCTGTACAGCAAAAGAAATAATCAACAGAGCGAGCAGACAACCAACAGAATGGGAGATAATATTTGCAAACTATTCATCCAACAGGAAACTAATATCCAGACTACACAAGGAGCTCAAACACCTCAACAACAACGAAGACAAATAATCCCATTTCGAGGTACTGTTTAAAGTACGCAAAAAAAAAAAAAAAAAAAAAAGGAATAGACCTTTTTCAAAAAGGACGTACAGATGTCCTACAGGTATATGAAAAGATGCTCAGCATCACTAATCATCAGAGAAATGCAAACCCAGACCACAGTGAGATAGCATCTTACCCTGCCAGAATGGCTATTATTAAAAAGACAGAAAATCACAGATGTTGGCAAGGATGTAGAGACAAAAGAACTCATTCACTGTTGGTGGGAATGTAAATTAGTGCAACCTCCATGGAAAACAATATGGAGATTTTTCAGACTAAAAATCGAACTACCATTTGATCCAGCAACTCCACTATTGGTTATCTACGCAAATGAAAAACAATCAATTTATCAGAAAGATACCTTCACTCATATATTTATTGTAGCACTAGTGACAGTAGTAAAGCTATAGAGCCAACTTAAGTGTCCATCAGTGGAAGAAGAAAATCCACTGGATAAAGAAAAAGTGTTATTTACACAATAGAATACTATTTGGCCATCAAAAAGAATGACATCATGTCTTTTGCAGCAACATGGGTGAAACTGGTGGTCATTATCTTAAGTGAAACAAGCCAGACACAGAAAGTCAAATAACTCCTGTTTTCATTCATAAGTGGGTGCTACATGTATGTAGAGAGCGGAATGATAGACAATAGGGCCTAAGAAGAGTGAGGGGGCAGGAGACAGGTAGATAACAAGAAATTGCCTAATGGATGCAATGTACATTATTTGGGTGATGGGTACCCTAAAGCCCTGACTTGGCCACTAGGCAATCTATGCATGTAACAAAATGGCACTTGTACACCATACATTTATACACTTTCTTTAAAAAGGAAAAGGAATACATCCCCCCAAAAATGAGATTGTGTCAAGTGTTACTCTGTAGGTTAGTTAGGGCATCAGTAGAAGCAATATTAGACCTAAACCAAATAGCATTCTGATTCACATGTTCGTGACTTCATGGCAGCAGGTAGACCTCAGACCCTCCTCCAGCCCTGTCAGACAGATGCCCACACAGGTAAGAATAAGGGAAGAACCAGGGTCTGTGGAAGCTGGCGGTTGGGGAAGCCTTACAATAGTTGACTGTTCCCCAATGCTCTGCATTGCTTTTCGCAGGAGGAAGATGTACGTTAGTCAAGTCACCTAAAGTTTAGTATTGGGAGAAGGAAAGGGGAATTAACATTTATGAAGAACCAAAAAATAGATGCTACAAGTGTTCTGTATGCTAGACTCTCAATTTAATCTTTCAGATACTCTGTGATGTCCCATGTTTCATCAGATCTGAGACATGTTCCCCACCAACCCACAGTTTGACATCTCTGAAACTGAGGACATGTTAAAATCAGCAGTCCCCTATAATCAATATTTGTCAAGTAACCATCATGACACAGTTGTGACTGCCCAGAGATGCTAACATGATTGTAAAAATGATTATATAATTAAGAATCTAATTAAGTCCAAAAGAGAACTTTAACCAAGGTTAAAATAAAAATTCTAAGTAATAAGAAACCATTGTATTATAATTTAGTTGGCACTGGTACACAAGCAAGCCAAGTAAATGCAAATCAAATTAAAAATCCAAGTAAAAGTGCCAGCAGCAAAACTTACAGTGACTAGATAGAAAGTCCTAGCAGTAATTACACAACACACTTTTAGGCCATAGGAACCAAATGACTGTGAGGAGGAGGCCAGGGAAGTGATGAACCAGATGTGCTCAGCAACATTTCTGAAGGGAGAGACAAAAGTTGGCTGATTTTCCATCATTGTTCTGCCAGTTTAAAAGCCAGAGCCATAAGTTTCGGTTTTTCAATGCATTATTTTTTAAATGCTGCATCAGCAAAGTTTTTTATAACAATTTTAGGAAAAATTAGCCAAAACTTAGAAATAAGGCAGAGGGAGGGCCGTACCTCCTCTCAATGTCGGATAGACCACTTATCCTCTAATGGAATGCACTGCTTTTGTTTGTTTGTTTGTTTGTTTGTTTTGAGACGGATTCTCACTCTGTTGCCCAGACTGGAGTGCAGTGGTGCGATCTCGGCTCATTGCAACCTCTGCCTCCCAGGTTTAAGCAATTCTCCTACCTCAGCCTCCCAAGTTGCTGGGATTACAGGCACATGCCACCATGCCTGGCTAAGTTTTGTATTTTTAGTAGAGTTGGGGTTTCACCGTGTTGGCCAGGCTGATCTTGAACTCCTGACCTCAGGCGATCCGCCCACCTAGGCCTACCAAAGTGCTTTGGAAGTCTTATGAGTCTTGATTCTAATGTTACATGCTTTTAGTTATTTACATGTATGATATTAAATTGAAAGCATAAGTTTTAAAATTTGAAAACAATATGTGGTCATTTCAGCAACTTAACATACTGTTTTATTTTTATGTTTATATAATTTTTAAAAGTTATCTAAGTATTTAGGGAAGCTTCTCAGTCAGATACCCTTGAAAAAATCTGAATATAATAAATCTGTAAAGGAAATGTCAATATTTGAAGGGATCCCATAGCAAATTTAATTAGCACCTTAAATATTGTAAGTGTACTTTTTCCATTTTTTATATTTGGGTTTCTTTTTGAATATTTTCATTTCTGATCGGCAGACTTTCCCAAATACTACACTTAGTGCATGTTGAGCATACACTTTCCTAATAAATAAAGTAATAAGATTTAGAAGCTGAACTTTAAAAACTTAAGAACTAGCTTCAATAAGTTGAATATTAATTTTTAAAATCAAAATAGTCCCTGAATAATCTTTTCTACCTAAAAGGACTCCAAGAATCACAGACACCCACATTCACTTTTGGGTGGAGCAGGCAGAGGCCAGACCAGCTCATCACCGCTGACCCTTTCAGAGCCTCAGTGGGTAAAATAAGCGCGTCCTCATAATGAGAGCTGCTATATTTGGGATCTCTCCTTGTCCTCCATTCATGATCTTACTTTCCTTTCAGTCCTAAAGATTCAAACACGTGGTGTCAGTGTTGCTCTAAAGCACAGACCGATTCCCAGGGTCAGGCTCTAAATTGTTTAACTAAATCCATTGACAAATCACCCAGAAAAGCTTTTAATATGTTTGCAGGCTTAACCATAGAAGCAAAGCAAATTGTTCTTGAGATCTTCAAAGCAGGCGTGCAGGTTTCACCAGTTCTTCCGCTTGCCCTGGGCAGGTCTGCAAGTCTGCTGGAACCTGGCACGCAGTGGCCCTCCTGCCCAGCCACCCGGTTCCTGAGCTTCCTCTCCATGCAAGAGTCCACTTGTAAAACAAACAACAGGCTTAGAATTGTTCGTCCCCTTCACCACCAGTAAATATTTCACGCAGGTAGAAAAGCCGGAGGAGGAAAAGGTATTGAAACACAGTAGAAAAAAAGAAATGAACAAATGGAAATAATGAGATGAACTCAGAGGCTCCCAGCTTCAGGGATCATTTCTGACACTTGACATTTGCCTCCTGCAGCAGAAACGCATCTTCCTTGTTTCTCCCCATTCAATTCTTCCACTTCTGGATCCTCAAACTCATACCGGGATTCGAACGTGTTGGGTGGTTGGTTTCGTTGCTTATTTTAATTTTTTAAACTTTTAAACTTATTTAAATTTTTAATTTTAATTTTTTTTAACCATAACTGCCTTGTGCTTAGAAGCCTGATGATTTTTCAGCTGTGTTTACAAATCTCGCCCTCTCCCCAGCCTCTCGTCCTTCTGATCTCCTACCCTCCACCGCATGGGAGGGCACAGATTCCATTGTGTCTCAGCCCTGCTGCAGCAGGTGGTTAGACAAAACCACATTGTCATTTATAAACGCAGAAATCAAGCTCTCTCTCTCTCTCCCGCCTTTACCCACCCACCCCCTTTTTCTGTTCTCTCTCCTGCTCTCTGTTCCTTTTCCGTAATGTCAAGTCTATTCCACTAAGGGGCTGCTCTTTGACTAATTCCGCCACTTAATTTTCTAACATTCATTCTTGACTTTCAAGGAGGAAACTTCCATTTTGAGTGACGTTTCTCGTGACTGAATGAATGTGGACCCGTTTCTCAATACGTCAAAGGAAAGGGTATTCACAACCTAACCTTGCTCTCAGGAGGTGGAGCGGGGCTTTTTACTCCGTGGAGGAATGAAGAGTTGAGCCTGGAATGCACACCACTGTCCAGCAAACCAGAAGGCCTCTGTACTCTGCAGGTTCCACTCTCTGGTCTGGAAAGATCTCCCAGCAGGTGGAGGCCATTGTCCTTTGCCTGACCCAGTCCCTGCTCAAGCAGTTAGAGGGTGAGGCCCAGACCTCCTGCAGACTCCAGACAATCAGTCCCTAGGATCAGACCCTGGGCACAGCTGGGGCTACTCCGGAAGGGTGTGGAAGGAGGAGAGGTGCAGATGGGATTCATCAAAGGCAGCAGCACCCTTAGCACTTTGCCTCCATCCTTGATCCAGCCATCCGGCCTGGCTTTCTTCTCAATTTCTTTGCCCTCAGTTTTCTGTTGTCTCTGCACGATGGTGACTTTAGTCACCAACATTGCTGACTTCGGTATTACTGAACCTTTAGCCTTTGGGCCAGCATGCTCTGATTTTGGAATCTGACATCTCTGCCCTGGACCCTGGAGTTGACAGGTGTTTGATGAGGTGTACTCTGTCGCATAATCTGCTTTTTTCTCTTGATCATTATTCTGAACATTTCCTCTCGGTTGTTTACTGGACTTCTAAATATTATTCTGATGGTTGTGTTGTAATCTATCGAGATCTCCCATAATATATTTAACTAAATACCTTGTAGTTGGACAATTAAGCTATTTCCACATTTTCACTATACCAAATAATGCCTTGGTAAGTATTAGTGTAGTGAAATCTTCAGTTACTTTTTAAAACATTTTAAAGTTATATATACTATAAACGGACGTATGTTCTTGATAAAAACTTACTGAAAACAGGTAAGACTAAAGTCCTCGTTAACCAGCTTCAATCGAGTTGTTATAGCCATCATAGAGACACCGCTATTATTGGTTAATGTGTACCCTTTTTTGAAATGTACGTACGTGTATTTTCAGATACCTAAGTGAGATACAGATAGATAGACACGCGGAATCGTTTCCATTTGTGAGACTGAGTGACGCACAGATGTTAACATGCTGTACATTCACTTGGCAGTATGACTTGGAGACACTTCCACGTCAACACACGAAGATCTGCAACTGCTGTGTGGGATTCCATAATAAGGATAAGCCGACGTTTATTGAGCTATTTTCTTATCCCTGGATATTTGGGTCGTGTTTAGCTTTTGCTGAGACAGACAATGCTGCATTCAATCTTCACCTTGTGCACATGTGCAAATGTCTCTCTGAGGGAGATTCAGAATGTTAGGTCGTAGAGGAGAAACATTTTGCCCACCAAAGTAGCTGCAAAATAACGCTCTCACCCGAGAGCGGCTGAGGGCACGTATGCCACCACAACCTCGCCCACGCTTTATATGATCAAACTTTTGATTTTTGCCACTTTGATTAAAAATGGAACCTTGTGTTTTATTTGCATTTTTTTGATTTCTAATGAGGTTAAGCATCTTTTCAAGTATATTGGTCATACATCCTTTTTTCCTTTTTTTTTTTTTTTCTGAGACAGAGTCTCGCACTGTCGCCCAGACTGGAGTGCAGTGGCGCGATCTCAGCTCACTGCAACCTCCTTCTTCCAGGTTCAAGCAATTCTTTTGCCTCAGCCTCCTGAGTAACTGGGGTTACAGGCATGTACCACCACACCCGGATAATTTTTGTATTTTTACTAGAGACGGGGTTTTGCCATGTTAGCTAGACTGATCTCGAACTCCTGACCTCAGGTGATCTGCAAGCCTCCCAAAGTGCTGGGATTACAGGCGTGAGCCACTTGCACCCAGACTGGTTATACATTCTTAATCACCTCAGATTACATGCCTGAAAGTTGGGTTGCTGGGTCAAAGGACATGCAGTATATACACAGTAGTCTCCCCTCACCTGCCGTAGGTACATTCCAAGCTCCCCAGTGGATGCTGAAGCCACGTAGTTCAGAACCTTCTAGATACTATCTTTTCCTATGCAGACATACTTATGATCAAGTTTAAGGTATAAATTAGGCGCAGTAGGAGATTACCAACAATAACTAATAATAAAACAGAACAATTATAGCAATATGCTCTAATAAAAGTTATGTGAATATGGGCGCTCTCTCTCTCTATGTCAAAATACCTTATTGTGTGTAATATTTTTGGACCATAGTTGAACACAGTTATAATATTTTGGACAACACGGTTTCAGGTAACGGAAAAGCAAAACCGCGAAGAAGGGAGAACTACTGTATGTTTTTCACTCCGTGTGTGTGTATGTGTGTGTGTGTGCCTACCTAGCTCTACCTATCTTATCTAACTATGTAATCTATTGCTTTTAAGGTGGTATTTTTTCCAAGATGTCTTTCTGTAATAATTAAACCAATTTATACTCTCACTACAGCATATATAAATGTTTTCTTATACTGTCTACAGAAGAGTTTTACTTTTGTTTTTTCTAGGGCAGATAAATAAAGATAGCATCTTACTGATTTTACATTTATTTCATTAAGAATAAGACTGGCTACTTTCATATCCTTTTTGGCAGTTCACTTTTTTCTTTTGATTAACAGCTTATTTTTTATTTCTCCTAATTCTATGTGTGGTTGTTCACGTTTATTTTTGTTCTTACCAATCTGAAAACTCTCACACGGGTTAAGAATGTCAGCCTACATCTGAGTGTCAATAAGGTGCAGATAGTTCAAGGAATAATGCCTCACAGTGTCATGACATGCTGCCACAGTGTCGTGACATGCTGCCACAGTGTCGTGACATGCTGCCACAGAAGAGGCCCCCAGGAAAATCCACTTTGGGAACCTCTTAAGCAAATATAACTTTATGGGAAGATTGTCCTTCTTTGGTCTCTGATATGGTTTGGATCTGTGTCTCCACCCAGATTCATTTGAATTGCAATTCCCAATGTAGCAGATGGGGCTGGTGGGAGATGATTGGATCATGGGGACAGTTTCTCATGCTTTACCACCAACCCCCTTGGAGCTATCGTCCTGATAGTGAGTTCTCACATGATCTGGTTATTTAGAAGTCTGTGGCACCTCTCTGCTCCCTTGGTCCTGCTCCTGCCATGGAAGACACCTGCTCCCGCTTTGCCTTCCACCATGATTGTGAGTTTCCTAAGGCCTCCCCCAGAAGCAGAAGTTGCTAAGGTTTCTGTATAGCCTGCAGAACCATGAGCCAATCAAACCTGTTTAAAAATAAATTCCTCAGTCTCAGGCATTTCTTTCTTTATAGCAATGCAAGAATGGACTAACACACTCTCCATGTTGACACCTTGCTTGTAAAGCTGGCTGATGCGGCATTGCAATGAAGTGGTAGATTTTGAATGTCTGAGTGTGATTAGACTCTAGCTGTTTGTTGTTAAATCATTGGTAGGTGAATTATGCCATCACAGGCCAGAATGTCCGGCCAGCCTCCATAGCAGGACCATCCCAGCTTATAGGAAATGGAGAGGCTCAGAGACTCCAGAGAGGCCCAGCACTGCCCCTGCCATCCACCAGGTGGAATCAGGGCAGTGCACCTCCCACAGTGTGTGTGTGTGTGTGTGTGTGTGTGTGTGTGAGAGAGAGAGTGTGTGTGTGTGGAGGGGAGGGGTGTTGCAGTTAGTCACAGCTGCCCTTTACTATCTCTTTTGGTCAAGAGTTCTCCCTTTCTCCTTGTTAGAGAAAGTTTGCCTTGGTTTTGCCAGTTTCGTGAAAGTCTGCATTTTCTGGGTATAAGCTCACTCATTGAGAAGAGAGCCTATCCTTTCACCTCTAGAACAAGAAAACTGGTGGGTAGTAAAATACACATAATGAAAATGGTATGTGCCCTAAACTTCAGGTGAACCAGCAAGAGCGTTTTACAGCACACACTGTAACCTGGAATCATTCACACGGGTCCAAATCCCAGCTTCACTCTCATTGCTGGACATCTGGCTCGATGTTCCAAATTTTAGCTCTTCTCATCTGTAAAACGGCAATTATATTAATACCTATGTTTAAGGCAGTTGTGAGCATTAACTGAATTTTGGTCCACCTATGGATGCCGGCACAGCAGGCATTGTATGCATAGTGTCTCTAATCATTATTTCTCCATCTCAGAATAGAGACAGATCTCTGCGGGTGGAGGACCCTTCCCAAAGTAGTTGGAGGGGACACCTGAGGTCACACGACTTAAAAGCCTCTTGTTATATAGGAGTCCTATACGGCTAAAAGGACTTCTCTTGTTTGTCCTGGATGTGACATCAGGTTTAAAAAAAATCTCACTCCCGTTCAGGAGCCTGGCAACCATGCATTACCCAACAACGGTTACCATGACTGCAAGGAGGAAGCAGACAGCAAGCCCACAGAAGTGTGTATTGAAGAAAGGGAATTCAACAGCTCCTGGAGTTAACAAGTGACTGTTATTTACGGAAGGAATGGTGTTTGCAGATGGAAATGACTGCAAAATGCATAGAAGGACACAGCCATGCCCTTTCCACAGAAGTCACAGAACACACCTCAACACACTGAGAAGACGTCCACGACAGGAACCGATGACGAAGGTCTCCTTTCTTCCACATCGTAGGAGATTTTCTGCCATAAAGTCATTATATTCTATAGTTGTTTATGTCCTCGGCATTTTGGAGATAGCTTTTCTCATGAAGTGAAGACTGGCTCAGATTGTTTGATTAACTCCAAGAATTGTGGAAATGGGAGGAAGAATTCATGAAGGATGCCTCCCTTACCTGTATAGAGTTGTTTTCGTTGATAAATGGTTGTGATCTGTAAAACTGCGGATATCGACATTTATTTAAGGAGAATGAGCTGTATTTGGGCAGATTTGGCTTTGAATTCTGTCTCTACCTCTTAGAGACTGTGCGACAATTGTTATTTAATGTCTGAGTCTCAAATTTCTCATCTGTAAACTGAATCTAACACTTACACTGAATGTCATGCTTACATTACAGGATGTCCATGTTCTTCTAATCGTGCCTTTCTAGTTTCTGTATTCTCTGATGTTTTGACTTCTGGTGTCTTGCTGATCCTGGAGAGACTCCCCCTCCCAGGGTTGGTCAGTTCCTAGTAGTGTTAAGGGACTCACCTGCAAGTATGCCTTTTGTATGCAAGCCACCAATCCAAAGCCCATCCCCCCAGTGACCCCCTTTATCTGGCTCTCACTTGCAGAGCCACTATCCTCCTGCCCTAATCATCCCAGGGACAGATATTAAACAACTAGAAATAGCCACGATGCCCTAGAGCCCGGTGAAATTATTTAAAATGGGTAATACTACACCTGCTTGCCTGCCCTACATTTCCCCCTCACAACCCATAATAAAGTCTCTTGCCCACATTTTCTTCTCATTCCCTCTGCCTCCCGACTCATCCTGGTGCTTCCCCACGTGGCCCTGCTTGGCATAGTGTGACTGCTGCTCTTCAACTGTGAGTAACACACTCTCTATGGAATGGCAGTCATCTCCTGACCCATTTCCCTCACCATACCCGAATAATAATAAAACCTACTGTCTCAGCCTATTTGGGCTGCTGTAACAAAATGCTATAGACTGAGTGGCTTAAACAGTAAATATTTATTTCTCACACTTCTGGAGGCAGGGGAGTTCACAGTCAAGGCACTGAAAGACTCAGTGTCTGCTGAGAACCTGCTTCCTGGCTCATGGGCAGCCAGCTTTTTCTCTGTGGCTGGAAGAAGCCAAAGCACTCTCTAAGGTCTCTTTTATAATAGCACTAATCTGTTCATGGGGCCTCCACCCTCATGATATAGGTGGAGCCCCAGTGAATAACCTCACCTCTGAATGCCATCACATTGGGGGTTAGGACTGTGATACATGCACTTGGAGGAGACACACACATTCAATCCACAACACTCATGATGTAAAAACACATGCCCCAATCTCTGGAACCTGTGAATATTACCTTGTGTGGCAAAAGGGACTTCACAGGTGTGAAGAAAACATGAATCTTGAGATGGGAGATTATCTTGGGTTAGCCAGGTGGGCCTGGTGTGATCACGAGGATCCTTAGAAGGGGGAGGCAGGAGATCAGCATGAGTAGCAGAGGAGGGTGAGGCCATGAGCCAAGGAATGCTGATGGCTTCTAGAAGCTGGAAGAGGTGGGGAATGAATTCTCCCCTGGAACCTTCGGAAGGAATCAACACTGCCAACACCTTAACGGTAGCCCTGTAAGGCCTACTTCTGACACTCTGACCTCCAGAACTGTGATAATAAATGTGTGTTGTTTTGAGCCACTAAATGTGTGATCATCTGTTACAGTAACAATAGGGAACTAATATAAGTTTCAACAAATTATGATTATTTTCACTATCAAGTACAATAATATTCAGAATGTGGAAACACTTTTGAAAAGTTAGTGTCATGTGAAGATTATTATCATCAAAGTTGTTATTTGTTCTGCTTGCATTTAATTCAGGTCCACTGCTTCCAAACTTTGTATTTCCATATTTTATTATTATGTCCATGAATACCAAAGCTACAATTGCATTCTTTTTTACCATTTCCAAGAAGATGTATGTTTTAAGGGACAGTTGACTAGAGTCCTTGCCCCATAGGGATGTAGACCATTGGTCTCCTACCACTCATGGGTCTGTGTCACATAAGAGACCCAGCTACTTGATCTTGACTCTTGATTGAAGATTGAATAGAGTAATAAGAAGAGAGAGGAAAATGAGGTACCCAACAGCCAGTGGCAGAGACTGCAAGGAGTCTCCCAGTATCTATTTTCCCCATAGTCTATGAAGATGTTTTAACCTGGGCACATGGCCATTCAAATATGGACTACATTACTGCCTTCCATGTCAGTGTGGTCACTTGACTAAGTTCCGGTCAATGAAATGGAAAGAGAATTGACAAATGCAACTTCAAGAAAATGTCCTTAAAGGGAAATGCTATGTCCTGCTCCAGTTCTTACCTCATTCCTGCTGGCCTGATTACTGATGTGACAGTTGACTCCACCCACAACATGGAATTCAAAAGTCAAAGGTGGCAAAGCAATAGAAGAATTTGGTTCCTGAAAACTGTGGAGTCCACATACCAGTAGTTCTGAATTGTCCATGGTTATGTGAAATACATATTGGTTATGTAAAAATACATATTGGATAGGATTAATCACAGTTTAGATGTCAAAGAAGAAAAGATTAGTAAACTTAAGGAAAACCAGTAGAAACTGCAAATAAACACAGAGATAACGGCTGACAATAAAAATGAACAGAGCATCAGTGAGTTGGGGGACATCTTTAAATAGTTTCATACATCTGTAATTAGAGTCTATAAAGGATCAGAAAGGACATAAAATATATTTGAAAAATTAATGGCCAAAAACTTTCAAACTTGATGAAAACTGTGAAACTACAGATCCAAGAAACTCAGTAAACTCCAAGCACAAGAAATGTGAAGAAAACTACAAGTCATATCATATTCAAAATTATTAAAAGCAATGATAAACAGGAAACCTTAAATGCATCCTGGGAAATAAAACACACCTTACATACAGAGGAATAAATATAAGAATAAATCAGACACCTTGTCAGAAAAAGTGCAAGCAGAAGATAGTGGGACAACATCTTAAAAGCACTAAAAACAGAAATCTGTCAACCTAAAATTTTATACTCAGCTAAAATATACGACAAAAAACAAATGTGAAGTAAAAATATTTTCAGATATACAAAAGCTAAAAGTATCATCACCAGTAGAGCTGTACTATAAGGAAAGTTACAGTATGTTTTTTAGGAAGAAACAAAAAGAGAGGAAAATCTGGATCTGTTCAAAGAAATAAAATAAAACAGAAAAGTAAATGTGTGATTAAATATAACATTGGTTCCTATTTTTAAAGACTCTTTAAGAGATAATTGATTGTTTATTATTATAACTAGTAGCAATGTATTGTGGGGTCTAAGCCATATATATAAGTAAAATGTATGTCAACATTAGTACAAAATCAGGGAAGGGGGAAATGGAAGTGTACTGATGTAAGATTCTTATATTATCTATGAAACAGTATAACATTATTTTAAGTTAGACTGTGATTGGTTAAAGATGTAAATTATAAACCTTAGAGAAACACTAAAAGGACAAAAAAGAAAAAAGTAACAAAGAACAGATGAAATATATAGAAAACAATTGAATATGTGGTAATTTAAAACCAATAATACAAATAATAAAATTAAATTTAAAGGCCTAAATACCACAATTAAAGGTCAGAGATTGTCAGATTGAATAAAAAAACAAGACCCAACTATGCTGCCTATAAGAAGCATGCTTTAAATACAAGGAAACAAGTAGGTGAAAAGAAAATACATGGGAAATTATATAACCTGATAATACTAATCAAAAGAAAACTGGAATGACTATTACTACACAAGGCAAATTTCAGAACAAAGATTATTACTAGACATAAAGAAGATCATTTTATAAAGATTAAGAGGTCAACTAATCAAGAGGTAATAACAATCATAGATATTTATGCATCTAACATCAGAACTTCAAAATACATGAAACAAAATGAAGAAGACAGCAAAGAGAAATCCACAAGTATTGTCAGAGATGTCTACAACTCTCTATCAACAGTTGATAGAAGAACTAGAAAGAAAATCAGTAAAGATATAGAATATTTAAATGATAATATCAACCAATTGAACCTAATTGACATTTTTTGAACACTTCACTCAGCAACAACAGAATACATATCCCTTCCAAGTAAACACTGAACTTGTACTAAGATAGATCATATTCTGGAACATAAAATAAATCTCAATAAATTTAAAAGTATTAATGTCATACAAGGTATGTTCATTGAACTGAATGGAATATAACTGAATTAGAGGTCACTATTGGAAATATGTCTAGAAAATCTTCAAATTAATAGAAACTAAATAATATACTTCCGAATAACCTAGGTTCAAGGAAGAAATGAGAAGGAAAATTAGGAGTATTTTAAACAGTATTTAAAACTGAACGAAAATGAAAAGATAACATACTAAAATATGCTGGATGCTGCAAAAGCAGTACTTAAAGGGAAATGTATAGCACTTCATGCCTATTATAGAATAGAAGAAGGATCTCAAATCAAGAACTTCACTATCTACCTTAAAAAACTAAGCAAAGAAAAGCAAATGAAACCCAAAGAAGAAGAAATAACACAATAAAGGTTAGAGTAGAAATCAATGAAATAGAAAAATAAAAACAATAGAGAAAATCAATGAATACAGTACCTGCTTCTTTAAAAAGATGAATGAAATTGATAAATCTCTAGCAAGACTTATCAGGAACAAAAGAAAAGAAATATAAATTACTGATATTAGGAATGATAATTAGATCACCACGTAGTCTACCAATATTAAAAGGGCAATTCAGAAATATTATGAACACCTTTGTGTCAATATATTCAACAATTTAGATAAAATGTTAAAATTTCTTGAAAGACACAAACTACCAGAGACTATTCAATAAGTAATAGATAACATTAATGGCCTCTTATCTACTAAAGGAAGTGGATTTGTAATTTAAAAGATTTTCATAAAGATCCAGATCCATAAGATTTCATGGCTTTAGCGGTGAATCCTATCAAATATTTAGGAAAATAAGAATACCAATTTTATCCAAACTCTTCGAAATATTACAAAGAATTAAATACTTTCCAGCTTAATTTCTGAGACCAGCACTTCTCTGATGCTAAAACCAGAAAGGGGCATTACAAGAACACTACAAATATCTCCCATAAGGATTTGTTAAAATCCTTAATACATTTTAGCAAATCTAATACAACAATTTATGAAAATGATAATACATTGTGACCAAGTGTGGTTCATCCTAAGTTGGTTTAACAAACTTGAAAGTTCGGTTTAACATTCAAAAGTCAATTAGTGTAATTAATCACATAAGCAGACTTAAAAAGAAAATATATATGATTATTCAATAAGTGGAGCAAACGCCCTTGACAAAATCTAACATCTATTCCTGGTTTAAAAAAAAACCCTTGGCAAATCAGGAATAAAAGAGAAATTTCTCAACTTTATGGATGTCAATTTGATATGGACATCTTTGAATAACCTACAGCTCACATTTACTTAATGATTAACAGCTGAATGTCTTTCATCTAAGTTTAGGAAAAGGAAAGCATGACCACACTCACTTTGTTTATGCAACATTGTACTAGAGGTCCTAGCCAGTGCAATAAGGCAAGGAAAGGAAATAAAAGACATACAGACTAGAATGGAAGAAATAAAATCATATTTACTCATAGATGACATAATCATCTATGCTGAAAATCTTAAGGAAGCTACCAAAAAAAAAAACACTATAGTGAATACGTAAATCTAGCAAAGTTGCAGGATAAGAAATCAATATACAAAACAAATTGTATTTTTATATACTAGCAATGAACTATCTGTAATTGAGGTTTTAAAATACAATTAAACAGCATCCAAAAATATGAAATACTTAGGGGAAAAATCTGACAAAGGACATACAAGGCCTGTACCTGAAAACTACAGAACATTTCTCAAGGAAATTTAAAAACATGTAAATAAATGAAAGGCTGTATCATTTTTTTTTAGATCAAAGACTTGATTACATATTTCCCCATACTGATCTACATGTTAATACAATCCCACTTAAAATTGCAGCAGGCTTTTTCATAAAAATTGACAAGCTGATTCTAAAACTTACATGGAAATACAAAGGACTTCACATATAATAGATACTTTGAAAAAGTACAAAGTTGATGGACTACATCACTTAATATCAAGATTTGTTTAAAATCTACCATAATGAAGAACGTGTGGTATTGGCATAAAGACAGAAAAATAGATTCATGGAATAAAATAGAAAGTCCATAAATAGTCTCACATATGGTCAGCTGATCTTTAACAAAGGTGCCAAGGCAACTGACTGGGGAGAGGAAAATCTTTTCAGTGAATGGTAGTGGACAAATTAGCCACATGCCAAAAAAAAAAAAAAAAAAGTGAATCTTGATTTTTACTCATCCCATACATAACAAATTCACTTGAATTGGATCATAGACTAGATAAGAAAACTAAAAATACAAATTTTCTAGAATTTTACAACTAAATCTCTAGAAGACAGGAGAAAATCTTAGTGAGTTTAGGTTTGCAAAGATAAACTACAACACAAAAAGCATAGACCATAAGAGAACAGAAAAGCAATAAATTGGAATTCATCAAAGTCCCCTACACACAACATGGATAAATCTCAAAATAATTATGTTGAGTGAAAAAGGCAGACACAGAAGCAGTACATACTGCATGTTTCCGTTATATAAAATTCTGTAAAAATGAAAACCAATCAATAGCACAGAAAGCAGATGAGTGGTTGCTCGGGGATGGTGAGTGAATCGTGGCAAGGGAGTACGTTGCAAAGGAGCACTAGGAAACTTTGGGGGTGATGGGTATGTTTGTTTTATTGATTGCAATGATTTTTTTTGTTTGTTTGTTTTTTTGAGACGGAGTCTCACTCTGTTGCCCAGGCTGGAGTGCAGCATGGCATGATTTCAGCTCACTGCAACCTCCACCTCCCAGGTTCAAGCAATTCTCCTGCCTTAGCCTCCTGAGTACCTAGGACTACAGGCGTGCGCCACCATGCCCGGCTAATTTTTGTACTTTTTCAGTAGAGATGGGGTTTCACCATATTGGCCAGGTTGGTTTCGAACTCCTGACCTTGTGATCTGCCTGTCTCAGCCTCCCAAAGTGCTGGGATTATAGGCGTGAGCCACTGCGCTGGGCCAATTGTTTTTTTTTTTTTTTTACAGGTGACTATGTAACATCAAATTGTATACTACCTCATATGAACTTATTTCCTTTAGAAGGGGGCAAATATAGAACCATGAAAAAAAAATAAAGCTATTTTCATTGTCTAGGGCAAAGATTGGCAAGCTAGAGCCCTCCAGCCAAAACCTGGCTTACCGCTTATTTTTGTAAATACAGTTTTACTGGAACACAGTCGCGCTTATTTGGTTACCTATTGCCTATGGTTGCTTTCACAGTACAAGACAGAGTTGAGTAGTTAAGACAGAGATTGTGTGGTTCCATGAAGCCTCAAATATTTACCTACTATCTTGCTCTTCACAGAAAAAGGTTGCTGACCCCTAATCAAGTAGATTACAAAAAGAATACTTTTGAATTGAAATACCTGGTTCAAATCCCTTTTTCATTACCATGTGCCCTTGGATAAATTATTTCACCTAAGCTTCAGCTTTTCTCACCTGTAAAAATGGAGATTAAAAAAAAAAAAAAAAACACTTTCATATGTTCATACAGAAGGTTCCATGAAGTACAACACTGACAATGCTCTGAGCTCTAACTGGCAATATAGAAAATACTAAAGAAAAAGGGGCTTGGGGTAGCTATTATTATTTAGAAGGGAACATTTCTCAGTTGCTTTGGGGAAAGTGCATGACACTTACCATGAGTGGAGCTTGCAGGACTGGACGTGGCTCTGGGTGAGTCAGTGAGTGGTGCGTGAATGGGAAGGCCTAGGACATGACTGTGCACTGCTGCAGACTTCAGAAACACTGTACACTTGGGCTGCACTAAATTTACTTTAAACATTCTTTCTTCAATAGTACATTAACCTTACCTTACTGTGACTTTGTTACTTTATAATATTTTAAATTTTTAAAAAATCTTTTTGACTCTTTGGTAATAGCACAGCTTAAAACACAAACATGTTGTACAGCTAGACAATGTTTTTTCTTCATATTCTTATTCTATAAGCTTCTTTCTATTTTTATAAGTTTTTAAATTTCTTTACTTCTTAAACTTTTTTGTAAAAACTCAGACACCGCCGGACACGGTGGCTCACACCTGTAATCCCAGCACACTGGGAGGCCGAGGCGGGCGGATCAACTGAGGTCGGGAGTTTAAGGCCAGCCTGACCAACACGGAGAAATCCTGTCTCCACTAAAAATACAAAATGAGCCAAGTGTGGTGACACATGCCTGCAATTCCAACTACTTGGGAGGCTGAGGCAGGAGAATCACTTGAACCCTGTAGGCAGAGGTTGCAGTGAGCCGAGATCGCGCCATTGCACTCCAGCCTGGGCAACAAGAGTGTAACTCTATCTCAAAAAAAAAAAAAAAAACAACTCAGACACAACACAGGGTCTTGGTCAGGATCATCAATATCACTGTCTTCCATCTCGATATTTTGTCCAACCACAAGGTCTTCAGGGCAGTAATACCCACGTAACTGTCATCTCC
The DNA here is from genome assembly GCF_000951035.1 of Colobus angolensis palliatus. Taxonomy (NCBI): domain Eukaryota; kingdom Metazoa; phylum Chordata; class Mammalia; order Primates; family Cercopithecidae; genus Colobus; species Colobus angolensis. Next base: position 3,275,152 of record NW_012118487.1, on the reverse strand, counting down.
TATGATAGCAATGCCGCCTTCTAGATACCTCCTGAAGGACCTGCCTGAGGCTGGTTTACAGCAAACTTTTAAAAATATAAGTGCAAGGAGTACACTCTAAAATAACAATAAAAAGTATAATATTATGTACATAAACCAGGTACATCATTGTCCATTATCATTATCAAGTATCCTATATTGTACATAATTATATGTGCTATACTTTTAGATGACTGGCAGCTCAGCAGCTTTGTTTACACCAACATCACCTCAAACACATGAATAACGTGTTGCACTATGACATTACAATAGCTCCAACATCACTAGGCAACAAGAATTTCTAAGCTCCATTAAAATGTTATGGCGCCAGGCACGTTGGCTCACGCCTGTAATCCCAGCACTTTGGGAGGCCAAGGCAGTTGGATCACTTGAGGTCAGCCTGGGCAACATGCTGAAACTTCATGTCTACTTCATGTCACTTGAGGTCAGCCTGGGCAACATGGTGAAACTTCATGTCTACTAAAAATACAAAAATTAACCAGGCATGGTGTCATATGCCTGTAATCCCAACTACTTGGGAGGCTGAGGTGGGAGAATTGCTTGAACCCAGGAGGCAGAGGTGGCAGTGAGCCGAGATCGTGTCACTGCACTCCAGCCTGGGCGACAGAGCAAGGCTCTGTCTCAAAAAAAAAAAAATCTTGTGGGACCACTGTCGTATATGTGATGTGTCACTCACTAAACGTCCTTATGCATATATGCTGTGTCCTCCCAATAAAGTAAGCTAGAGAGAAGAAAACATCACTAAGAAAATCATAAGGAAGAGAAAATGTATTTATATTCATTAAGTAGAAATGGCTCATGTAAAGGTCTTCATCCTCCTGGTCTTGACGTTGAGGAGGCTGAAGAGGAGGAAGAGGGGGTTGGTCTCACTGTCTCAGGGGTACAGAGGGAGAAAAAATCCTTGTGTAAGTGGACCCGTGCAGTTCAAACCCGTGTTGTTTGTAGGTCAACTGTGCTATTTCTCTCTTGCTCCTCCCTCATTGTGGTTAAAAGATGAAGATCCAAACAGCATTTTTAGTGCTATTTTTGCAAGCTGTATTTATAGTCAAGCTCTAAAATCCAACTGTACAAAGTCCCTAATGCCTCACCCTTAGATGGATTAAAAACTTCTCTAGAAAGGAGATGATGTCTTTATCTCATCTTCCCTTCCAGCACCAAGGGGAGTGTCTTACATTTAGCAATGTTTGATATGTTTTCATTGGATGGATGGATGATGGATGGATAGATGGATGCGTGGATGGATGGATGCGTGGATGGATGGATGCGTGGATAAATGGATGTTATAGATCTTCATTAAGGCAGCATCAAGAGCTTCACTCTGTGAAGTGAATAAACAAAAGTAAAGCATTAGGGGTGCCTGCTTTGCCTTGCCAACAATGCCTAAGGCACAGGATGCACATGGTCTGCTGCTGTGGTGTTTCCAGGGTGTTGTCTTGGTTTTTGTCTGTTCATTTGTTTGGAGTTTCGGTACCTCTGGCCGCAGAGGTGGAGGACATGTAGCCCTCTCTCAATGGCACACTGTCACCATAGGGCTGGGCAAGACCCTTCCCGTGGTCTGTTTTTTATGGACTTTTACTGTCCTCACCTCCTCATGGGTAACCGTTGGAATGTGTTTGTGTATTTTTATTTGTGCCAATTCTTTTAAAATACAGTGACTTCATGTGTGTATTTTTAATTTTCCTAAGGAGCGTTGTGCCACGCGTCTCTTGCTGTTTCTTACCCTTTTCACTCAGCACTGAAATGTTCAGATCCACCCACGCTGCTGTGTGCCCAGGAGGCCCGAGGTTTCTAAGCCATCCTTTGGTGCAGCCACACCTGCGCCTATCTATTCTCCCCATTTTGGTTTTTTAAGGTACAACTGACAGTAATTTGCCAGGTTAACCAATTCTGTTTCCAGGGATTGGAAAAAGAGGAGGCCCTGCATCTCCTTAGCCCTGAGCCCTGAGAAGAGAGGTATAGGTCAAGGAGAAGTCAGCCCAGCCAGGCCAGCTCTGTCCCCGCTGGCCCCCTTGGGCAGCGGCTCAGCCCAACTCTGTTTTCTCACCTGCAGCAGAGTCAACAGTCCCTGCCCCACCAACCTCAGGGCTGATGTGGTGCTTCCAGGAAACAATAGGAGAGGAAATGGCTGTGAATGGTGGCCAGGGCCACACGTGGGCACGCAACCTGCCCCAGCCCCTTCCTCAGCTGCCCTGCAGCCACCCTGGGTGCTGGAAAGGAAGTGTGTCATCCCTAGCCGCAAGGAGGCACTCACTCTCAGGGTCATGCAATGAATTGTTACGTCCTGGGTACACCTCTGCCTCCCTGGTTACACTGTCCTGCTCCCCATTCACGGGCTGTGACCTTCCTGGGGGCCGTAGGGAGGTGCACAGGCCCCTCAGGCATGACACCCACCCCAGCTTCCTCTGGATCTTTGCCAGGGTCACCCTGTCCCTTCCTCATAACCCCCCGCCACCACTTCTGTTCATGTGATGACTTTCTAAGCTGGTGTGGGGGAGCAAACGCCCTTCCCTGAGTCCCGCACTGGGGACATTCCAGAGACTCGTGGCGGGATTTTAGGGTCATTTCAGCATGTGGTGTGCTCAGTCCAGCCCCATATTCCCTCAACAATAACAACAGCAGCAACAGCGGCAACAAGCAGTGAGAACATGAACTCCATGTTGGAGCCAAAAGACATTACGAGTTCATGCAGCCCAGGTGTGCACTGGCCTCCCAGCTTCCTCCAGCAAAGGCCCCCAGGAGCAGCGTGCTGGGCCTCTCTGCTGCAGGGAGAAGGGCCTGAACCAAACTACCCAGCGTTGGCCAAGCCCTCCCGGGGACAGGTCTTGCCCTGGAGTCTGTGCTCACTGGGCACAGGGAATGTTTCTAGTCGGCCTCACTGCCCAGCATGACTGATTTCTTCCCAGGCCAGTTTTTCCCAGGAGCCCGGGAGCTTCTGGAAGGCTGCCATGAATCGTGTTCTTCCACTGCTTAAAACCCTTCAGAGATTCTCCCCTGCACTCGGGACAAAGTCCAGTTTTCCTCATGGCACCAAAGGCACTCCCTTTGAAACTGGGGCCTTCCTTTCCTTCCAACTTCAGCCCTGCCAGTCCCCATTCTTGCTCTGTGCTGTGTCCATTGTTACGTTCTTGAGGTCTCTGAAAGGAATCACACTCTCTCCTACCTCAGGACTTTCCCCCATGCCTTTCCTCCAGCTCCAAACATCCTTCCCCACCCCTTCCTTCCCACCACTTGGGTAATTCTGACGTGTCCCTCTGGCGTCAGAAGTCTCTCACGGTTCACAGGAAGCCTTGCCTGCTCACCAGGCACAGGCAAGGTGTGCTGCCCAGGTGGGCACATGCGGTGTGCACCTGTGCGTCCTGGGGCACCTCGGCCCCACCCGGCTCCACCACAAGCCTCGGGACGATGTGTTCCCTAAAAACTCATATTTAAAGTCCTGTCCCCCAGGGTGTGACCTTCTTTGGACATAGTCATTACAGAGCAAATCAAGCTAAAATTAGGTCATTAGAGTGCCCTCTAATCCAAAAACCTGGTGTCCTCCTAACAGGCATAAATGTGGAGAAAGACACTCAGGGAGAAGGCCGCGTGAGGATGAAGGCAGAGACTAAGGTGAGGCTTCTACAAGCGAAGAACTCCAGAGATCGCCAGCAAACCACCAGCTCGGAGGAAGGCGCTGCTGTCTGAGGGAACCGACCTTGCCGACCCCTCCATCTGGGACCTCCAGCCTTCAGAACTGTGACACCATCAATTCCTGTGATTTCAGCTGCCCTAGGTATGGTGCTTTGCTACCCTAGAAAACGAACACAGGCAGCAATCATGTCTTCACTTTATTTTTTTCTACTTCATCTACAGAGCTTAGCACAGCAATTGGAACAAAAGTGGAGCTCAGTGCGTAGTTATTGAAAGAAGAATTTGTACTCTGGAGAACAAGGAGGAGACATTGGTTCCTGCATCCAAGGATCTCATGCAATGAGAACACAGAGAAGCAATAAGATAACTCAAAGTGTGTGCATAATGCCAGGCTAGACAGATGGACAGCCAGGCCACTGTGAGTGCAAGTCCCTGGAAACCAAACAGAAAATTCTAAGGCCCTCAACCATCTGAATGGATGGCCTCTCGGCCAAGGCATTCCAAAGTTAACCTGTAAAACCAGCTCAGGTCGTGAGGGGAAGGGGGAGCCAGACATGCCTCATGATACCCTCGTTCCTTTTGGAGTGACTGATAGAACAGCCTCTTTAAGTCTGAGAAGAAACATTTATAACCTATTCTCTCTGAAGCCTGCTACCTGGAGGCTTCATCACATGATGAAATCTTGGTCTCTACAACCCCTTACCATAACCCAGACATTCCTTTCTCTTGATTCCAGGTCTGGAGATAATAACTCAATCAACTGCCAGTCAGGAAATCTTTGAATCTGACTGTGACCTGGAAGCCGCCACTTCCAGCTGTCCCAACTTTCCAGACAAAACAATGTGCATTTTACATGCATTGATTGATGTCTTATGTCTCCCTAAAATTTATAAAACCAAGTTGTGGGCCCACCACCTTGGGCACCTGTGGTCAGGACCTCCCAAGGCTGTGTCCTGGGCATGTCCTTAACCTTGGCAAAATACAGTCCTGATTAACGGAGACTTGTCTCAGATACTCTTGAGGTTTACACCCCTTACTCAGATGGGGGCAGGCAGTGCCCGGCAGCAATCCCAGGAATCTCCCAAAACCCAGATCTTCAAGGACAAGCTGGTCAAGCAGAAAAGAGAATTGGAAGAAACAGAGGAAACAAAGCCCAGTGGACTCTTTGTGTACCCTCGAGTAGCGTGCTGGGAGAGAAGCTGGGACCAGCCGTGAGGGATCCGGGAAAACCTGCCGAGTCTGGGAACCAATGGATGAACTTATTGGGGGGGTCCTAGAAATTTTTCTCTGGCAAACTGAGGATACATTTCAGGGGGTTATGAATCACTACCAGCATGCTCCCTGCTCTTCACAGACATCAGAAACCGGGGGAAATCTTTCTTTGTGAGCCCCCAGCCTCACGGGCAGGCAGTTCTCGGGCTGAGCCTTTGTATGCCATGTAGGAACTGCCCACACACCAACTCTTGTTTTGTCCTTTTGATAGGCAGCATATGTCCTCAGCAGGTGTGTTGCATGACTATTTTTAAGCCCAGACCACCTTCACCCTCCTAGAATCTGCCTCTGATTCTTGGAAGTTGGGGAAAACCACGTTTTTCATAATTTCCCAAAACTACTAGTTTGCAGCAGCAGTTCTGTGAAGCTGGGGAAGAAGCTGAGGACATCTGTGCCATGTTTCTGTTCTTATTCACGTTTCTCTGTTCTCTGAAAGCAAAATAACATAAAGTTATAAAGACCATCAGGGAGAATCACAGCGCAGACAGGATTCCAAAGGATGGAGCCCTCCCCAGACAAAACCCCTCGCCAAAGCGGGGAGGAGGCAGAGAGGAGGCTCCAAGATCCCAGGTGCTTCCCTCTGCAGCACGACACAAACTATGGGGTCTGGGCAAAGAAAAAAAACATCGATTTGGGTCCAGTCTTCTTGGTCTCATTATTTTTATCATCTCTCAGAGGATGTGTGGTTGTCCTGAATCTTGTGCTCAGGACAGGAAGGGAAAGCAGAGGCTAACAGAACTCACTCGGTCTGCAGGACAGAGGAGGAGAGCAGGCTAAAGGCTCATCCACCTCTGCATGCATCACGGGGCTTCTGCATCCTGAGACACCCTTCCTGAATCGACACTTGGGCCCAGCCTGGCACTGGGCCCCATAGATGCCAGTTAGATGGACGTGGTCTCCACACTGCAGGTGTTCACAGTATTCACTTGCCCCCGCAGACCCCAAATGTCAGAGAACTCATTTGCTGACCTTTAGCTGATGACAGGGGCTAGAGTTGACATTTGTATCAACCCAGCGCATGCCTCAATGGGTCACCCTTCTGTGAGCAGGTGCTTCAGAGGCACAGCAGGACAGTCCTGGCGGCTCACCACAAAGCAGGGCCACCACACGCATGGGGAGAACTAGAAACCGATGACTTGGAATTTCCCTGCTGTTCTGCTGTTCTGGGTGGGCTTTGATGGGCTCTGCTCTGACTTCCTCTCTTAGACCTCTGGGCAGTGTTGCTACTGATGCAATAGAAATCAAGCATCCTGTTTCACTTGGCGGAGGCTGCATTGCAGCCATGAGGGGTGTTTGCCCCATACCCAGAGAGGCACTGCTGGCGAGTGAAGGCCCATAGCTAATGGGCAGCCAGCACATCGGGCCCAGGAGTCTGCTGCGCTGCAGAAGCTGCGGAAGTGCTGCCCCTGCCCACCTCCCAGGACACGTGTGGGAATGTGGGAATTCCACAGATTATGTATTCTAAGCCCCAGGAGATTTAAAAGGAAGGGAGAGGGAAAAAATGAGAATCGATGCTCTATTATTTGATGAGTTTGTAGCAGAGTGTATGAGGGCAGTGTTGAGACAAGATTTTCAACTTCGATGTAAGGAATATCTGTTAAGCCCCTACTGTCTGCCGGGGCTGTGTGGGACGTCTAAAGAACAATTGGCAGCAGCCTCTCAAGGGGTGTGTGTGTGTGTGTGTGTGTATGTGTGTTAGCGGCAGGTACATAACAGAAGTTCAAAAGGGAGTGTCATAACTGTATTAAAGAGAAAAAACTACCACCGCTGGATTTAGAGTTATGAGATCTGGGTTTGAGTCTTGGTTCTACTTATCAACTGCTTCCTTGAGTGTCCTCTTTATAGAATAGCGATCATAGCTCTTCCGAACATCACAGGGTTTGGGAAGCCAGAAAAAAGAAAAGGCATGAGAAAACACGCGGGAAAAAAATGTGGTTCCACAGCAAGAGTGGGCCCTCATGTAAACCATGAGCTTTGGGCGATAATCGTGCATCAACATAGGCTCCTCCCTTGTACGGATCAGACCCCTCTGGTGCCAGACGTCGATACGGAGGCTGTGTGTGGGAGCAGTGGGGAACTCCCTGGACTTTCTGCTCAATTTTGCTCCAAACAACAAAATGGCTCTTAAAAAAGAGGTAAATTCAAAAGGAAAAAAAAACATAAAAATACATAATCCATTTGAAAAAATTACAATAATCAAAAAAGACAGAAAAGGAAAATGGAAAACCACAATAGATGTGGTTTAATTGAGTTGATATTAAAGCTTTGGCAGAAAGGCACAAAGAAAATGGCCTAAGAGTTCAAAGCCCAGTGAAAGCACAGCTCACGGGGGGTACTTGAGGGAAACTAGGGGAGAAAGGTTTAAGACACAGTCTCCAGCAGAATGGGCTGCCATGAACCCTTGGGGTAAGAATTGGGGTTAGGTCGTGAGGAGAACAGCTGCCTTCTGATGTCATTCCTCCCTCTGTCAGGCACCCTAGGCAAGAAGCCACCCAGAGAGACGCCGAGGCCAGGGACTGAGTGTGCTCGCACACCTTGCCCTGAACCTGCACTTGTGTCCCGATTTCTGCCTGTGCCGCCATAACACATACCACAACAGGGTGGCTTAAACACCGGCGCATTCCCTCACGGCTCTGGAGGCTGGAAGTCTAAAACCAAGGTGTGAGCTGGGCGGTGCTCCCTCCAAAGTCCTGAAAGGAGGACCCTTTCCCCCCTTCTCCAGTGTCTAGCAGCCCCAGGAGGTCCTTGGCTGTCAGCAGCATCGCCCTCATCAGTCTCACATCTTCTTCCCTCTGTGTCTGTCTCCAGGTGGCCTTCTTCTCCCTGGGTGCACCTGTGTCCAAATTTCCCTCTTCTTTTTCTTCTTCTTCCTCTTTCTCTTCCTTCTTCCTTCCCCTTCTCCTTCTTCCTCTTCCTCCTCTTCCTCTTCTTCCTTCTTCCTTCTTCCTTCTCCTTCTTCTCCTTCTCCCTCCTCCTCCACCTCCCCCGCTCCTTCTTCTTCATCTTCTTCTTTTTAGAGTGACATTCTCACTGTGTGGCCCAGGCTGAAGTGCAATGGCACAATCATAGCTCACTGCAGCCTCAAACCCCTGGGCTCCAGCAATCCTCCTGCCTCAGCCTCCTGAGTAGCTGGGACCACAGGTATATGCCAGCCACCATACTCTGGTAATTAAAAAAATATATTTTTTTTAATTGTAGAGATGCAGTCTCGCTATGTTGCCTAAGCTGGTCTCAAACTCCTGACCTCAAGCAAACTTCCTGTCTTGGACTCCCAAAATGTTAGGACTACAGGCATAAGCCACCACGCCTAGCCAAATTTCTCTTTTCTTACAAGGACAGCAGTCCTTTGGATTAAGGCCCAACTTAATGACCTCATCTTAATTTGGTTATATCTGTAAAGACTCAGTTTCCAAATAGGTCACATGCATAGGGGCTTCAACGTATCTTTTAGGGGGACAAAATTCAAGCCATAACAGTGGGCTAGAGTAGCTCATCCCCTCACCTTGTCCCCGAGTGCCAGGCAGAGAGGATAACCCTGGGTTTAGAATTCTGAGACCTGCGTTTGTATCTCAGCTCTGTGTCTTACTAGCTGCGTGAACTCAGACAAGCTGCCCAAACAGTGAGCCCCAGATTCTGCGTCTATAGCAGGGATCGGAATGCCTACAACACCTCCTCCCCACCACTGATGTGAGGATTCCACGAGACGGTGTTAGTGGATCACTTTGTAAATCTAAAACTCCAGGGAAACATCTGTTGTCATTGCTTCAAACAAAGGGCCCAGCTTTAACCACCTGTGGCTACAAAAAAAACGGGGCAAGTTTCCATCAGTACTCTAATTACAACCAATTGCATGCATTTCCCATCTGCACACACAGGAAGTTAAACCCCTCAAAGCACCTTTCTGTTATTTCTGGGGGACCCTCTGGGCTGTGTCACACGTGCTCTGGAATAGGAATAGGTCCCCATGTACCTGAGCATCTGCTCTTCTTTCCCACTCCTGAGCGACCAGGACTGCCTTCCCCGCTGCTGGCACTCCCGAGATCACCACTGTTCTGGTGCCACTGGGTCCCCCAACTCAGGCCTTGCAAAAGGAGCACGCGCTCCCCACCTTCTCCTCTGCCCCACCTCATTCCTCTCCGCACCCAGCTTAAGCTGGGCTATAACCTTTAACCAGGCCTTGTTTGAAGTGTCAGCAGAAGGGACGCTCAAAACAGGGGGACTTGGGGCTGCTAGTGCCACTGCTCATTCAGTCCCCCCCGAGCTTGCCTCCCTGTAGCAGGGCCTGCCCACCAGGGTGCTATGAGCACACCTGCCCCCCACCACGCAGGGCAGCCTTCCAGAGACTCAGTGAGAGCAGCAGCTCCTCCACCCATGGGAGGCAAACTCTGCCTCCCTGTTCCTCAGTTCCTGTCCTAGGACAGGCCACTTTCCAGAAGGACTGGCAGTGGGAGTTCCCACTGCACTCGGGGACGTCCCCAGGCCGTACCCATGGGCCTGCAGCACTGCTTCCTGACCCCGCGCCACATGATTCCACTGGCACATAATGGTCCAGAGGCTGCAAATTAGGCACACAGACCTGTTTCATTTGGGTCATACAGTTTAAATATATATATATGAATTATTATCAATATTCCCATTGAGATAGTTTACACTTAAAAAAATCTAAATTTCTATCTTCTCTGGCCGGGCGCAGTGGCTCAAGCCTGTAATCCCAGCACTTTGGGAGGCCGAGACAGGCAGATCACGAGGTCAGGAGATCGAGACCATCCTGGCTAACATGGTGAAACCCCGTCTCTACTAAAAAATACAAAAACAAAAAAAAAACAAAAAAAAAAACTAGCCGGGCGAGGTGGCGGACGCCTGTAGTCCCAGCTACTCGGGAGGCTGAGGCAGGAGAATGGCGTGAACCCGGGAGGCGGAGCTTGCAGTGAGCTGAGATCCGGCCACTGCACGCCAGCCCAGGCAACAGAGCCAGACTCCGTCTCAAAAAAAAAAAAGAAAACAACATTACATTCAGCCTCTGGATCTGCATGTCAGTCACCAGCGAGCTCTGCAGCAGCTCTCTGCAGTTGGATGTCCCTCCAAATCTCAGGTTGAAATGCGATCGCTGGTGCTGGAGGCGGGGCCTGGTGGGAGGTGTGTGGGTCATGGGGTGGATCCCTCATGAACGGCTTGGTGCCCTCCCCGTGGTAATGAATGAGTTCTCGCTCCGTTAGTTCCCGAGAGAGCTGGTTGTTAAAATGCCCCTGGCGCCTCCCCACACACGTGCTTCCTCTTGCCATGCCATCTCTGCCATCTCCGCTCACACGGCTCCCCTCCACTTTCCACCCTGAGCGGAAGCAGAGCAAGGCCCTCACTAGAAGCAGATGCCTGATCATGAACTTTCCAACCATCAGAATCGTGAGCCAAATAAACCATTATGTATACATATATATATTGCCCAGCCTCAGGTATTCCATTCTAGTAACACAAAATGGCTTAAGACACAGCTCCTTCCTCTAAAAGGTCTCTTTTCGTCCTGTGTACCGCCTTCCCAGCCCCTGCAGCCATCTGAATTGGTGGGATCACGCTCCTACAGTGGGACCCAAAGGTCCACTCCGCAGAGCGCTGGGCCTGAGCTCGTTCTGGTGCCATTCTCTCCTCCAACCTGGGACGGCGATTCTGTCTGTGTGTCCTTCCTGGACAATGCTGCCGTGAGCTCTCCAGCTCCTAGAAACACCTGCACAAAGCAGAATACAGCCTCAGAGCAAGAGCAACCGGCAGGTTCAGGGCAGGCTGCACGGGAGGTTGCCGCAGAACTCACCTTCAATCCATGTGGGGCCAGGAATCATTCCTTCCCCCTTTGTGCCACCCTCCATCAGCACCATAAAAGAGCTGGTGGAGACAGGGTCCTTGCACAAGCAAGTACAATTGCCATCTAGTTAATGGTGAGGACCCAGTCAAGCGGGAACAGTCTGCCCCAAAGGTAAATTTCAGTTTAAGCTCTTTTAGGAAGCGCCTGCTTGCAATTTTTAAGGAGTCGATTTTCTAGAAATTTTTCCATAAAATTGTTGTTTTGACCTTATAATTTGAGCACCTGTTAACATCATATCGCTGGTGTTTCCGATAGACTGCAAGGTGGAGCATGATAACCGATAGAGACCAAAACTTCACACGCAGACAGTCATAAACGAAATGCTGGTGGGAGGGCTGGGGAATTTCCATAGTACTAGAACCTCTGACACACTGTGGGCATAAAAGAGAGCATGAAAGTTGCACATATTGAATTTCTCTTTGCATAGAGGCACAAGTGCATCTCTCCTGTTTGACCTTGAAATATTAAAAGAACCACAAAAAGGTATTTGTTTTGGGAAATCCCTCATGCCCCAGTGCTGAGAAGGGAAGGTGGACTCAGTCACAGGGCTCTGTCCCTTTAGGTCTATTGACCTCAGCAATGGTTGTAGGGAGAGGTGCCTCTCCCTCATTCTTTTTCTAATATCCTCCCCTCCTTGCTTCCACACTCAGCCTACCTCCCCAGCTACACAGCCAGTGCAACCTTGACCCATTTAACCAAAATGTTGCCAATGTTATGGGACAGCAAATCAACACAGACAATTCTGAATTTTCTGCCTTAGAAGATACAGCTTTTGGTCAGGTGAGGTGGCTGATGCCTGTAATCCCAGCACTTTGGGGGGCCAAGGTGGGCAGATCACCTGAGGTCAGGAGTTCAACACCAGCCTGGGCAACATGGTAAAACCCCGTCTCTACTAAAAATACAAAAATTAGCCGGGCGTGGTGGCACGTGCCTGTAGACCCAGCTACTCGGGAGGCTGAGGCAGGAGCACAACTTTCTCGTCTTCTGTGCAGGTTCCCCGCATTGCCTCCAAGATGCTGGCGCCATAAGTAACTCCTACCACCTAGAATCCTCCTTTTAAGCATTTTTCAGTTCCTCAAATTTTAGACCCAAGGAGTGAGGCTCAGGGAAAAAAACCTCAGGATTCCTTCTCACCTGCCTGTGGCCCACCTTGTGAATTCTGACTTCCTGTCCCATTTGGGAGTTCTGGTCCTCATTCCTGTCTGAGGACCTGTCACCTGATATAATTCCTAGCAGGAAAGTCCATCCATGTCAAAGAAGACCACACCTGCACATACAGACCTAGGCCTTAATATTCAGCCTACGACAAGATGGTCGCCTCTAGCAACAGAGCCCAGCTATTTGCAACAGGAACACACACCTCCAACAATGTCAGACCTGCCCCGTGCTCTAAAAAGTATAAATTCTGCCCAGGTGGATGGACTAGTCTAAGCTTTCCTGTAAATGGGGGCCTGACATGGCTACTGGCTGCCTAACCTCTGAAGAACTCTCATCAGCTAATTCAACTAAACTTTGCAAAGCCCTGTGCCCTCCTCCTCCTTAAAGCCATACTCCCCAGTGTCAATGCACTACTCAGAGAAGAAAACAGCAGTGTTTATGGGGTGAGGCCTGGGGTCAAGTTCTTCTCTGCAACTTAAATTCTCTACAGCTCACTTCCCTCTCCTGTCTGATCCACTAATACCTAGTCCTATAAACAGTCCTATAAATTTGCACACAAAGTTAGTTATTAACCAGCACCAAGGCTGCATGGGGTTTCTGCAAGATGACTTACGGTGATTACTTACATGTGAGTCGAGCATAAACATCCTCCTGGAACATTCAGTCCACGCCTCTGCAGCATGGCTGTCAACTCTAACAAATGTTTCCAGTATTAAAAGGCTGGTTTCTCAGGGTGTCAAGAGAATAAGGCCAACTGGTGGTGAATCAGAAATATCCGGGGGGGGAGGCCTTTTGGAGAATCATGAATAAGTATGACAAAAAGAAAAACATTTTAATTTTTATTAATTACTGAATAATTTCCTATAGCATCATTGTTAAATTATTAATGAATACCATGAACTAAGTTTATTTTATTATGAAATAATTCTTTTTAATATACTTATTAATCTATCAGTGATAATTATTAATTAACTTACCATATGGATTAATTAATGCATAATGATGAAGTAGGTTGAGAAGGGCTATAGCAAAAGATGGAACAAAACCAGGAGGATAAGCAGGAAAAGAGCTCTGCTGTGTCATGGGGCTTCCGGAAAATCAGATTAAGACATTCTGCAATTGGAAAAGTACGTGTCCTCTTGTGTAGTATGTCCTCTGTACAAGTGGTTTAAAACTTCAAATCACCTGATCTTTTTTTTTTTTTTTCCAGACAGAGTCTCACTCTGTCACCCAGACTGGAGTGCAGTGGTGCTATCTCAGCTCCCTACAACCTCA